>NW_017728923.1:1676679-1704606 GCF_001723895.1 Crocodylus porosus
CTCCTAATGGCGAAGAATACTGGCAGGATTTTAGGGACAGGGCACAGCACAGCACAGGACTCCAGTCTGCAAGTGTGTCATTCTGGTAGCTGCTGTTTCAACATCATTATCACAATTTGTAGCTCAGTGGGAAATCGGAAAGCTGAGACAACTGGCCAGCACCGTTCTTGATAAAGTCGGAGTGTTTCAGAAGAAGCAGCCCTTCGCCAATCTGGAACTGGCTCACCATGAACTCTGTATAATGTGTCGGTGGGAAAGGAGATTCAAATCCAGCTAAGTTTTGAATGGGAATATCACTGAAGACAAGTGGCTGTAGTGTTCAAATGAGTGAGGAGAGAGACACCTGAGATGAATGGGACAGAGCAGGGAAACTTCTAAGAAGTACAGGCTGGTCAAAGTTACTTGTTCCGCTGAAGCTGTGGCGTTCTCACTCCTGCTGCCCCTTTTCCTGTTGCCTCACCCCTCTTGATGCTGGAGATCTGAGTTTAGCCAGTGCAGGATATGTTGGCTTTCCTCGGTCGAGACTGTGTTACCCTGCTGCTGGGGAGTTTTTACAGACTAAGTGGAAAGCTCCTGAGAACAGTGTGATGAGAAGTTAAACAAATGATGGCAGAACGACTCATGCAGTTGGTGTTCAGTCCTTGTTCATTAGAGCATCTTTGCATAATGCACCTGTTTATCAGTGCAAACCAGAACCTCCCTGCATTGAGACTGTGCATTGGCATATTAGCAGGTTGTAGCTCTGCCAGCTTTATGGGGCTCCTTGGCAGGGCTGTACAGGCAGGAGAGGGAGGGATTCTTGGTATCAGAGTTCTCCAACTGCAGCATATAGTAATTTCTTGCATTGAAGAGATTGCTTTTCTTTACCTACTCCCCCTTCCCTTTCCTATAAATGGTCCCTAGTACACATGACAATGTGTGATTATAGTCTGATCCAGCATTGTTTACAGGACTTGGGTTTATTTTTATTTATTTTTCTCCCCTCTCTGTCTCTCTCAATTTAGAAAGAAAAATCAGGAGGGCGCAGCTCCTGCTATCACATTAAATACAGAGAAACTCAGTTTCTCTCTGTGGCTTTCCATGGATCATATACAATAATGTCTACCTTCTTTGGCAAGACAAAGGCATCTGTATTTTGAATACAGGCATGTGTATGAGGAAGCTGGGTTTGGAAGCTGTTTGAGTATAATCAGATACAGGTTTCCCTCGCCAACCACTGGGGTTAGGTTCCTGAAAGTTCCTGTGGTTGGAAAAACCATGGTTGGCAAGACAAAAGGTTTATGGGACAAAATGTCAAGTGGCAGGCTGATGCATGGCCATGGAAAACTGTGGTTACTTATAACTGTATACCGTGGTAGCCAAAATGGTATATAGAATATGAAGTGTGGATACTCAAAACTGTGGTTGGCGAGGGAAACCTGTACTGGGTTTGTGGTTACTACTTGTGGAGATTGCTTTGCTTTAATCAAGCACATTTCTAAAGCACCTTTTCTTTTCTAGGTGTGAATCAAGCAGGGCCTCCAGGCAGAATAGTTTCACAGCCCTCTGGGTTTCATGGAACTGGGAAGCATGATGGGAATGATGCTGAAAGTAGTTGTTCTTGAACAAAAGAAACTGCTGCTAACAAGAAGTGCTCAGTGCCTTCAGTTCTTTTTTCTGTCCCTCTTCAGCTTGCTTTGCTCCCCTTTTGCTGTCAGACTCCCATAGCAAGCCTGGTTTCCTGTGTTGTGTATGGTGTTCAGTTCTGTTCAGGAGCATCAAAAGATAACAGCAGCTGATCTTAGGAGTTCACCATGGCAACAAAATAGGTCAAATTAGCCTAGCAAATTATGGGCAAATTAGACTTCCAGAATGGTCACTTGGCCTCATCTTTCCCTCTGTGGCAAAATGGTTGCCTGTTACTATTGTTGATCATGAAGGAACATGTGCATGTGTTCCTCTTGTCTCCTTCCTACTGTATCTCTGCCAACTTACCTGCCCTTATAGCCTCCAAACCCAACTGTTCCTGGGACACTGGTGAACTGACCTGGTTTCCACAAGGGTAGGAGGGGGGGAAGACTTTGCTGGGATGATCAGGTGCTTAGGACGTGGAACCTGTGGTCAAAGGGGGATTCCTCAAAGCAGTGAGGGGCAGCTTTTTCTGCCCTTAAGGCACTTGAGGCCTGATGTAAAACCCAGTAAGCAGGAGCTGGGTCTTGGATGCAGGAACCCTCCGGCAACTTGCTGCATCATACCTTGGCATTATGTGCAGAGGAGGTTGGCACCAGCTGGGATTTGCACTGCTATTTGGGTGAAGCAGTAGCGCAGTTTAATAGTGGTATGTAGCTGTGTGTGATGGTATTTGTTCTCAAGCTGATTGGAGAAGATGAGGGGAAGGCAAAGTTGTGATGACACTTTGGTCAATATAGTTTTAATCTACTGCTGGCCCAACTGAAACCAGGAAGGCCTGGAATTTTATTATAAGGTTCTCCTTGCCCCATCTTGTCTCCCAACTTCTCTGCAGTTGAGCATCTCTTTGGAGAGTTTCCTTCTCAGATTTACCAAGGTGGTTTTTATCTGGTCTGTCTGTCACCTTGTTGTTTGTACTATGCCTAGAGTCGTCATGTGAGTCTGCAAGCTAACACAGTACATACATGCAGAAGGAAACCTTCCTGGCCCTAAATAGCTTATGGACCAACCCATGTTGAGAGACAATGATTTGCCTATGGTCACACAGCAGTCCATAGATTCACAGATTCACAGATATAGGGTCGGAAGGGACCTTGCAGATCTTCTAGTCTGACCCCCTGCCCTGGGCAGGAGAGAAAACTGGGCTCAAATGACCCCAGCTACGTAATTGTCAAACCTCCTCAAAGACCTCCAAGGTAGGAGCCAGCACCACTTCCCTTGGAAGTTGGTTCCAGATCCTTGCCACCCTGACAGTGAACTAGTGCCTTCTAATGTCTAGTCTGAACCCACTCTCTAACAATTTATGGCCGTTATTCCTTGTTACTCTGGGAGGTGCTTGGGGGAAGAAGCTGTCTTCCATTCCCTGCTAGTCCCCCCTAGTAAGTTTATAGACGGTCACCAGGTCCCCCCTCAGCCTTCTCTTGTGGAGGCTGAATAGGTTCAGGTCCCGTAGCCTCTCGTCGTAGGGCCTACCCTGCTGCCCTCTGATCATGCAAGTGGCCCTCCTCTGGACCCTCTCCATGTTGTCCACATCCCTCCTGAAGTGCACCACCAAGAACTGGACGCAATACTCCAGCTGCGGCCTGACCAGTGTCGCATAGAGGGGGAGGATCACCTCCTTGGCCCTGCTTGTGATGCATCTGTGGATGCATGACAAGGTGCAGTTAGCCCTATTGACTGTGTCCACGCATTGGTGGCCCATGTTCATCTTGGAATTGATAATGACTCCAAGTTCTCTCTCTGCCACCGTGCTTTCGAGAAGGGAGTTTCCCAGCCTATAGGTATGCTGCTGGTTCTTACTGCTCCAGTGCAGCACCCTGCACTTGTCAGTATTGAATCCCATCCTATTCTCATTTGCCCACCCCTGTAACCTGTCCAGGTCCAGCTGTATCCTGTCCCTCCCTTCTAGCGTGCCCAAATCTTGGTGTCGTCCGCGAATTTAAGCAGGGTGCTTTTCACCCCCTCGTCCAAGTCGCTGATAAAGAAATTGAACAGTGTGATCCCAAGGTCCGAGCCCTGGGGGATTCCACTGCCCACATCCCTCCAGGTTGAATATGACCCGTCCACCACTGCTCTTTGAGTGAGACCCTCAGCCAATTAGCAATCCATCTGACTGTGTAGGCATCAGTGCCACAGTCACCTAGCTTTCTAATGAGAATGGGGTGGGTGACAGTGTCAAAGGCCTTCCTGAAGTCCAGAAACACTACATCCACTGCGTCCAATGATTTTGTGACCTGATCATAGAAGGCAGTCAGGTTGGTCTGACAGGACCTGCCTCTAGTGAACCCATGCTGGTTGCCCCTGAGCATCATCCCCACTGCTGGTCCTTCCCACATGTGCTCCTGGATAATCTTCTCAAAGAGCTTCCCTGGGATTGAAGTAAGACTAACGGCCCTATAGTTGCCTGAGTCCTCCCTCCTCCCTTTTTTGAAGATGTGGACCACATTGGCCCTCTTCCAGTCATCCAGCACCTGGCCAGAGCACCACAAGTGTTCATAAAGCCATGCCAGGGGCCCCACGATAACCCCTGCTAATTCCCTCAACATCCTGGGGTGGAGAGCATCTGGATCTGCTGATTTGAACACCTCCAGCCCCTCCAGAAGTTCTCTAACCTGGTCCTCCCTGACCCTAGGTCTGGCGGAGTCTCTCGTGAGTCCATCCCAAATCTTGGTGGGGGAGTCCTGGTCCCTGCACAAGAAAATGGGGGCAAAGAAATTGGTAAAAAGGTCTGCTTTTTTCTCTGGTGCAACCACCAGATTGCTTAGTGTATCCTGCAGGGGCCCCACATTACCCAGTGCCGCCTTCATACTCCCTATGTATTTAAAAAAGGACTTTTTGTTGTTCTTGATCCTTGATGCTAGCCCTAGTTCCATATCTGCCTTAGCTTTCTTAACAGCCCCCCTACAGACCCAAGCGATGGAGGTATACTCCTCTTTGGTGATAGCCCCTCCCTTCCACTCGGTGTATGCCTCCTTTTTGGCAATCAGGCATTCCCGAATGTCCTTGGTGAGCCAGGGGGGCTTTTGGGCACTCTTGCCCACTTTGATTCTCATTGGGATTGTCACCCCTTGGGCTCTGACTATCGTCTCCTTAAGGAACGACCACTCATCTTGGACACCCAGTTCCCGTACTCTCCAGGACCCCAGTGCCTCTCCGATCAGTCTCCTCAACTCATTGAAGTTGGCCCTCTGGAAGTCAAAGGCTACCGCCTTGCTGCAGGCCCTTGACACCCTGTGCTGGATGGTGAATTCCAGCAGGCGGTGGTCATTGTCACCCAGGTGGTCAAGAACCTGGAGTCCCCTCACCAGGTCGTTGCCTGTGGCTGAACCTTCCTGACACTCAGTCCAATGCCCACTCTGAGGCCACACTGCTTCTTGTGCTGTCTACCCATAGCAAGTTGCATGCCGCACAAACCTAGAACAGATTTTTTCCTCTCTGTCCCACTTTGAGCAGAGCAAAATGTTCAAGTTTGCATTTGCATGTGTGTGTATTAAGGTAGAGAGAATCTCCACAATTGCCTTTGAACTTGCATGCACCTGAGACCACCTCAAACATGGAAAGTAACTACTGAATTTGTACTTGTTTCAAAGGTGAAGGACTGTGAAGAGCCTGCAAGTTCTGAAGCAGTGAAGATTTTGGAACTGGGGGCCATGAAGCGGCTTCCATAGATTGCTTGTTGCATCTCTTGTGACTTGAAGGGAAGGGGTCACAGAACTGCACAGTGGACCTGCCTCTCTCTTATGACATCCACCAGAGTGACCCTGAAATATCTGTGCCTTCAGGAATCCTGCCGCATTCCAGTGGTGGCACCGAGACTGACTAGAATCTGATGACAAAGGATACTGAGCCAGGCACTATGGGTTCCCATCTGTCTGCTTGTCTAACTCAGTGCACAAATATACCAGTGACAATCATGAACAGCTATAGAAGTCTTGACTAGAACTGGACTTACAGAACCAGCTAGTTACAGGCAGTGGGTTGTTGTGCTCAACAGCCAAAGTCTGAATCTAGCCATTCCACTCCTAGTAGGTTAACAATCCTCCAGCCCCCTGCCCCTCAAAAAGAGGGAATCGTATAATTGACACCAAAGAGATAGCAGAAGTGCCCTATCCAACATGCTGGGCCAGGGTGCTTTGGCAGATTGCACTATTTAATATCCTGTGGCAGCAGGGGTCATTCTTAACAGTGCCTGGAGCCCTGGTAAACAGCATAATACATTTTAGGGTGTTCCTTTCTTCTGTATATTTCAGCTGCTCCTCTTCAAAGAAGAGGCAAGAGACTGCCACCCCACTCTGCCCAGGGGTCTTGAACTTCCCCCTCATATTCCTTGTTATCCTTTTCTCTTTCTATCCACCCAAAGGCTGAAGATAGCCAGATGAGACATGTCACGGGTGGGATTTAGCCTGCTCTTATCCTATTTTGTGTTTACTGCACCAGGATGGATAGACTGTAAATCCCTTTCCACAGGGCAGTGAGTGAATCTTTTCCTACGTCAAGGCAAGACCTTGATTGCAGTGCCTCTTTCTTCCCTGATGCCTGAAGCTCGTACCTCCTTCCTTGTTCCCAAGATGTTTAGTTAGAAACCTAATTGCACACAGGCTCCCTAGGTCTGGAGCTGTGGTTATCTCTGGCAGCAGCTATAGTTTTTATTGGCAGCCTGGGGCCAGATCACTAGCAGAGGCTGAACATCTTCACTGGAAGGGTACAGTGCAACTGTTGGGGTTGGAGATTTTTTCCCTGCAGATATTACTCCTGTGGCTGCTTGCCAAGTGCCCCTCTCCACTGCTGCTGTGACAGCAGGAATATCACATTGGTCCATGAGGGAGGAACATGGCCCTGCCAGCTGTCCTTGCTAAGGATGTAGCTGCAGAACACTAGGCTAAAGGGTAGCTCGAGAGAGTAATAGGTCAGGATCCCTTGTCCTGCCAGGTGCCTGGGTGCACAATGGGCCGCTTGGATGACCATGCCAAGAAGCGGATTGTAGAGCTGCGCAAAGCTGGGCTGAGCTTCCGCAAAATCAAAAAGGTCCTGGAGCTGGACAACATCCGAGTGACCCCCCAAGCCGTCTACCTCTTCCTGAAGCGAAAGAATGTGGAGCCTGCCCAGTCCCCAACTGCCTCCCACCCCCAGCCAGCCGTGGGCCGGGGGAACAGGACAATGACCATCAATGGATCTGGCTGGGAGGATGAACAGCTCTGGAACTTGCTGCAGGAAAATGAGACTGAACAGAGCAAGCAGCTGGAGCCGGTGGGCAGTAGGCAGTCGGGTCCCAGGTCCCCAGTGCCCCCTGGAGGAACTGTTGTGAGCTGTGAGAGGCTCTCCATCCGTGACAACCAGGACAGCAAGGAAGGCATCAAAATTGTCAGTGTGACTTCACTGTGCAAGGACAGTGGGCAGTTTGGGAATGTGTCTGCTGCACCAATGGGACCCTCTCCAGGGTCACAGCTGACCCCCAGTAACAGTAAGGCCTGGCTGTTTCCTATCTGTTAGATTTTTGTATGGGATCAGGTGGGCTTCCTCACTTCCACATGCATCCTGGAGATGGCTGAGCCCCATGGTGGCTCTGAGGGTCTCCACTCATATCCCAGCTTTCCAGCCCCAGACAAGCAGGCAAAGCTCAAAGACCCTGTGGTATGTTTGAGGTGGGGAGGTGTGTGGTGACACTGAAAGGCTTAAACCCTGTGGTGGGAGTTTGGGGAGAGTATGATGAAGGGGTCTTGGCTGTCTTTGTAAGGTGTGTATTTTGGAAGTGACTCTCCATTCATGGGCCTCATGTCATAGTCTCTGGCTACTCTTCAGTCAATGCAGGTGATGACTGCTCTGTGACTCAACCCTCTCCTTTGAGCAGCCGCTCAGCTCTGCTTCCACCGGCATCCTCCCAGCACCAGTTGAACAACAGGGGGAAAATATTTCTGCCCCCTGCCAGGAACCCAGCCTTAATTGTGAAGAAGAAGATTGTAGATAGAGCCATCCACCTCCAGAAAAAGGTACAAGTCTGGGAAAGGCAAGTAGGCTATTGGGTGGCTACTGTCCTTTCCTCCAACAAAGCAAAGAATCTGCTTAGGAAAGATGTAGGATATTAGAATGGCTCTGAAGTGCTGGGGATGCAACCGCATCTCCCCCCCCCCCAGCACAAAGTGGCTCTGTGGAAATCGTAGCTCCTGTGTTCAGGAGTAACAAGGACTGTAGGCTGCTATCAGGACCTCCTCCTCATCTGGTCTAATCCATGGAGTTCCAGGAATGGGAATGTATGGCTTTCTAGCATAAAACCCAGCTAGACAAAGCCTTGGCTGGAATGATCTAGTTGGGGATGGTCCTGCTTTGAGGAGGGGCTTGGACTAGATGACCTCCTGAGGTCCCTTCCAACCCTAATTTTCTATGATTGTATGAAATGCAGTGGACAATCCTGAGAGGGAACTGCTGGCTCAGGGAAAGGCATCCTTGAGGTACTGCTTTGCTTCAAGAGGCTAATGTTTTTTGACCACTTAAGAGCCCTGTGTCCTGTATTTGCTACTAACTTGGGGAAGTCTCTTCCTGTCTGTATGCCTTAACCATTTGCCAGAGGAGGAAGAATGGCGACCTCACGGCAGAGGTAGGAGGCTGGTCATGAGAGATGGAAAAGAACTTGGAGGCCTCTTCTGAGGAGGAATTCTAAACCCTCTCCTAACTGAGGGGATGCTCAAGGAACACCTACAAAATAGGCAGATGATGTTCCCCCACTAATCCCCGCCCCCTTACTTCAGACCCTTGTAACTGGGGTAACCCCAGCCTGCACAGAAAATGTTCACTACTCTGCCAGCCTTGAAAAGATCCTAGTTTCTGGAAGTGCCTGGCCTGATGGCCCTGAAGTCTGTGCTGCTTGGGCTTCCAGAGAATGGGTTTAACCCCCAAAGAAGACTGCAGAAATGTCTCAGGTGATGGTTTTGTTTCATTGAGGTCTGTGCTTGAGAGCTGAGTTGGATGGGGAGGGGAATAGCAAATGGTGCTGCAGGTCAAGCTTGAGGGACAGTAACAGACATGAGGGGAGGGGGCCTATGGCTGTGGGATGCTGGTCAGAACACAGTCCCCCTCTATCGGTTGTGTGCACCACACAGCCTCTTCAGCACTAGGCTCATTTGCAATATATCTTGTCTCACACAGGTATGTCTGATGTTTGTATTTCTCCCATCCTGACTAGGTGAACATTCAGAACGGGCAGAATCCATCTGGCTCTACAAGTGTCCTGCCTTTTGTGGTAGGAGTGCAGCCAGGCAGCCAGCCTCCCAGAATGAACCCAGCTACCATGGCAGCTTCCACGAACCACCACACACAGGCAAGTGATATAAGGTTGATGGGTCCCAATACAGAGTACAGTGTCATTGCCCATGGGGTGAGTGAATCTGGAGCTTGCCTTTAAGACCAGGATGGAGCACCACCACAGAACAGGACCTGGCATGGTCAAAGTCTGTCCTTCACTTGTGCTCTTAACAAGTCTGCGAGTGGACTCTGATCAATTAGGGGCCCAGTAATGGGAGGCAGTGATAGCAAGTTCAAAAGTAAGCCTGAGAGAGGATGGACTTGGCAAACACCATTCTAGTGGCAGCACCTCTGCTCCAGAGTAAAGTAACAGCAAGTCAGAGGCAAAGCTGAACATGACCAAGCCTGATGTTCTGCATATGGGAAAGCCACATGCTAGATCTGCCATTGCTGGAACAGCCTGCTGCAGCCTCCATTCCTTGTCCCAGGTGTCTTGCTAGCTGTAGTGAACTCCACTGTCTCCTATCAGGGGAGGTTTGGGGAAAGAGGGTCCATGAGCTTGCCCAAATGAAGAACCCTTCTCCTGAGTAGCCTGCAGTGAAGTTTGTATCTAGCCCCCACCATTTCTCTTCAGGCTGCTGACTGCTTTAGCCTCCTATGAGAGCCTAACTAGAGACTTCTCCCATCTGTCCTAGAAGGTTTGGGGGTGGGGGGGTGGGAATTGCCCTGTACTGGAAAGGCAGGAGTCACCTGGCTAGTGTATCCACACAGATTCCCAAGCCCCCTTCCTTGCCTCCCAAGAGATACGTTTCCTACCAGACCAAAATATCCTTGGGCCCTTTGTAGACAGCAGTTTGGCCTTTCATTTCAGGTACTGCATCTTGTGGGACTTGGCATAAAGAGCACACAAGATCTAAGGTGTATTGACACGTTTAAACAAAAGTACTTTCCCAAAACAACATATGTAATGTACCATCCTCATTTCACTTCAGGAAAGGAGAGAGAGAGAGACCTAGCAGGTGTAAGGCATGCTAAATGTCTGCCAATGGTAATCCAATAGTATATGGGAACAAAGGAGGGCTGTAAATTGGTCCAGACCACAGTGGGGTTCAACTGCCTGCACTAAGGCTGGTGCTAGCAGGCTGCTTCCTTTCCTCATGTTCCTACCCAATAACTCGGATAGTGTCTTGACTCAGATAGGTCTCTCCTGCCCAGCTGATTCCCCAAGGAATGGCTGCCCCCTCACTGCCTTTCTGATCTCTTTCCTTCCTCCCTCAGGTCAAAGATGCCAGCACTCAAACTGTCCCGCTCAGTGGTACTAGTCCTCTGGGCAGTCAGAACTCAGTGTGGGGAGGGCAGATGCTTGCCATCTCCCAGAACCCTCTTGCCATTGTCGAGAAGCTGGATGCACTACATTCAGAGATCCAGAAACTGACTCACACCATGCAGGCTGTGCTAGAGAGGCAGTGCAGCATGGAGCGCCAGCAGGACCAGCAGCAGCGTTTCCAGCAAGAAGTGCTTATGATGCTTCAGCAGCTCAGCTCCACAGTCAGCCACGGAGCAGTGCCAGGAAACCAGCCCTGTGTCCCTTTCAGCAGCATGGCAGATCCTTCACCCACTGTACCAAACTTCAGCCAGTTCAAGATGGAGATCATCTAATGCAAGATAAAGGCCAACAGGTCTCAGTAGTGGGTCTAGGAAGGAGAGTGGCAGCAGGGACCAACTAGTAGAAGATCCTAAGGGACATGGGCATTCTCACTGCAGATGGCTCCTGACACTCTTCCTGCAAAGGTAGAATGCTGGGCAGCCAGTACTACCTTGAGGCTTCATCTGCTCTGATCTAGTTAACCAGGAGCTGCTACCTGCTGGAAGAGGCACATGCTGATGGGAAGTTGTAACCAGCTTGTTTTAAAATAAAGCCTTAATTCTACTCCTCTGTGCAGCACGTGAGTGCTGGCTTGGCCAGCAACATACAGGGTCAATTGCTGGGGTGTTCCAGCTTCAGTGTAGCAAAAACACAGTTTGGCTGTAGGCTGCATGCTCTCCTTTGCTCAGAGGAAACACCTCTTAACGTTTACACTCTTGGGGGAATGAGCACCTGGAAAACCAGCCTGGGAGGACACTTCATGCTTTTTCCTCTTATGAATCTCAGTAAAGTCTATATGTGCTCTGGAACCTCCTGAACTCTGTTCCTGGGTAGGTTAATTTGCACCACCATCTCATCTACAGAGAAGTGCTTATATTGAAGTGCTGCTGACTTTCTGTCCGCCCCGCTCCAGTACTGCTTATGGGGACTGAGCCCTGACCTTCAGCTATCCCTGCTTACTCTGCTCTGTCATGGCAACTAACTCCTCAGCTTAACACTGTCTGTTGCAATAATTCTGGTCCTCTTTGGATGTCTCTACATATGCAATTGCGGCGCCTGAATAAACCGTGGAGCTTATTTCATAGATTTCATAGACTTCATAGACATTAGGGCTGGAAGGGACCTTGGAAGATCATCAAGTCCAGCCCCCTGCCCCAGGGGCAGGAAGTCAGCTGGGGTCATAGCAGCCCAGCAAGATAAACATCCAAATTTCTCTTGAAGGTATTCAAAGTAGGTGCTTGAACCATCTCTGGCGGCAGTCTATTCCAGAACTTAGGGGGCTCGGACTGTAAAGAAGTTCTTCCTTATGTCCAGCCTGAAATGGTCCTGAAGGAGTTTGTGACCATTTGACCTTGTCATCCCCTGGGGTTCTCTGATGAACAAACGTTCCCCCAGATCCTGGTGAGCACCCCTGATAAACTTAGAGGCGGCCACCAGACCGCCCCTGAGCCTGCGCTTTTCCAGGCTGAAGAGTCTCATAGCTCTCAGCCTCTCATCATAAGGTCTGTTTTCCTGACCTCTGATCATGCACGTGGCTCTCCTCTGCACTCTCTCAAGCTTCTTCTTATTGCTTTGGAGTTAATTGCTTCTGGGTGCACATTCAAATGGCATGCCTGTGAGCAATTAACTCCAGAGCAATAAGCTCTGCAGTTTACTCTGGCAAAGCATGTGGAGCCCAGGCAGAGCAGCTGCAGTTGGCAGGGGACCCAGGGAGTCATCAGCCTGCCAGCTCAGGGCTGCTGCTCCGACCCAGTGTGTTGCAGAGAGACTGGTCTGGACATGAGGGAGCTTCAGTGCAGGGCTAGCTGCCAGGCAGCCCCTGCACTGAAGCACCCTTGTGCACCAGCCAGCCAGCCAGGCAGTGTCTACACATGTACTGCTGCAGGGTTTTATACTTTGCAGCAGGATAGTACTTGTAATTTACCAGTACTATCCTGTTATGGAGTAAATTAATTTATTCCAGCCTAATAGAGGTGCATGTGTAGATGCCAAGATGTTTACTGCTTAGCTAATTAATCAACTGCACAGTAAACATTTTGTGTAGACATGCCTTCTGGATGTTAAATGAGTGCCTGTGGCAGCAATTCATGTATGGACAAAAAAAACCAAGCCCATTCAGTGTTTGACCAGCAGAGGGCAATACTAGCATGCATTTGGGCAATAAGCTGGCCTACTAAGCTCTTCTCTAGTGGAGGTACCAGTTCTCCCTTTAAGTGTTCAGGGACAGAGAGAAGACTCCACTGTCTGGAGTGGCTGCTACTTTTAGAGCCAACCATTTACAGCTAGGGCTATTTACCCACCTGAGGCAGAAATACTGAATAGTTTGGGGCATGTAAATATGGTGCCTCTGAACCATATTCAAGCACCTATCACAGGATTGGTGATACAGTGGAAAGATAGCGTTTTCCCTACATGTACAACCATAAGTATGCAAATTAAGAACTGGACTTGCTGGTAAGTTTACAGCAAGGATAAGACAGCCTCACTGTTAATCTTTCCTTTGCCATCTCTCCACTTACCCCCAGCAGCAAGTCGTTTGGAGATAAGGCAACCTGCTTCCTTCCACCTTACCCCTCTCCAGTGGTGCATACCCAGAGTGAATCCCCTTCCTTCAGCATGTCAGGCTGTTTCCAGACCCCTGCAGTAAAAAGTGCTCTTGGAGCCCTTATAAAGATCATTTCTTAAAATTCTTTTAGTCAGAGGCCAACAGAAGTGTAAAAAAATAAGTGTACAAAGCTACATTCTCAGGATCCATGCAACAGTCCTCATAGGAGGGAGGTGATGGCTTTGGACAGATAGCTTGCCTACACACATAAATATGCAAGCTCTGCCAGCCCCTGCCCATGATGATTAATCTTGCTAGAAGAGTTCTGCCTCAAAGTTAGAAGTCTGCTGCAATCTGCCTGCGATCATTCATTTCAATGTTGGTATAATTCTGAGGATACCTAAAAGAAATGAGGGGAAACTGTGAGGTTAACAGCTGTCCTGTGAGAAGGAGCAAAGAGCCAGCCCCTCAGACACTAAGCCTGGTTGTTAATCTCATATAGTGGCTGTAAAATTACTGTATAAAATCCAGCCCTTTATGGCTCTGATGGCTTTTTCAAATCCTTTTTGAATGTGGGTTCAGGGTTTTTTTTGGGTGAGATGTAAGGATTTTTTTCCTTTCTCATACTTAAACACTGACTATAGCCCCATCAAACTGAGAAGCTCATAAAAAGAACATCTCTGGTAGTTACTAATTAATATCCCTTAACATTATGCTTACAGAAAGTTACTCTGAGAGGAATCTGTTTCACTGCTGCTATTAAGCAGATACTTTTTAATGTTTCTTTTGTCAATGGTAACATGGTAGTGACAGGAAGATCAGGATTGGCTTAAATACCTAATTTTGTACCTGTCCCCTCTCTCCACCAGTACCATGCAGAAAAGCAAGACAGAGTAAGAGGTGCCAGGACAATAGGAAGACAAGATGTCTTCTTACCTTTTGATGTAATAGAAGGCTAAACCAGCAAGCACAAGTATGAGTAGTAGAGCTCCCAGGACAAAGAGGGCAATCCTCCAACCCTCTAAAGAAGCTGCAAAGGATGAAGAAATGGGCACTTAGATGAATTATACAAAGTCTTATTCAGCTTTCCTAATTTCCCTTCGGGACAGTACATTCCTAACATGAAGACTGTAAGAAGCTTAAATTTTTTCCTTCCTCTTGGATTTATGTCCCTGGAGGAAGCTCATGGCTTTGCTGGTGGGGGGTAAGAAGTGGTAGGCAGTCCCAAAGGAGGTAGCCATTCTGAATGCCATATGATTAGGTACATAAGGACCCCAAAAATGCATTCCTGTTACCAGAAGGAGATTATTTTAGCAGAAGGATATACTGTGTTGAGGACACACCACTGATTCTGCTCTTTGGAGCACGTATCTCTGGATGCAACATCTCTGTTCTACTTTGTCAACACGTGGACATGAGGTTCCTGAATATGAACTAAATGCAATTTATAAAAAGCCATTTGTAACTTATTCTGCATTTTGGCCAGTGCGTCTAGGCAGGGTCAGAATTATTAGGGTACTGGACCCAGTACCAGCAAAGCACTAAAGCCCAAAGTCAGAAGTGTTTAGGAACCCCACACAAATATATTTAAGTAGAAGTTAGGCATAAATACCTCTATGAATCTGAGCCTTAGATGTAATAAGCTACCTCATCCCTTTTGACTAAGGAGAAGCTGCTGCTTCATTTTACCCTCCCATGCCCCCCCATCTCTCTCAGGCCCCATTGGCTTCTACTGGACTAGTTCAGAGAGCTGAGATTCTACTAGTCTAAACTGTCCCCACAATCTCATTTAGTTTCCAACACAGACATTCTAGCCCCATTATTGCACCCATGGTGCTTGCTTTTCTTTACTCACTGACACCTGATGCCTCTGATGCTGGCTCTTTTGGAGTGGCACACTCGACATTAGTCCTGAGCATATTCCCATCCACTGACAATGGATGTGGGCTGGAAGTGAATTCTTTCCGCCAGCTGATGATTTCATGTTGTTGCTTCAGTGACCTGGCCCACACCTGGCCTGAGAGCTTCAATATGGAACCTATGCAGGTGAAGTTAAGTTCTGTAAGGAAGAGTGCAGAATGCAGCGTGAATTCCGGTGCAGAGTGAATGGACTGTGTTGGCATGATGCAGCAAGGTTTCTGGTGTCTTAAAACAAAAGTTTAGGTTATTGCAGTGCAATCTAATTCTAACCAGTTTGCCTCAAACCCAAACCCTAAACACCAGAGCTAGTCAACACCCTACCTTTCATCTCTAATTCTCTTCAGATTCTGGAGAAGACCTAGGTGTATTGTAACCAGCCTCCAACTCTGAACTCAATTTTGTGTTGTGCCTTTTTGGTATATCATAAAAACGCCAATCAGATAAAACTCGACAGACTTTGACCTGAACAGGAGATGCAGCTTCCAAGGTCTCATCTTTGGAAAATAAAAAGAAATAGGAGCCACTCCCTTAAAATTAATACCTCTCACATCTGTCAAGAGCTGACTTGGCCTATGAGTTTCAGGAGCAGCTAGTAATTCTGCATACCTTGAAAGGACTTAACACCTCCTTAACCATCCACAGAAATCTGAATTAACACTCCAGGTTGGGCCATATAAAAAAAATTGGGTGTCAAGTGTATGCTGCAGTCAGACTGCAGAAGAGAGACTCGTGTTATTTATCCAAATCTGTGTGAAATATCACTTGGCTAAAAAGCCAGGATTAGGGAGCTTTCACAGAACACAAAGGGTAGCACTAAACTGGGCACGTCTACATGAGACACTAACTGCACAGTAGCCTAATAATACTGTGCAGCAACATATCGTGGCACAGACGGTGCTAATACATTACTATGCAGTATTACTAGACTGTTGCACAGTAGTGTCACTAAAAAGGTCTTTGCTGCTGCTACTATGCAGTAACTCTGGTTACTACAAACTTACTTAGTACTTGGTTATACATGTACTAAATTAAATGAGCAGCAACCACTTTGCATTAAAGACATGCCCACTGACACTGAGCTCCAGTGGGAACTGCCACGTGTGTCTGAAATTCTCCCATCGGTGGCTGTTCCCTTTCCTATAGTTTGTGTGGCAAAGTTATCTCTGCCTTCTTCCTAAGGCTGTTTGACAGGTGCAAAATCAGCTGGAGGAAGGAGTAAGATTACACAGCAAGGGCTTTTTTTTCTTTTTAGCCCCACCCTACAACACTGGCTACTCCACTTCTGTGAGTTGCTCATGTCAGATCATCCCATTTCCCTCCTTATAGAGATAACCCTGCCTCACTCACTCTGCTACTCCCCTCACACAGGAATGCGTTCAGATTTCCGATTGAGGGGCCAACAGCCTGTGAGAGGAGCATTCAGTTTGAGAATAGACCAATGGTTCTCAACCTTTTTAGACTCAAGTCACTCCTTGGAAAATGATTGTAATTTTCACTTGTTTTTTGATTACAGAAAAATGCTAGAGCAATTTTTTAGTTACAAAGACCCCAAAAAGACCCCAACATATTTTTAACACTATGGATTCCTATTTGAAATGTCTAGGTTTATTTTGTGAATCATGTTTTCATACCTAACAGTGCTAATATTGCGTTGTAACCTTGAAAGGATCTCAGGGTGCCATGGCACCTTGGTTGAGAATAACTGGAACAGACCATTTGCTTTCCCAAATGGGTGCTTTTACACATGCTTTCTGACATACATGGAGAAGAAGGGGCTCCTTCGCTGTCATTTTAGTCAAGTTACAGGACTCTATTGGCAAGGGGTTGCAAGACAGGAGATATTATGAAGTGGATAAATAAAGGTGGGTGGTATTGGCACTGACCTTGTAGATAGAACTGAGAGACTCCACAGGAGCAGTTCTCTTCTATGGATGTCATCAGTACCTTCTCCAGGCTGTCTAGCATCCTTTCAGGGTTTAGAGTCCATGTAGAGCAGTCTGAGGGGGAAGAAAAGGTTATTAGAGCATGTC
Source organism: Crocodylus porosus (assembly GCF_001723895.1). Lineage (NCBI taxonomy): Eukaryota > Metazoa > Chordata > Crocodylia > Crocodylidae > Crocodylus > Crocodylus porosus. The sequence goes on from NW_017728923.1 coordinate 1,693,445, forward strand.
AGGTTGAAGCAATTAGCTTGCAGCCAAGCATGCAGTCTCACCTGATCTCAGAAGCTAAACACAGCCAGGTCTAGCTACTACTTGGATAGGAAATCATGGTCATAGACAAAATTAGAGGGGTGAAGAGGACAGAGTTGCAGGAGATCCTGAAAAATGATTCCACCTTCCTCATACCAATCTGAGCTTGTCCCATAGCATTCATGGATCCACTGGGATGGGCACAATTTTCTACAAGCCAGACATAATGAAGACGGTGACAGATCTATGCTCATGTGGCATCACCTGCAACTCCCCCCTGAACTGATAAGGAGCTGCATGCTCAGTCCCTCTAATTTATACCAACATCTTTATTTTGGACTGCTGTGGATGTGTGTGCAAGTTTTACTCGCTCACAGAGCTGAAACCCCATGCCTCTTACCTCCAAACCCAAATCATAACTGGGCCCCTGGAACTTAAGGTCCATTAGCAAACAAACTAATGTCAAGGGAGAAGGAGAGACAGGTCCTAAAATGTCTTTCCTGAATACTGCAGGAGGTTGTGAAAGGGGAAAAACCATAGTTCTCATTTGCCTGAAAGGCAGATAGTTGTTTGAAGGTAGCCACAGAGGGCTACAGTCTCTCTCATGCATTAAGTAGGCCTCAGCTAAGAGTCTCTAAAGATAATGGATTCTTTTCTGTGGCCTACCATGCACCTTGGACATAGAAACACCCCTTGATTTAGCCCAGCTTTGGATGACTTAAAGTTTTTCTCAACACTGCCTTCCGTGGAACTGAAGACATTGTCATATGTTCAGTCCCCTACCCAGAGGTTTGGGGCTGTGTAACCCTTCATTTCTGTTAAGTCAGTTAGACCCAGTCTTTCTCAACAGTGCCCCAGTTACGTATGACATGAGGGAAGATTTCCTATCACTGCTGAAAGGCCAATAGACTTTCCACCAAACTGCAAAGGAAACCTTAACAAGATGGTTCAGCCACATTTTGACAAGAGAATTACATACTGTAGTCACCCTTACACACACCCTATTGGCAGGACTGTCACTCCCAGCCTATGAGTGCTATGCCTTTTCCTTCCCACCTTATCCCAACACCAGCATTGCGAGGCTGCATTCACACCGTGCCCCTACATCTGAAGCACAGCCTGAGCTACACTCCAGGGCACATAATTCTCAGTTCTTCGTCTCTTCTGATCTACATGAAAATGGACTCAGCAAAAGCATTTCCTTTGAAATCAGTCCTCAATTTCTCTCCAAATCCCCTCCAACCCCAGGTGGGATAACAACTCTGCTTACTAGGTGTCATCAGGCATATACTGAGATCCTCAGCAAGCGACCTCAGAGGACAGATGTTCTCCAAACCAGGTGTAGGGTCTGAGACAGCATATACAAGTGTAGTACTCATATTGCAACAGCGGCTCAAAGAGACTGACCTGTACCCAAAAAACCAAAAAGAGTCATGTTTCACTAAAACAGCATTTTGTGGACTTCATCACACTTGAAAACTACGGAGTCCCATCTCTTGCCAACAGATACTCATCAGAGGTGGGACAGTTGCTGGAGTAGGTGTATTGTGGAAAACAATCTAAGCAGTTTTCAGAGATATGCTGAACCAGTTGCATAGACTCAAAAGGAATAGAACTTTTGACAGTCTGGCAGTAAGGGGGCTCTCTGGATTCTGACATTTGACTGCAACTTCCAGAGAGGTACTTAGGGAGGAAGGTTGGATCTCAGAATTACAGAGCTTCAAAGTTCCAAAATGAGTCAGGTCCCTAAAAAGCATCTTGACACTGATGATGTTCAACACACAGACTTGCAAGACACACAGCAGCATTTTTTTAAGTCTTTAGAACTTGAGCTTTTTCTCTGTGGCCCTCCAGGCTATGCCTCTACTTTCATTTTAAAATGAAATCAGAGATGCTTGCAAACCAACACAAGTCCATGCTGGGTCTTTCAAGCACACTTTATATATCACAAGTCTTGCAAGAAAACTGCATGAGTTGACAACACTTCACCTTGAATTCATCTCATGATAAAGACAAAGACAGATTCTTTTACCCAGAGGAAGAGAAGCATGAACTGTTTCTCATTACAAGAGAAAAAGAACCAAGTAATAAAGTTTAAACACTATTTCAGAACTTGCAGACTGATGCCCAGCAACTCCAATGTATGTTTCAGGAAGCAGAAAAATTTATTTATTTTTTTAAACGAAAGATATAAGGAAAGCATGGCATTTCAGTGAAACCCACAGGTGTCAGGTCTTTTTCTCTTTTACATAAGATTTACCTATTAGATAGGAAAAAGCCAATGCTGGTAATTATTTACTGCCTTTTTGTCATTCACATCCTTTAAGAAAAGGCCAGAAATAGAAAATGCATTAAAAATTCTTATCCCAGTTGATAGAATCCTGTAGCACAGACAGGATTTAGAAATGTAATACAGTACTGTATTAAATAGAAAGAATTCTTAATTGCTATAGAATCCTATTTATCTCTCTCTTGTTAAGCTTTAGGGAGCTCATCCATAAGAAAGAGGATATTTAAAAAAACATTTTATTTTTGTGTCTTTAACAATTTACTTTTCACTAGTATTTGCTGTGGAAGACATGCCTTTTGTGTATAGTTGACTCATACAGCTCGGTTCTATGCTGAGCCATCAATGTAAGATTCTAGTCTCATCAGTTCACACTAAGGGAGGTGAGAAATATTTTCCTTTAGTGGTCCCCCATGCTACATTCTCAATTGCATCATCCAGTCTGGATCTATATTTTTCATTACAAGTACTATGACAGCATTTGCCAGAACCAAATAAAGACCTAATGATTAGACCTGTTCTCTACCAGCAGGAGGCTCCCAGCATAGAAAACCTGGAAATATTTTCAATTGGAGGCTGTTAAGTTTGAAATCAGGAATCACCTCACCTGTCTTTTGGACAAGGCAAAAAATGTGATGGTCCGAAGAGGTCCAGCTGTCCTCTGCCTGTGCTTGACTTCCATGTGTAAACCAAAGCATCCACCAGGTTCTCAAGGGTTGCCACCATGCCCTGAGGACTTCTTCCTTGATGGCGGTTGTACACTGCAACAGCACTGGAGCCCTGCCTAATGGAAAGGGCATCCTTGACAGGTGGCAACAACAGATCTGGAGATAGGGGGGAGAAGCTGGTGAATACTGAGCCTGTGGCAATGAGCAGCACCCTGCAAATGGTAGCAAAATAACTGGAATAATTCAAGGTGACGTGCAGCTGCTAAAGAAACTACAGACTGCAGGTTTCCCAGCATCTCTGAGATGTAGCAGGCTCTTTACAGAGCATAGCAGGAATTTGAGGCAAATAAATACCAACATTAGTACATGTGACAAACACCAACCATAAGATATTCCAGAAGGGGCTAGCATCACTATAGGACACTGGTGCAGATACTTAAATATAGCCGTATGTTACACTAAAAGTATGGAAGGACTGACAGTCATGGAGACTGGAGGTCTCTGCTTCTCTACAGATCAGGTGTAACATCAAAGGAAGTATCTTTCCAACACCCTCTTGTCAGCGAGCCTTGATGCCAACATGGAAAGGCCTCTTCTCTAACAGTGAAAAGGGAATTCAGTCTCAACCCTAGCCCTAATGAAGGCTATTCCTAGGAGCAATTGAATTATATGATTACTGCTAGTCCATTAGGAGCTTATATCTTTGGTGCTTTCAGTCAAGAGACAAAAATGCAGGTTGCTTTTGATCTGGGCCAAATTGAAGCCAGTGTCTTGGGGAGAAGTGACTTCATATTCCATTACCTCAATACATTCCCAAAGTCACCCAGTGTTCACCTGTTTGCCCACCTAAACCAGGCTTCTTCAATATACCCAAAGAAAGCCCAGTGTCAGACTCAGAATCTGTGTGAAGGAATCATCTGCTCTCTTACAGCCTTACCAGGTGTGGGTCCTCCTTCCGGTGCAATTACAAACAGACCCGTGTTTCTGAAAGTGCCCTTCAGTGGGATGCTGGAATAGGCTTTGCCATCTGTTCCAGAGAAGAACACCAAACTGTATCCTCCTAAGTTGGCTCCAGGTTTCCCCTTCAGCTCAATGAATTGATAGGGGGTGGTGCTGTTGGTCAGGCTCAGCTCGTTGATAAGGATGGGAGGGGTGCTGGAAGGCATCACTGAAGAATTGGTGCAGTTGTTCTCCCGGAATGGTGTAATCACAGTCACCTGATGGGGACAGAGGCACCAACCAAACTGTGAGGGTGGGTGGGATAATTTCTATACTCACAGCTAAACATCCCCAATCCCGTGCACAATTTGATGCCTTTGCCTCCATCTGAGGTCTCTGCTAACTGACAGGTCATCTCATTGGATTTTTGTTGTCCTTCTCACTGTAATACTGCTGTCTCTGCTTCTGTTTTCTGGACCAAGTCTTTGTTCCACAGGATTATTCTCTTTCCTAAGAAGAGATCAATATATCTTCTCCAAGCCAGCATCTAGCGTCACCTCTTCCCTACAGCCTTCTCCCTCTGTGCTGAAACTGCTTAGAAAGAAAAATTCTGATGGCTCACCACAAATCTCTCCCCCAGCATCTACAGATAGCATTGTCCTGGGACCTTGTACTATTCTCAAGATATTCCTTCAACTGCTATGGACTTCCTACCCTTTACTATGGCATATTTGTTGTATGCCCTTTGCCCATTCCCTTCTGTTCATAAGGCTTTTCCAACAGTGGCAGGGAACCAAAAAAAACCCCTTATAAAACTTTACCAAATGAATTTTGTGTGGGTTCTGTATATTGCTAAAAGAGGGTTCCATTGGAAAGTAGAAATTTAAAAAAGAGTTACCGCCACTCAGCCCAGCCAATTCCATTTCAGCACAATCTTCTAGCTACTTTCAGGGAATTTAATTTAATTTGTACCATATTACCCAACACAGGCTGCATCTACACAAGATGCTGACTGCGCAGTAACCTGAGGTACTGCACAGTAGCACTGACAAATGTCTTTTTTGGGATGCTGACTGCGCAGTAGCCTAATGCTACTGCACGGCAGCATCATGTTACAGTTCTTGCCACACGATGCTATTGTGCTGTAGTATTGGGCTACTGTGCAGTCAGCATCTTGTGTAGATGTGGTCACAGAGGGTGTATATCAAAACGTAACTGAGTGTCTAATTCCTAAGGAGGTGACTTCTGAGGAAAGGCTGAAAAAACTAGGGTTAGTTAGTCTGGAGAATAGAAGACTGAGGGGGGATTTGATAACAGTCTTCAAAATACCCAAAGGAAGGTTATATAGAGGATGGAGACAGAATTTTTTGTGGCTGCAGGAGTAATGGCTGCAAGCTGCAGTAAGGGAAATTTAGGCTGGAGTTTAGGAAGAACTTTCTGACCATTAGGGTGGTGAAGCATTGGAACAGGCTACGAAGAAGCTGTGGAATCTCCATCCTGGAAGTTTTCAAAAGCAGGTTAGACAGACACTTGGCTTGGGTGATTTAATCAGGGATAATCCTACAATAAGCAGGAGGCTGGACTAGATAACTTCATGTGGCCCCTTCCAACTCTACTTTCATATGATCCTAAGATGCCTTGCAAGTTCAGCACTTGATTCAGAGTAGTGTTTGGGATTTCTCAGGGTCAGGGCATTTGTCATCAAGGCTGCTTGGTGTTAACCATGCCTCCCCCCGCCCCCCCAATGCAAAAATGCACTTTACTAGAAGAAGCAGTGCAATACTTCAGCTCAGCTAAAGCTGATTCAATCAACTATTAGATAAAAGTGCTAAAGCCCCTGATCTATACAGACACTGTAGGGATGGGCCCAGCTGCCTCTTCTGGGCATCTGCTGGGCTTGGCAAGGGAGCGCACAGAATTTCAAGTAAAATGCTGGCTTTTATTTATTTATTTTAATGTCTGCAAGCCGCCCAAGTGTTCATTTTGCTGATGGACAGCTAAGGGATAGTTATCTCTCAAAATACCCATCACCCTGTTTTTGTTTATTAGCAAACTGATTGTGGCTTTTGTGGCATGTTGCCCAGTGAAACCCAGCCTTCTCATCTATTATGCCAATTATCAGAGACAAGGGGGAGTGGGGACAACAGAGCCAGGGACAGCCAACCCCAGAGGGCACTGATGACAGGCTTAAGTTGATGTGAGACTGAACTGAATACAACAGAAATCAACAAAAGACAGCCCTGGCCCTCCCAGATGTCTCCTGCCCCATACCTGGAAGCTGCTGTGGAGCCTAGGGGTCAGGCCATTGCACCGGCTCAAAGACTCATCCTGGCTACTGTGGGAATCATCTTCGTACAGGATATTCTGCCCTGGGGCCAGTACTCTGAGCAACTTATCTGCCCTGTCAGATGCCCGGGAAATGTACACCACTGCATCCACCAGCCCCTCCTCCGTCACTACCATGCTCCCTCTGTAAGAGGGGGTGGTGCTGTAATAGAGGGCTATGGCATCTGCCCCGTTCTGGATGGTGTTCGGAGGCAAAATGATCACAGGTTTTGGAGTCACTCCCTCGCTGCCCACCAGGAAGTAGCCTTGTTCATTGGTATGGTAGCCGGTCAGGTTCACCACTTTGTAAGCCTGGTTGTTTTTGCCATTATAAAGGACCAGCCAGTAATCCTTGAGGTTAAAGTGTGTCTGCCCAGTGTAGAATAGTTCAACATACTCTGTATCCTCCCGGCCACCTGGATTATCTGGATTCACTTCATTGATGAGCAGTTTAGGCAGTTGGGAAGGTGGCTCGTGCATCACTGCTGGCTTCTCCGATGAAGCACCTTTAAAAGCAAACACCTTATCAACAAAGTTGATTCAAAGGGGTCTTCCTCAGTCTAGGCAGGGCAGAGAGCTTTAGGCAAAAATCCCATTAGAAACTTGCATATGCTGCACTGTGGCCTAGGTAATTAGTAGGGGTACACTGATAGAGATTTTTAGTGCCGATACCCAGACCTGCATATTGATACCGATGGCCAATCAATATGCAGGTCTGGCTGGTAAAAGGATCCGGCTGTTGGAAGGGAAGGGGCGAGGGGAGAGGGAAGCGGTGCAGGGGGGCAGATCGAGGACCCTGCGGTGAGGAAGGGAGAGGGGCTGGAGTAGATGCTGCACAGTCAAGGCGGACTGTGGGACAGAGCCACAAGTGGCTCATTGTTGGGGGGGCGGGCAGCTCCTACCTCTACATGCACCCCAGGAGGGCATGGGAGAGCGTGCCCCCTGTTCTGTGCACAAGGCAAGAACAAACTGCTGCTGCAGGCTAGGGCTGGGGACAGTGCTGGGCTCTTCTCCTAGGGGCTGGGCCAGTCTGTGAAGGGTTGGCTATCAGACTGGAAGTCCAGAAGGGGCTGGCATACTGAGGACCATCGGCCAACCCTTTTTTATACTGATGGGTGACTGCTGGTCCACAGTATGCTGGCCACTTCCAGTCTGCAGTATGCTGGTCCACAGTTTGCCTGTCCACGCATAGGTGGAGGGAGAAAAAAAGAATTGGGGGGACTGAGCATGTGCGTGCATGTCCCCCTGCTGAAAGTCTGCAGGAGAAGAGGTGGGGGGAGGGGGAGTGAGGCTTGGGCTGGGATTGGGGCCAGAGTGCGCTGCACCCGTGTGGCCACCCCTTCCCCTGTGCCAGGGGTCATTGCCCAGGGCCAGCATCCACCATCCCGTAGCCCTGCATCCACCCTGGCTGTCTCTCTGCACTAGCCCTGGTCCGGTCTTAGTCCCAACCGCCCGGATGTGGGGGGCAGGGCCCAGAGCTTGACTGGAGCCAGCCTCAGCTGCGCCTCCAGACCAGAGGGGGCAGAGCCCCTGGGACACCTGCACCTACCCTGCCCAGGAAGAGTCCAGTGGCTCCTCCAGAGCTGCGGTGCTGGACAGCTGATCTTTGAATGGTGCAAGGGCAGGCTACAGTTGCGCTCTGCCTGCTCCACAACTCCGCCCCTTGCTGCAGCCTTTGAAAGCAATGAGGTGCCATGTGCATCCTGCCGCTGAGCAGGCCAGGCAGTGAGCCACATGGTGCCACTTTTAAAGGCTTCAGCGAGGCACAGAGGCAGGGAGCAGGGAGCCCATGCAAAGATCAGACCTCCCCATGATTTGGCTACCCCATACCACGTCTGTGGAGGAACTCCGACTGTCCCATGACCCAGCCAGGGCCCCATTCACCGTGAACCCCAATCCCCTGCGGTGTGCACTGCAGCAGGGGCCATTTGCCCACGCCCCTGGATGAGCTGCTGGGCTCCCAATGCCCCACAACCTGGCCCAGCTGAGGCTCCATTCCCCATGAATGAGGCAATCCTCACAGTGAAGCAGGGAGTGGGGCAGGGGTGAATGATTTGCCCCTGCCCCTACTCCATTCCCTCCTGCACTGTGGGGGTCTCGATCTGCCTCCCCCAAGCCCAGGCAGTCAAGAGAAATGTACTGGTGTGCTGTGCTGGGCCAGCTGCGATCCCAACACACCCCTCCCACCTGCTGCAGCAGCCTGAGGCCGAGCTGCCCTGGCATTTGTGGGGGCTGAGCCCCATTAGCCCCCACTTCCACTGCCTATGGGTTCACAGTCACTTCCAGTCCACAGCCACTCTCAGTCTGTGGCCACAGCCACAGTCTAAAAGTTTGGGAACCACTGTGATATGGGACTGATGTATCGGTGCATGTCTAGTATTTAGGGTTTGTACAGTGTTCTGAAGATGCTGGGCCAATCTCAGAGGGGAGTACTGGCTAGTGTAACACACCTCCTTCCTGCCTCCTCATCGGACACATCTACATATGCATTTGATCTGAGATCAGTTTATTTGTGAGTAAACTACTCATGAGTAAATGCTCCTAGGCAGGCATCAACACATGCAGGGACATGGGAGCAGGTTTGCCTCTCCTAGTAGCAAACTGCTCCCACTTCATGTAGCCCTGCAATGAGCCCCTGCTGCCAGCAGGGGGAGCTTGAGGCTCCCTCTGGGTGCTAGCCCAAGGCCTGACATGGAGCACGGGGCCAGAAGACAGCTATCTCTTGACCAGGGCTGGGACATTGTTCCCTGTCCCCCAGGGGCTTCCTGCTGCCAGGGCCAGGACAATGTCCCCCTGCCACAGCAGCAGGAAAATCCCAGCCCTGGCTCTTTGATCAGGGCAGAGGACTTGGAAAAAGCTGCAAGGGAGGAGCAGATCCCAGCCCCCTGCCCCAATCTGCTGGTGGGGCAGCTAGCAGCAAGCCCCTGGTTGGGTGGGGGTTCTCACTAATAGTTTCCCCAGGTGAATGGGGTAGAGGGCTGTGACCTGCTCCACCCCTGCAGTTCTTTCCAAGTTCTGTGCCTCAATTGCCCAATCAGGGTGTGGGGCTGGGACCTGCCCCTGGCCAGGACAGTTCCCAAGCTCTGCTCCATGATCGCGGGGTGAGGACTGTAGAGCCTGTTGCCTGCTCAGCTCTATGAATACAGAGCTGGGCGGGGAGCAGGCTCCCCAGACACCAGCAGCAGGGAGCTCCCAGCACCAGCTCCATGATCATAGGGTTGGCACTGAGATATCCTTATCTCCCAGCACCAGCTCCATGGTTGTGGGGCCAGTGCTGAGAGATCCAGCACCCTGTTCCTCATTCACAGTGGCAAGGCAGGGGCTGGGAGATAAGAATTTTCCAGCCTTCGCTCCCTGATTGTGATCTCAGAGTGGGGGGGCTTGGAGGTCCCTGCTGCCAAGGCAGGGGGACGTAGACCCTGCCCAGGGTTTGGTGGTGGAGCCCACCCTGGCAACAGGCAGCTCCCAGGGGCAGGGGACAACCTCCTGTCCCCTGGTAGCCAGCTGGCAAGGAGCAGATTTGCTCCTGGTTAGGCATCTACATGAATACTCATGAATAAATTTGCTACTTGCATTTGCAGGTAGCAAATTTATATTCATGACTAGTGAGGTTTACTGTGCAGTAAGCATGTGCACATGTAGATGTAATTCTATGCTGGATCCAAGAAAATTATACCAGTTTAGGGCTATGTTTTTTCTGTCCAATCTTTGCTTACACTGGTGTAAAGGCTGACTACATCACTGTAAATATATCATGCCAATAAGCTTTGTGTATTATTATTAATAGAATGCTTTCCATACCTACCTAACAGGGGAAGTGTCCTCATTCTTCCTGAAAGTTATGGCAATCAACTAGTTACCTCAGGTGCCTATACACATAAACAACGCATGCTCCCAGCAGCTGGCGAGGCATGGTGGCGGTAAGTGGGGAGCTCCCACAGATGCCACCAGCGGTGTCAGTACTGAGGGTTGTGGGGGGTGGTGAGCAGCAACCACCCACAGGCACTGCTGACAGTGTTGGTGGTTCCTTTTCGTAGGGGGTGCACTGCCACACTCAGGGGGTGCACGTGCATCTGTGTGCACCCCGTACATGTTACCAATGCCTGTACGTGAATGCATGGAGCCTGGGAAACAAGCAGGAAGAACTGGAAGTCCTTATACAGTCCAGGAACTATGACATGATTGGACTTGGTGGCAGCTCGCATACTGGAGCCCTGTCATGGATGGGGCCAATGTGTTCGGGAAGGACAGGCAGGGAAGAAGATGCGGAGGAGTTGCACTTCATGTAAAAGAGCCATATGATTGCTCAGAGCTCCACTATGAACCTGGTGATAAGTTTGTTGAGAGTCTCTGAGTTAGGGTCAGAGGAGACAGCAACAAGGTGATGTTGTGGTGGCGGTCCGCTATAGGCTACAAGACCAGGAGGATGTGGTGGATGAGGCTTTCCTCATACAGCTAGTGCAAGTTTCCTGATCACAAGCCCTGGTTCTCATGGGGGACTTCAATCACCCTGACATATGCTGCAATAAAACAGTGCACAGGCAATCAGAGGTGAGGCATCGGGGGTGCATGAGGGTGCACATCCCCCCCGAGGGTGTTATCATAGAAGTAGGGCTGGAAGGGACCTTGTAGATCTTCAAGTCCGACCCCCGGCCTGGGCGGGATTAAAAACTGGACTCAAATGAGTCCAGCCAGGTAGTCATCAAGCCTCTTCTTAAAGACCACCAGGGTAGGAGCCAGTAACACTTCCCTTGGAAGTTGGTTCCAGCTCCTAGCCGCCCTAACTGTGAAGTAGTTCTTGTGGATGTCTAATCTAAACCTACACTCCAATAATTTGTGTCCATTGTTCCTTGTCATGCCAGGAGGCTCTAGGGGAAACAGTGTTCCCCCAAACCCTTCTGGTCCCCCCTAGTGAGTTTATAGAC
>NW_017728923.1:1705018-1707660 GCF_001723895.1 Crocodylus porosus
CCAGTGCCCCCCCGCAAGTGCCGGCCAATTGCTGCAATCACTGCAGCTGCTTCCAGGAGCAGCTGCGGCCGTGCTTGCTCTCAGAAGTGGCTGCACCCGCTCCTGGAAGTGGCTGCAGATATTGCAGCCATCGGCTGGCACTTGCAGGGGGGCACCAGTGCTCCCGCCTGCTCCCCCTGCCCAGGACTGCCCACAGGGGACACTCCCCTCAGTCAGCGGGACTGGTTGCGGGGTGGCACATGCTTCCCTTGATTAGTCGGCACCAGTCGCCCATGGAGGCAATCCGGGACATTTTTGGAGAGTGTTGGGGACAATTTTCAGATACAAGTGCTACAGTGGTCAATTAGGGGCCATGCTTTTCTTGACCTGCTGCTCACAAACAGGAAAGAATTGTAGGGAATTTAGTAGTAGATGGCATCTTGGGAAGCAGCAACCACAAGTTGACTGAGTTCAGGATCCTGAGAAAAGGAAGGATGGAGAGCAGCAGAGTAAGGACCCTGGACTTCAGAAAAGAAGACTCTGACTCACTCAAGGAACTCTTAGGCAGGATCTCCTGGGAAGCCACTCTGAGTGGGAGAGGGGTCCAGGAAAGCTGGCTGTATTTTAAAGAAGCCTTACTGACAGTGCAGAAACAAACCATCCCGATGTGCAGAAAGACTAGCAACTGTGCTTAGCAGGAAACTCTTCAGTAAACTGAATCACATAAAGGAAACTATGAAGTGGAAACTTGGACAAACAACTAGGGAGGAGTATAAGAGTGTTGTTCAGGCATCCAGGGATGAAGTCAGGAAGGCCAAAGTGCAAATGGGGTTGCAATTACCAAAGGAAGTGAAGGGTAACAGGAGGATCAGGGAAAGTATGGGTCCCTTAATGAATGCTGGAGGTAACCCATGACAGTGATGCAGGATGCAGAAAAGACTGAAGTACTCAATGCCTTGTTTACGTCAGTCTTCACAGGCAAGGTCAGCTCCCAGAATACTGCATCTGGCAGCCCAGTTTGGGGTGGAGGTAAGCAGCCATTAATGGAAAAAGTACAAGTTAGGGACTACTTAGAAAGACTGGACATATACAAATCCATGGGGCCAGATGCATGGGCAACTGGTGCCTCCTACTACTGGTGGGGCACCAGCGGCCAACTGTCAACTGGGGGTGGGTGCTCCCCAGTGGCTGATCACCAACTGGGGGGCCAAGGGCAGAGGGAGAAAATTTTTGGGTAGCACCCTCCTCCCCCCACATTAAAGTCTGCAGGGGAAGGGGTGGGGGAGGAGCCATGGCAGGTAGCAAGGCTGGGGTTGGCACCAGGCAGGGATTGGGCTCAGGGCAAGGGTCCGCTGCAGCCGTGCAGCTGCCCCTTCCCCCATGCCAGGGGTCATTGTTCGGCAACCGCATGCACCACCCCACAGCCCTTCACTGACCCTGACTGCCTCCCTGCACTGGCCCCAGTGTGGGCCCAGCCCCACACTGCCCAGGGAGGCCTGGAGCTGGAACGGGGTCAGCCGTGGGTGCACCACCAGGCTGGAGGAGACGGAGCCCCCAGGACCCCTGCCCTACCGCATCTAAGTCATCCCCAGGAAGAGCCCAGTGGCTCCTGCAGAGTCGCGGTACCAGAGAGCCATGGTGGGCATATTCCCTCCCCCAATCTTTGCATGGGGCAAGGGCAAGTTGCAGCTGAGAGGCATGCTGGGCTCTGCCTGCTCTGTGCCTCACTGAAGCTGTGGAAAGTGGCATGGCACCATGTGTGTCCTGGCCCTGGGTGGGTTGGGCGGTGAAGAACATGGAGTTGTGCCGCACTGCTTTCAAAGGCAGGATGCTGGGCTGGGTCATAGGCCAATCCCCACAGCACAGCAGAGAGCAGGGCAGGGGTGGGTGTGGATGATTCACCTCTGCCTCTACCCCATTTGCCCCTGCACTGTGGGGGTCTTGATTCCCTCCTCCTTGCAAGAAGAAACCTTACCCATCTGCCTGCTGTGCTGGGCTGGCTGCGAGCCTGGCACACCCCTCTTCCCAGCTGCAGCAGCCTGCAGCCAGGTTGCCCAGCAGCAAACCCGGAAGTGCCGCTGGCACTTCTTTCAGGGGGTGCACAGCCACTGCACCTGCATGCACTCCCTATGCGTCGCCAATGGCCAGATGGGATATACCCAAGGGTGCTGAGGGACTTGACTGATGTGATTGCAGAGCCACTGGCCATCATCTTTGAAAACTCATGGCAATTGGGAGACGTCCCAATTGACTGTAAAAGGGCAAACATGGTGGCCATATTTAACAAAGGGAAAAAGTAGGATCCAGGGAACTACAGGCCAGTCAGCCTCACCTCAGTTCCTGGAAAAATCATTGAGCAAGTCCTCAAGGAATCCATTTCTAAGCACTTGGAGGAGAAGAAGGTGATTAGGAACAGTCAGCATGGATTCACCAAGGGCAAGGATGCCTGACCAACCTGATTGTCTTCTGTGATGAGGTGACTGGCTGTGTGGACATGGGGAGACCATGATTTTAGTAAGGCTTTTGATATGGTCTCCCACAAGATTCCCACAGGCAAGCTAAGGAAGTACAGGCTAGATGAAAGGACTGTTAGGTGGATAGAAAACTGGCTGGAGCATTGGGCTCAGAGCGTGTAGTCAATGGCTCGATGTCTAGTTGGCAGT
>NW_017728923.1:1707760-1729531 GCF_001723895.1 Crocodylus porosus
GGGGTCTGTCCTGGGGTCAGTTTTGTTCAATATCTTCATCAACAACCTGGAAGATGGCATAGAGTGCACCCTCAGCAAGTTTGCAGATGACACCAAGATGGGGGGAATAGTAGATATGCTGAAGGGTAGGACTAGGGTTCAGAGTGACCGAGACAAATTGAAGAACTGGGCCAAAAGAAATCTCATGGGGTTCAACAAAGACAAGTGCAAAGTCCTGCACTTAGGACAGAACAGTCCCAAGCACCAGTACAGGCTTGGGGCTGACTGGCTGGGCAGCAGCTCTGCACAACACTACTTAGGGGTTACAGTGGACAATAAGTGGAATATGAGCCAACAGTGTTCCCTTGTTGCCAAGAAGGCTAATGGCATACTGAGCTGCATTGGTAAGTGTGTTGCCAGCAGGTCAAGGGATGTGATTATTCCCCTCTAATCAGCATGGGTGAGGCCATGTCTGGAATACTATGTCCAGTTTTAGGCCCTCTACTATGGAAAGGAGGTCAAGGGAAGTGATTATTCCTTTCTATTCATCACTGGTGAGGCTACATTTGGAGTAGTGTGTTCAGTTTTGGGCCCCCCCACTACAGAAAGGTTGGACAAATTGGAGATAGTCCAGCAGAGGGCAATGAAAATGGTTCAAGGGCTTGGGCACATGCCTTACGAGAAGAGGCTGAGCAAATGAGGCTTATTTAGTCTAGAGAAGAGAATAAGAGGGGGTTTAATAACAACCTTCAACTACCTGAAATGGGGTTTGAAAGAGGATGGAGCTAGACTTCTCGGTGGTGGCAGATGACAAAACAAGTTGCAACAGTCTTCAGTTGCAGCAAGGGAAGTTTAGGTTAGATATTAGGAAAAATTTTCTCACTAGGAGGGTAGTAAAACACTGGAACAGGTTACCCAGACAGGTTGTGGACTCTATATCCTTGGAAGTTGTTAAGATCCAGGTAAAGAAAGCCTTGGCTGGGATGATCTAGTTGGAGATGGTCCTGTTTTGAGCAGGAGGTTGGACTAGATGATCTCCTGAGGTCCTTTCCACCCCTAATGTTCTATGATTCTATAAAAAGACAGGGGGATGTCCTACCCAGCCCAGCCACTATTAACCTGTAGCAGCAACAGCTGAGATTTGCTGGTTAACCTATGATAGCAAGCTACAATGGATGGAGAGGGGCAGATGGGACTTCAGTTGGAGTTGGAGCAATGCTGCACATTTCCCATCCATCTATTTTCAGACTCTCTCTGAAAGGGCCAGAGCTATAAATCCAGCTGGTTTTTCCCTTGACTCAAATTACAATGGGTACCTGGTGGAGACTCTGTCACATGAGCATCCTTGAGACAAGCCTTCTCCATTGTAGCATTCCAGCTGCTGAAGTTTGCTGCCTCTGGGCTCTGCAGAAGGCTTCTGAAGGCCTGTGCCAGGCTACTCAGCTGCTGTGTGGATTTGGCAGTCAGGAGCATGCTGAACACAAGCCCCATGGCTTGGCAAGTTGCACTGGGATCTGAAGGAAATAGAGAACTTCATCAGCTTTGTTGCAGCCATAACTCTGGAAGGCACCTGGAGCTTGCCAGCACATCTTCTGTTGCCACAGCCAGCTCCCAGAGGTATCATTTTGCCATAGAACTTGAATGGATGCCAGCATACCATAGGATTCCTTTCTTTTTCGTGTCCTTGTGACAAGGTATTTAGAAGAATTTGCAGATTTGTTAGAATCTGTCAAGGCCATGTTGTGAGCACTTCTACTTTGGCCTCAAACTTGTGACTTCTGGGCTGCAGTCATAGAGGATTTGCACAAAGAAGCTCTGTATGATCAAGCCTATTCAGAAGATCTAGAGACAGCCTGCAGCCTGTGGGTATCACCCCCTCTTTGTACATGAATCTGTCCCAACAGCAGGTGGATTTGCCACTGTCAGAAGGATCTAACCATGGCTAACTGAATGGGACTCCTCTTTGTCCCCCTGGTCAGCTCTGCTGGCTGAATTCTTCCTGGTCACCTTTTAAACAGTAATGCAGAGGTTCTCAAACTGAGTGGTTGCGCACCACCAATTTAAAACAATACAACCTTAAGTACCACCAGCAACTTTTTCAGTTCAACCTTAAGTACCACCAGTGCATTTTTGTCATATAAAGTAATTATAATAAATCTGCTAATGCATACCACTGACAGGCTGTCTGTGTACCACTGGTGGTACACATACCGCAGATTGGGAACCGCTGCACTAATGAGTTGAACATCCAGATCACACCATAGGTTGGGCAGAGCCGTAACAGTTTTGCCAGTGCACCTCAAGAAGAAAATCTTCAGAATAAACCTCTTCCCTGTTCACTGCAGTGCTGTATTAGAGAACTGCATTAGTCTCTCTATATACAATATTAATGTGTTATACTAGTGAATATTTGAGTGTTGGTCGGGTCTAATATACTTCTCATCTATCATGCTTAGAAGACTAATATGCTTCTTATCTCTACAGAACAAGATACTGAACTAAGTTTGCAGTGAAGCCAGCGTACACTTAAAACCAAACACCTACCCCCCACAACCATCCGAGTCAATAAAATCTGAAACCTGGAACAACAGGTCAGAATGTGGGCACATGGGCAGTAACACAAGGACGTATGGCACAGCACCTGGTTATACACCACTAGCCAGCACTATTCATTTCCATGAGGACCAAATTCACCCAGGTTTAAATCAGTTGGGTTCCAACTTCAGAGACAGCAATCTAACAGCAAAACCAGGGCTAGAAATTCAGCAACATGTGAACATTAACCTGCAGGAGTCTCAGGGACCACCTGTCCACATAACCCTCACCTTTGAAATATGCAACAGACGTTCCACAGTTGCATAGTTTGTCAAGGGCTTGAGCCAGAGCCATCTGTATCTCATAGGACCTCAGGACCCACTGCTGACAATCTGGGAAACAAAACAAATGAGGAGTAACCTGAAAAGGTGAACTACCAACCAGTAAGAATCGTATGCTCAGGGTTATTGCCATTTGGACAGGTGGACCTCTTTGCTGGGCCCAGCACAACATGACCAGTAAGAATGCTAGCTTGCAAAGAGTACAAAGGTTGGGAATCAGGAATGAGGAAGTTCACCCCTGAAATTAGTTAGCCAAGGCAAAATTACCGTTAGAGGAAGGAACATGAAGAGCCCCCCCGCCCCCGCAAGGCCTCCCCACCCCTTGTGGGATCAGGATGGGAGGCAGAACTAGAGACTGCACACCATACTCTACCGATGAGTTGCAGTGGCTTCTAAGGACATCATGATGACTTTGCTTTTTCCATCTACATATTTTTCAGCAAGAAATTGGATTTGCTTAATGGGCTAAAAGCAACATCCCACATCTGTACCCTTTAACTATTTTTTTCTGACTTCATGGAAAAAATATTCCCCTCTAGGAGTCAGGAAATCTTAATTTGAATGCCAGCCTTGCTACCTGACTCTGAGTGACCTTCAGTGAGTCATTTGCTTTGTGGAACTTTTGTTACTAGGAATAAAATGGCTGGACACGTGCAAGCCAAGTAATCTGGAATAAATCACTGGGTTTGAAATTTAGTTCTATGCTGAAAGAATGTAGACAATAACTTCAATTTAGTGGGGCTAACAGAAACCTGATGGGACCCTACCCATGACTGGGCAGTATGCATTGAGGGCTACAGGTTGTACAGGTGGGACAGAGTAGGGAGGAAACGAGGGGTGGAGTGACTCTCTATGTAAAGGAGCATTATACATCTACCCTAATCAAAATGGGATCAGAGGATGAGAAAGTTGAGGTATTGTGGGTTAGGATACATGGAGGTTGGGGGGGAAAGGGACTTGGTGGTGGGGGTCTGCTACAGACCACCACATCAAGAGGAAGAGCTAGACTTGCAATTCTTGAGGCAGCTCTCAGAGGCTATACGGTCTAGGGACATGGTTGTCATGGGGGATCTAAACTACTTTGATATCTGCTGGGAGGAGCAGTCAGCTAAATCCAACCTTTCACATAGGTTCTTAACCTGTGTACAGGACCTTTACCCAACACAGGAGGTATACGGTCCCATTAGTGGGAATGCCTTACTGGACTTGATGTTGGCTACAGAGGAGGACCTGGTAGGGGAGCTGCAGATTCATGGTCACCTTGGGGACAGTGACTACCAATCAACTGAATTCACCATATAGTGTAGGGTGGGAAAGCTAACTGGTAGGGTGGAAGTGCTTGACTTTAGGAAGGCTAACTTCAGTATGCTTAGCAGTTTAGTCAATGATGCACTGCAGGATAGGAATATGGGCAGGATGGGAGTCCAGGAAGAGTGGTCATTTCTAAAGGAAGCGATCCTTTGGGCACAGAGGGAGATGATACCATTACGAGGGAAAGGGGGGAAAGGGGCCAAAAAACTTCCTTGGCTAAACAGAGAAATCCAGGGAAGCCTAAGGGCAAAAAAGGAGGCATATAGGCAGTGGAAGCAGGGGGAAGCTACCAAGGAGGAGTATACCTACTTGGCCTGCACTTGCAGGGAGGCAGTCAGAAAGGCCAAATCAACTACAGAGCTGAGGCTGGCAATACAAATTAAAGACAACAGAAAGTCTTTTTTTAGGTATGTAGGGAGAAAGGTGCAGGGCAGCATAGGACCCCTACTGAACAAGCAGGAGCAATTAGTGACAGACAGGGGGGACAAGGCTGAGCAATTCAATGAGTTTTTTGCCTCTGTTCGTGAACAAGGGTCAAGATAAGTCTCCAGATGGGTTCTCAGATGAGCATCAGAGGGACACCTTCTACCAACTGTTGATACTGACTTGGTGCAGAGTCACTTGGATGGACTGGATGTGTTTAAATCATCAGGCCTGGATGAGCTGCATCTGAGAGTACTGAAGGAATTGGCCAGTGTCATAGCAGAACCACTGGCCCGGCTGTTTGAGCACTTGTGGTGCTCAGGTCAGGTCCCAGAGGACTGGAAAAGGGCCACTGTGGTCCCTATTTTCAAGAAGGGGAGGAAAGAGGATCCAAGTAATTATAGCCCAGTCAGTCTCACCTCTGTCCTTTGGAAAAGATTATTAAGAATAATATTTGTGTGAATCCAGCAGGAACAAGCACAGACTCAGGGGTGACTTAGTGGCTGCTTATAAGTATATAAGGGATGTACATCAGGATCTGGGGGAATGCCTGTTCACTAGAGCGCCCCAAGGGATGACAAGGTCAAATAGTCATGAAATCCTCCAAGACCATTTTAGGCTGGACATAAGGAAAAACTTCTTTACTGTCTTAGCCCACAAGGCCTGGAATAGACTCCCCCCAGAGGTGGTGCAAGCACTTACTCTGGACACTTTTAAGAAGTATTTGGACATTTATCTTGCTGGGATCATTTGACCCTAACAAACTTCCGGCCCCTGGGGTAGGGGGCTGGACTTGATGATCTTCTGAGGTCCTTTCCCTAATGTCTATGAAACCTATTTAATAATGTAGTAGGGCAACCAGCGTGGATTCGTAGCAGGAAGCTCATGCCTGACTAATCTGGTTTCTTTCTATGACCAGATCAGAAAATGCTTAGATGCAGGAGTAGAGGTGGATGTCATTTTCTTGGATTTTAGCAAGATATGGTATCTTATCCCTTTCTCATAAATCAATTAAGAGGCTGTGACTTAGATGATTACACGGTCCAGTGGGTGGCAAATTGGCTTGGGGGTTGCACCCAGAGAGTGGTAGTTTACAGGTTGGTATCAACCTGGAAGGATGTGAGCAGTGGGATCCTGCAGGGTCCGGTCCTTGGACCTGTACTCTTCAGTGCCTTCATCAGTGACTTGGATGTGGGTGTGAAGTGTACTCTGTCCAAGTTTGTGGATGATACTAAATTGTGGGGTGAAATTAACACACCCAAGGGTAGGGAACGATTGCCGGCAGACCTGAACAGGTTGGAAAAGTGGGCAGGACACAGTGGGATGAAGTACAACAAGGACAAGTGCAGACTGGTGCACCCAAGGCATAAAAATATCCAGCACACCTACTGGGTGGGAAGTGACCCTCTCAGCAGCACAGAAGCGGAAAGGGATCTCGGACTCATAGCGGACTCCAAGATGAATGTGAGTCATCAGTGCGATGAAATTATCAGCAAAGCTAACCACACTTTATCATGTATCAGCAGATGCATGACAAATAGAACCAAAGAGGTGATACTTCCTCTCTATGTGGCATTGGTCAGACTGCAGGGCGCTGTACTTTAAGAAGGACGTGGATAACCTCAAGAAGGTCCAGAGGAGGGCACTCATATGGTTAAGGGTTTACAGGCCAAGCCCTATAAGGACAGACTAAGGGACCGGACGTCTTCAGCCTCTGCAAGCAAAGGCTTAGAAGTGAGCTTGTGGCCGCCCACAAATTCATTAGGAGAACACAGCAGGGAATCAGAAATGCTCTGTTCACCAGGGCGCCTCTTGGAGTAACAATGAACAATGGCCACAAGCTGACAGAGAGCAGATTTAGGCTAGACATCAGAAAGAACTTCACAGTAAGGGTGGCCAAAATTTGGAATGGGCTTCCAAGGGAGGTGATGCTCTCCCCTACCTTGGGGGTCTTTAAGAGAAGGCTGGATAGGCATCTGGCTGGGGTCATCTGACCCCAGCACTCTTTCCTGCCCAGGCAGGTGTTTGGACTCGATCTGTTGAGGTCCCTTCTGACCCTAGCATCTATGAATCTATGAATCTAAGCACCCTATCAGTCTGTTTCAACAAGATTTGCGTAGCACATAATGTTAGCTTCAGCTTTCTACATGAGGATGCATTTCTGTTGGTGAGAATTAATATGGAACTTCATCATATCTTTTCTCAAATCCATTTTTTAACTCAAATCCATTTTCTTAGGAAACACATGTTATGTCTGTCCTAGGGGATTTATAATAAACAACTTTAGCCACAAGTATGGGAAAGAGTGCAGTCAGAATGGCAAGCAAAGAATATACTGTAAACATAGAGTAAGAGTATACATCCATTGCCATTAGCAGATTCAACAGAAAGTAACTTTAGATTCACACATGCGGATTCAACACATTTACATGTTCCACAGCACCCTATTTCGTCATTCACTGACCACAGCCCTGTCTGTATCCTATGCTGAAACAACAGGAAAGAACAGATCAAGCAAAGGAATTACAGCAGAGACTAAAGTCATTTTTTCTTTTAGGACAGATGCCCGTTGCTGAAACCAGCCCTTTTCTTCAACAGGTGTTTTTACAGACATTTAACACAAAGTTTCAGTACCAGCCAAGCTCCCCTTACTCCTGACATCCACAATAAAGAACTGAAGTTCTGCATGGACTCTTTAGAGCTTGCAAAGGGAGAACATCTGTCCATTTGTTTACAGAACAGAGGCAGCACCTCTTACCCACCTGCTGTATGAAGGCATAGAGAAATGGACTGGCTGTAGCGTGTGCTGGGGCAGTCATTTAACTCATGGGGTGTAGGGCTGCTGAGGACATAGACAGAAGGATCCTGGGTCACAGAGCAGCAGCTGCACCGGCTCATGGACACATCACCCAGCTGATGTCTGAAAGAGGCAGACATACACACATAAGAAAGATAATGCAACCTGTAGCCCAGAGAATTGCATAGTTGTGACCTAGTGGCAGGGTGACCCCAATGTGCAGACACCAGGAACTGAAGCCATACATTTTTGCCTTCTCTATCCAAAGTAAAGAGCCTGGGAGAACAATACCCTTTCCTCCATGATCACCTGCCTTCGTGAAACAGGAAACCTGAGAGTATGTCAGACCTCCTGAAAGTGCTCTGGTCCCCACACTTCAAAAAGGATATAGAAGAACTAGAGAAGGTACAGAGAAAGGCAAAAAAGATAATTAGTAGTATATAGGGGCTTCCAAATGAAGAGATACTGAAAAGGCTAGGTCTATTCAGTTTAGAAAAGAGACACTTAAGGGGACATATGATAAGGGTTTGCAAAATATTGAATGGTGATGAGAAAGTGAGTAGGGATTTATTATTTACTATCACAATGTAAGAACTAAGGGTCACAAAATAAAACTACTAGGTAGTCAGTTTAACAAAAGGAAGGTCTTTTTCACACAGCATGTAATTAAAGTGTGAAGCTCACTGCCACCAGCAGTTGTGGAAGCTGACAATCTAGCCAGATTCAAAAAGGGACTGGACAAGTTCTTGGACAATAGCTATTGAGCACAGGAGTTAGGGATACAATCTCAGAATCAGAACTTCCTAGACCAGGGGTGGGAAATTATTTCAGGCAGAGGGCTGCTTACTGAGGTTTGGCAAGTCATCAAGGACCACATGACAGGCAGCCAGGGGCAGATAAATATTACTTTTCTAAATTTTTTAGGGGCCCTGTGGGCCAGACAGAATGGCCTGGTGGACTGCATCTGGCCTGTGGGCCACATTTTGCCTGGCCCTGTCCTAGACCTTAAATGCTGGAGGCTGCAAGTGAGAGAGGAAAAGTGGCAAAAACCCTGTTTGACACAATTCACTCTCCATTTCAGCTTCCTATCTCTCCCACTGGGACACAGGAGCAGTTCTCACAAGAAAAGCATGCCCTTCCTCTTCCAACAGGCCAGTCTCATTTCCTTGCTCCCTGTTTCATTCACTATTTATTACTCAAACTGTTGTAACTCCACAGAACATGCACCACTGGAGGCTTCTGACTAATGGCTGGGTAAGTCAGCATAAGCTGGTCTATGGGAGATGCTTGTGTCTGGTCTCTCACTCTCTCAGCGGGACGCAGCAGCCACGTGTGGTGAGAAACAGTAGAGCAAAACAGCTCACATTTAAGATGCAGGCAAAATCCTGGGAACAGGGATAGAGCCCATAGCATAGACAGATGCACAGAGTATAGCTGTTTTGCTCTTGTGGGAAGCAAATACTCTTACCAGAGGTAGATTCTGTTCTAAGGTAGGGAGAAGAGGAATGAAGAAAATAGCAGAAGTGTCAAGAGTGATCAATTACCAGATAAGGAGGTTAAATTATAACTGGGTCTGATGCAGTTGACTCAACAAGTCCCAGTGAGGCTTCCTCCTCATCCATAAACAATGAGCTTTTCCCCACCTTTGGAGCTGGAGCACTGGGGCACTGATCTTTGGTTCTTTTCTATCAGAGAAGGGGTTTCCCCCACCTCATCTATCTGTCCACCTAATTTCTTCCATTCATTTCCTCATTCTACTGACGACTCTAACCCCAGCCTTTCCTTACCTCTGCTGACTACACTCGCTTTACCAGAGGGCTGAATATATTTGTCAGTGGAGCTGTGGAGCAAATCACATTCAAATCCCCAGTGGCAGATACAGGGGGGCATAGCAGCACAGGAACATCTCGCTTCTGACTGTGCACCACATGGGCAGCGAGCTCCCTGATCTCACTGGCATCTCATCACAGCTTCTGCTGGGAACTCTGTATGGTATGTGCCCTGTGCTTAGAGCTCATGAGCTGGTCAGTGCAGGTTATGGCCAGAGCCCCTGCTCTTACAGAGCTTCAGAGCCCATTGGATATTCTTCATCTCTCTCTCCTGCCTCCCCCTCTCTACCTTCCCAATTCACTGGCAGGGGAAAAGAGGCTCTGGAGCCCTGTGGAGCCCAAGGACTCTGGTTACAGCCTGCACTGAGCTCGGGAATGCCCTGGGACAGTGAGATTTCAAAAGTTCTCTCACTCCACATTCAAACCAATCCAAGACCTTTTCGAAAGCTAAAGAGAAAGCAAGCTATCCCAGAACAAGTGGCCAGGACAATTGCCTCAGGTAGGGGAGGCAGAGATTTAAGTCCTTGGTCTGAATCAGTCAAAGGACTTGAAACTTTTGCCAGAAGACTTTCCATCAGTTCTGCCCACTGGCTCCTCTTTACCCAAGGGTATACTGCATGACTGACTTGCCCCTGTATCTATTTGGGACTGCTGAGGGGTGGAGAACCAGCTGGTCTTGTCTGGAATGACAACAGTGGACTGTGGGAAATGGCATGGAACTTATTTTGCTAGTGACAGGATTAGCATAAGGGAGCAATAACTTTTTTGGCAGGGCAATGGAAGGTTTAAATGGGCCAAGGTGTTCTAATCCAGGATTTAAATCAAACACTTAGCTGGTGAATGGGGTGATGCTACTGTCAGGCTTCACTAAACTTAAAAATGATACAAAAAGTAAAGGGTTTCCACCATGTCACCTATGGATGATGGCCATGACCAGAGGAAGAGAGGTCATACAGGACACCCCCAATGTTGCCAGGGACTCATTTATGTACTTCTCAAAAGCAACCAAGACCTGCTCAAGGACAAGTGTCAGATCTCCTGGTTCAGAAAAGAAAAGAAATAGTGCAACAAAGAGTCCATCAGGTAAAACTTAACCCCTTCCCACCTTCCTGTAGGGCTGCCTTCTCACCGTTTATTCTCATAGGCAAATTTCCCTGGGGTCAGGATCTCCAGAAGCTCAGGGTCCACCCTCTCATTGTTCGTGTACACCAGTGCATCCAGTAGATTGCTTGTAGACACTGCTTGCCCCAGTGCAAAGCTGCTACTGTTCCCAACATACAGGGCAATGGCATTGGAGCCAGTTTTAAGAAGAGGTCTGCTGGAGTTATTTGGGAATGGCAAATCAACTGCATTCCAGGAAAGAAAAAAAAACACAGATTGTGAAATATACAGTGATTGATACAACCACCTTGGGGAGCTGGCAAAACTCCCAACATGAAGAGAAGCAGACTGCAGCAAAGAGCAGACAGAGCTTAGGGCTTATATCAATTTCTACCTTGCATTCTAACCCTGACCCTTCTGCCCAGGAATTTGTAGTTTCATTTCTCATGACATTTTCTTGTTTGCTGAAGTTTATCATTTGTGGTTGAGTTCAGATAAGAAATTTGGCAAAAGGGTTTAGTAGAGCTAATTCTGCTTGCATAAGGGACATGACTCTAATTTATGTGTTGTAATCAGAAAACTATTAACAAACCCCAACACAGGAGGAAGAGGGGAAGGGAAGTGCTCCAAAGTGATGTAGTTCAAACTTGGCTTGGTATTTAATTCTCAATAAGCTCTGCATAAGGAGCCCAGCATGAAAGCTGTATATACTGTAATGTGTATACTGAAATATAAGTATATAGAATATATACTTATAGAATAAGGCTGGTTAAGAAATCCCATTTTAGCTTTAGCATTTAGCTGAAAAATTGTGGTACAGAGGCCTAAGCACAGAGAGATGGATATATCTGAAAGATCTACCATAGCTCTGATGCATTTCCTGTTTTTTTCCTCATTTTATTCAACATTCTATTCCCTCCCCACTGAAACTACTGAGGATTTAAAGATAGTATATTTATAATACTGTTAATACTACTAGTCTCTTTTGAAAAACTTGATCCCTCACAAACAAAAGATGCCTAAGCAGATAATCAGAAGCTCTTTTCAGCCTCTCATCTGCAAATGTTACCTCTTCTATTACTGTCCTGGGGACCTGGTTCCATACAGACTTGCATTATCCTGACTGAAGTATTAACATCAGACTCCTTGGAGGTTTCCCAAGGAGGTTTAGAACTAATGGACTAACCAGGTCTATCCCTATTTAGCTTGAAATCTGATAAGATCACAGCATAGATTCATAGATTGTAAGGGGCTGAAAGGGACCTCAAAAGATCATCAGGTCCAGCCCCTGCACTAGGCAGGGAAGACAACTAGGGGTCTGGTGACCCCAGCAAAGTGACTGTCCAGTCTCCTCTTGAAGATTGCCAGGGTAGGTGATTGCACCACTTCCAGAAGGAGTTTGTTCCACAATCTAGACACCCTGACTGTGAAGGAGTTTTTCCTAGAACTGATCCTGAAGCAGCCTTCCAGGAGTTTGTATCCATTACTCCTGGTCTTCCCCATGGCTGCCCCGATGAACAGTTGTTCACTGAGCTCTTCATGTATTCTCCTGATGTAGTGGTAAGCTACTACCAAGTCCCCTCTCAGCTTTCTCTTCTTTAGGCTGAAGAGGCCGAAGTCCCTCAGACTCTCCTCGTATGGTCTGTCTTGCAAGTCTCTGATCATATGAGTGGCTCTTCTCTGGACCCTCTCAAGTTTTTCCACATCCTTGTTGAAGTGCGGCACCCAGAACTGGACACAGTACTCCAGCAGCAGTCTCACTAGTGCTGAGTACCGTGGAAGAATCACTTCCTTGGTTTTACATGAGACACATTGGTTGATGCATGCCAGACTACTGTTTGCCCTCCTGGCTACAGCATTGCACTGACAGTTTATGTTCATAGATTCATAGATTGTTAGTGGCTGGAAGGAACCTTGCAGATCATCGGGTCCAGTCCCCCCATTCTAGGCAGGAAGACAACTGGGGTTAGGTGACCCCAGCGAGGTGACTGTCCAGTCTCCTCTTGAAAAACCTCTGGGGTAGGTGACTACACCACCTCTGGAGGGAGTTTATTCCACAGTCTGGACACCCTGACTGTGAAGGAGTTTTTCCTGGTATTAAACCTGAAGCGGCCTTCCAGGAGTTTGTATCCATTGGTCCTGGTCCTCTCCAGAGGTGCTCTAGTGAACAGTTATTCACTGAGCTCCTGATGCACTCCTTTGATATAGCAGTAAGCTGCTATCAAGTCCCCTCTCAACCTTCTTTTCTTTAGGCTAAAGAGGCCCATGTCCCCCAGCCTTTCCTTGTATGGCTTGCTGTGTCATACGGGTGTCTCTTTTCTGGACCCTCTCAAGTTTTTCCATGTCCTTATTGAAGTGTGGTGCTCAGAACTGGATGTAATACTCCAACTGTGGTCTCACCAGTGCTGAGTACAGCAGGAGTATCACTTCTTTAGTTTTATACAAGATGCATTGGTTGATGCATGCTATTTGCCCTGCTGACCGCTGCCTTGCACTGACAGCTCATATTAGTGCAATGGTCAATCATTACCCCTAGGTCCCTTTCAGCGTGGTGCAGGTCAGGCTGTTACCTTTGAGCCTGTATGTATGTTGAGGGTTGTTTGCCTCCAGATGAAGCACCTTACACTTAAAAGTGTTAAACTTCATCTGGTTCTGGTCTGCCTAACTCTCGATCTTGTCCAGGTTCACCCGTATCTGCAACTTATCTTCTGACATGACTTCACTGTCCCATAACTTGGTGTCATCCACAAACTTGGCCAGCGAGCTTTTCACTCCCCCATCCAAATTATTGATAAAGATGTTGAAAAGCACTGGACCAAGCATGGACCCCTGAGGGACATCACTGGCCGCTTCATGCCAGGAAGACACAAATCCATTAATGAGAACTCTCTGGGTCCTACCCTGTAGCCTGTTTCCCACCACTGAACCACTGAGCAGCTGAGCCCACAATCTTTCAGTTTTCCCACAAGGATATTGTGGGATACTAGATCAAAAGCCTTTTGGAAGTCTAGGTATATAATGTCAACCTCCTCTCCCTTGTCCAGGTGGCAAGAGACCTAGTTGTAGAAGGAGATGAGATTGGTAAGACAAGACCTACCCGTGATGAAGCTATGCTGGCTGTTGTTCAGGATCCTACCCTCTATGAGTGAGTCACACATATACTCCTTGATGAGTTTTTCTAGGATTTTCCCTGGGATAGAAGTTGGACTGACTGGCCTATAGATGCCCGGGTCCTTCCTCATCCCTCTCCTGAAGATGTGCACAGTGTTGGCTCTCTTCCAGTCCTCAGGGAATCTCCCCTGAGCACCACAGTTTTTGGAAAAGATTTGCCAGGGGTCCTGCAATGACCTCAGCCAGCTCCTTCAGCACTCTCAGGTGAAGTTCATCCGGTCTTGGTGACTTATAAATGTCTAGCTTTTCTAGATGGTTATGCATCAGCTCAGCGTCAATAGCGGGAAGGCTGTCATTCCCACCATGCCTCATGTGAGCCTTATCTTACGTATTTTTCCCCTTGGTCCGGTGAAAAACTGAAGCAATGTGGGCATTCAGGAGTTTGGTTTTCTCTTGGCATCGGTTACCAGCTTTCCTGGGTTGTTAAGCAATGGCCCCATGCTTCCATTCGTTTTCCTTTTGCTCCCTACATATCTAAGGAAGAACTTCTTATGGTCCTTCATGAAACAATATGATTTATTAAATAGTTTTAATCTACTTTAACAGATACCAAACACCACTGACGGGCAGCTGGTTCTGCTAGTAGTGTAACTAAGGTGGGGCAACCAGAGCACCAGCCCTGTGGGGCTGACTTGGGCAGGGGAGGAGGAGGTAGAGGGAAAGGGGAGGTTAGGGAGAGGGAGCAAAAATACAGCTGCTGCACTGTTGGCCTGGCCACTGTCACAGCCAGCAGCTGTTGCCCTGAGCACCACTGCTTCTCAGGGCACAAAAACTACCCACTTATGCCTCTGGGGTCTGTAGTAAATGTAAAGCAGCACCTTTCTAATTTACTGCCAGAACACAAAATGGACAGTTCCAAAAAATGTCTTACTAAAATTGGGACAAGCAGGATTTTCAAGGGAGGCTGTCAATTTAAAAATGGTCTTTGGACAGAAAATACTTTCTCAGTTGTTTCAGCAAGTGGGACTTCAGGTTACTGTTAAAAAATTAGAGAGAGATTAAAAGGAACTTTCTTTCTTTCAGCAGTACTTTCCATTTCCTCTTTAGCCAGCCTGCACATTTGTATGAGCCCCTCACCGCCTTACAGGACAGACACAAAAATCTAGCTAGATGCTTATCTGCTGCTCCATCACCCAAGCACCTCTCAGGCATTTAAAGGTATTTCTGCAGAGAATCCCCCATGAAGAATGGCTGTGCTACTGTCCCCAGTTTACAAATTAAAAATAACTAAAACATGGACTAGGTACAGTAGGGACAATAAAGGACATAGATGCCTGACTTTTACCCATGTCCCCTTTTAAAGATGCATGTCCAAAGCTGTAATCCTAAAAGCTCCTGATTAGCTGCTATATAGCTCTAGAGGAACGCAAATGCCAGTGGTGCTTCCTGTTTCGATGAAATTCTGCTTCTCTGTGCACCCACAAGGACCTTAATTTGACAGAGCTAAGCCTCTGCTTTCTTTAACACACAGCCTGAGGAGGAAATGGTGTAAAACATCTCATTTTTAGATCATTTCTAGGTCATCAGAACATTTGGTTAGGAAGTGGGAGACCTGGTTCAATTCTCTCCTGATGGGGTTCAAATCTCTCACCTTCCTGGGGAGTGCTGTGAACGAAAGGTGATAGGGGCGCTCTTCCCCCCTCCTGGTGAAGTGATGCCACTGGGCAGACAACAATTCAAGATGTACTGGGCTAATGAGAGCGTGCCATACTGGTTAGAGCACTCTCCTGGGGGGACTGGAGTCCTGGGGTCCAGCTCTTGCTCTGATAAACTTTCATTTGAAATGTGAAAAACATTTCTTGGAGCAAGGACCACCACCCAGGGCTCCACCTCTCAGAAGAGAGCCTGAGCCGCAAGACGTGCCCCAACTTCACTGGCCCACCAAATCTGTAATGTTTTTCTGTGCAGTGGAACAGCTCAGTTGTGAGGGGAGGAAAGGGGGCTGCTCAGAACAGTTTATGGCCTGGTGGTTACTTAGAGGTGCTCTCTTGGAGAGCAGGGATGTAGGTTTAAATTCCCTGACTAAGAGGAACAGATTTAACCCAGATTTGTCACCTTCTGGATGAGTGCTCTAACTCCTGGGCTGTTATATGAAGGGAAAAAAGTGCCACTTTCTCTTCTAGCTGCGATCTGAAAGCACAAATCTGTAGGGCTGTGCAAAATTTTGGCAGCCATTTCGTTTTGGAGGTGTTTTGGCCCATTTCAGCACCCAAAACACTGAATCTAAAATTAAATGAAAGCCTCCGAAGCAAAACAAAACCATCCAACATGTTTTGGACACGTTTCAGAAGTGCCCCCTGGGAATAGTCCAGCACAGCCCTGCAGCCCTTCTTGTAAAGTGCTGGAAGGCTGGGGCCAGGTGGGGGATGGGTCCAGGCAGGGCAGCTGGTGAGTGTGGGGCTTTCTTAAGTGCCAGGAGGCTGGAGCCTGGCAGGGGATGGGGCTGGGCAGGGCAGCCATGGGGGCTTCTGTGGCTCCTCCCGTCAAGGCAGAGGCAGCCACAACCGGATGAGCCATGGGAGAACCTGCCACTGCTCGGCTGTGCCTGCCCCTCCCCAGCTGATCTGAATCAGCACCAAAACAGCGTCGAAACTCTGAAACAGATTCGACTGAACTGAAACAGAACAGTGATCTGAAACACCAAAACGTATCACTGTCCTCTGAAACAGCGGAATCTGAAACCAAAACGAAACAGCCATTTCACACAGCCCTATAAGTCTATTCAGTTTTCTGAAAGGAAGAGCATAGACCCTTGTCTTCCAAAGAAGGGTCTGGGCTGTGGATCCAGAGGTAAGCTATCTGGGGAGAGAGGGAGACAGGATTTAAGTCTCACTCATGCCCTCAGCATTTGCCCACTGACTATCTCTACATGGGTGCATACTGACTTAGCATGCTGGCTGTTTTAAAATCATCCTGAGGTTCCTAACTCTCCCTATGAACTCTACAGTGATCTCAGACTCTTACCACTGGGTATCACTGCTTTCACACCAACCTTCTAAGTGCCCACATCCTTTATTAGATCTGAGTCTAGGTGACTTACCACAGGCCACACAGGAATCTTGTGGCAGCATTTGGATTTGAATGTCAAGCCAGCAACCTGAGCACTGACCATTCTTCCTCTCAAACACAAAAGGAAACAGTGACTGCAAACCACAATGACTGGGAGGGAAAAGAGCTGAAACTGCCTTTGGCTCCTTTGTTTTAGGTGGGTTAGATTTTAAGCTTTGAATAGAGGACTGGAAAAGGCACCATGCCGCAGGTCACTGGCTCCAGTCCTCTGCTACCCCAGAGAGCTATATCATGTAATCCCTTTCATAAACTAAACAAGCTTCACCTTGGAAAGAACTTCAGCCTCTCTTTAGGTGATCAAGCTGGCCTTACAAAAGCATCCAGGGTAATCACACTGCCTAAAGTTAAGTTTGCAATGCAAGGACCAGATAGTAAGAGATAACTCATCCCAACTCAAAAGTTTTGACACAGGCAGTTGTGATACAAGACATCTGTGGAGTCAGCATTTCCAGCTGCCCAATTCTTCCTTTGGTGTGGCCAATTTCTGTAAATATTTGTTCCCCATCTGTTACCCTAAAGGAAGTTTCAGAAACTGGAAGGAAGTCCAATTCCCAGCCCAGTAAATAGATATAAGCCTAAGCTGGTTGTTTCATGTCTGATTCAAAAAAGAGAAGAAAAAAAATTATGCTGGTGGGTTTTTGTTTTTGTAGTTCCTTTTCTATTGTTTTTTGGTGGGGTTGTAGGAAGAGATTTTTAAGGACAGGGAGGACAACACCAACCCTCCACTTCCACACTGGAGTGTCTCACAAGGAAGGACAAATATTACTCCCATGGAGAAAAGGGCACAGAAGGGAGAAAAGTAATTAGTTCAAAACAGGACAGTGGCAGACCAGGAAATGGAGCTTGCTCACCCACCTTCATTGCTTCTCCAGAGAAGGTAAATGACCTGGTCTTCCACAGTCCCCAAAACACCCAGCAGCAAATCACTAACACAAAATTCCTCAAGAAGGTTCACCTTTGGGATGTACTTTGAGGGACAGCAGGAAAGGAGGGAGACTGGTGATTTATTTGTACTATCATAACACCTCAGGTCCCCAGCTGGTCTATTGAAGTGGACAACGTAGAAACCCAGAATGAAAAAGACATTTTCCCAAAGTGAAGGACAGATGCTTTGCTTATCTCATACCCATAATCCCATCTTGCAGACATGCACAGGCCCCAGCAACCAGAAGCCTGGAGTCCTACCTGGGGTTTTGTTTTGGACTGAGCCAATCAGAAGCAGGCCATCTGGAGAGGTTTTGCCATAAACATCCATGAGGAAATAAATTTCTTTGGTCAGCCCTTCAATCAGCACCAGAACTAAGTCCCTCAGCACAGTGGAAGGTGGTCCTTGAAGCTCTATGAATTCAGACTCCCCAGGAGAGGACATGGGGTGGACTTCATTGATCAGTGCAGCAGAAGCATTCAGCTGAGAAGAGGGGATGCAGTGGTTGTCCCTGCCAGGACTGGGCATTGCCACTTGAAAAACCCATTGAGAATCTGTTCCATGGCACCTTTCTATTGACTCATCCAAAATCCTGAAGTCTGGGTCCTCCAGGAATGCATCCCTGTCAGGGGTCAAAACACTGAGCAACACATCTGCCCTGTCAGTCTTCTTAGACTTATGGACCAAGGCATCCACCAGACCATTACTCGTGACCTGCATGCCTTCCTGAAAGTTCTCTTTCCCATAATACAGGGCAATAGCATCAGGGCCATTCTGGATAGTATTCTTAGGAAAGATCACGGAGGGGCGAGGCTGTACTGTGGAGGACCCAATGAGGAAGAAGCCTTGGCTGTCCGTGGTGTAGCCCTTGAGGTTCAGGACTCTGTAGGCCAGGTTTCCATTGCCATTGTAAAAGATGAGGTAGTAGCCATCCAAGGGGGCTGTTTGACCACTGGTGTGATATAGCTCCACAAACTCAGAGGTGTCTTCTCCTGGGTTGTCTGCATTGATCTCATTTATCAGAAGTGCATGCTCTGTTTTCTGGTCCCTGGGGTTCTTGATGAGGTTCTGAGCAGCTGCCATGGGGAGCCAAATGCACACCATGAGCATCACACCAGTCAGCTGCCCAGCTCCCATGCTGGAGGCTCCCATCTTGGAGCTCTTCCAGGTCTTCAGGGACAAGGATTTCTGTTCCAGTTTGACACAAGAGGGAAAAGGCTATGCACTGTACCACTAGCTAATGGAATTCTATTCAGCACCGCCACTGCTTTGCCATTATAAAACGGCAAGGGAAGGCCTTGGATCCAAGCACAGACCAGAGAAGGGAGACCACGGCTCCCTGGGAGTCCGATGCATGCAGAGGACAGTGCAACAGCACAGATGGGAAGTGGATCAGTAGGATGTGAGACTGCCCAATTCCACCTTTTGGAGAGAAGAATAAACATAAATTACAGAGCCCAAGGAACACAATAACGTTAACCATTCTTGGTCGGTAGAGGTTCCTGCTGCAAGTCAGCAGTTCCCAAACAAGCCTTACCCAAAACTTCACATTTCAAATGCCACCCTTCTTTTCTTGTACCTGCAATACAAGGGAATTTTAGCAGCGATAGTCTGCCCTGGAACTAAGCCAGCCAAGGTCTCAGTGTGAGGTCAGGATCAGGTTAACATTTTTGTCCCTCTGGGCCCATCTAATTCATTTCAATTAACAGAGCATAATATTAAAGATATGAACCAATGTCCAGGGGCTGGGGTTGCATGGGCACTAAGGTGCATGGTCGACAGCCTAGAGGTTGCAAGTTTGAGGCCATAGCAGAAACACACTCATGGTGCAGCCTGTCAGATTCCAACAAATCTGTGAATTCTGCTAAATACATTGTCACAAGGACATCAAAAGGGAAGTACTTAATGTCCTTGTCAGGTGGATAAAAAGAAGAACATGTTTCCTGGGCTGGGCTGGAGCTGCTGTTCTTGCTACATCTACAGGCATCCATCACAAAGCAGCTCTACTGACTGCAGTAACCTCCCAGGCCTTCACTATAGTTCTGAGCAGCTGTATCTATGTGGTGACCTTACTGGTCCAGTAGCAGAACCTCAAAAGCTTACTGGGCTATTTGTGTGGGCTGCCTCCTAACCTGGAGGCAGTATAGCTGTACCAGCACAGAGCTTTGGATGGGCCAGTTAGCGGCAGGACGGGTTAAATTAGTCTGAAGTTCCTACGCCCATTAGTATACACCACACACACTTGAAAGAACACCACACAAATTTAGGGCTGTGTGTAGTTGCCTTTTTACCTCTCCTTGCATCCAAAGTTTCTAGAGCAAGTTGTCCTTTCATTATAACTCTGTTAGGGCAGAACATTCACTCTCTGCAGCTACAGGGTCAGGGTCCAGGTCTAGGTCAAACAGCATGCTCAATGCACTCCAATGGGCCAGTTACTGAAATCAACAGCACACAAGGCAGTGATTTAACTAGCATCATATTAGACCACCTTGACTCTACAGCGTGAATGACAAAAATACAAATTTGGGTCAAAAGGGGACAGCTTTCAGCATTAACTCAGTGCAGGGCTGAACCTTACACCTCAGGAGCTGCTGCAGCACCCAGTCACCACCGAGCCACTGCATCCCTTGGAGGCCTAGCAGAGGAAGAAGCAAAATTAATGTATTTGGTAACTGCTGTTTCCTTTGCTTCTTCACCCACATTGTCTGCCAAGTCAGCACATATTCTGTTTGCATCACTTTTGCACTTTTGCACTACTCTAAGCCTTTCATCTTCAAAACTACCACCAAGCATAGTACCACTATAGCAATACTGTTAGAGGCCCCAAAAAAGCATTTCCCACAAAGCTGCTCTCAGAAACAGGCATGTAGTTAACAGAAATTGGAGGCGGGGAGTAATTGAGAAAGACATCAAAAAGGTCAGACCTATTTTTTCCACTTCCTGAGCATTTCTATTAACCGTCACCAGTATCTGCCTAACCCAGATAACCTGAGCACAGTGTAGATGTGTAGTCAGCTCCAGTTACGTGGTGAGCATGATTACTACAACCTCTAAACCAGGTGAAGTGATGCCCATGACTAGGAGGAAAAAATCCTATTTTCACATCCTGCACAGATGTCTGTGACATTCCCTTTGGTCATACAGCAGGGTACTGACCTGCCTTTCCCAGTGTACTGGAAGTCTTTTATTAAAGTTAATTTGACCTGGTTAGAGAAGGGAAGTGCACACACCTAGCTCCCCAGCTCTTTCTGGTGTCCCCAGGTAGCGTGCAAAGCAGCAGCCCAGTGCTGTACACAATCCACTGCCTCTTGAAGATGCAAGTCACAGCAAATCTGGAAACATCTACCCCTGCAGTGCAAAAGCCTTTGGGAGTTCTTTGTCCCTCTATCCACATCCATGCTGCCATCTGGGGTGTGACTGCAACCTGAGTAGACAGACCTGAACAAGCTGTCATCTGACTAGCCTGGGTACCAACAGCGGTGAAGCAGCCATGGCAACATAGGCTTCAGCTGCCTGAATAAGCTCCCAGGATCTCCACTTGTCTGTATCCTGCCACGTCTTTGCTGCTTCTGTCAGAAGTGACTCCTGGAGGCTGATAACCAGCAACTTGAGAGCCAGCCCAGATACAAAGCTGCCGGTGCCTCTTCATTCAAAAGGACAGATCATGGGGGGAGGAGGGGCTGTCACTAAGGGCTCCCCTCTTGGGCGGCACCTCTAGACACTCCCTCATAGGCTCTTTCCTCGCAGCTGCTGGCAACCTCTCACCCAGCACATGCCGCTCCCATGCTTCCAAGGCATGGCAGCCCTCCACCCAGCCCTGTCTGCCCCATCCCTACTCAGTGCCAGGAATATCCCTTCTCCTCGAGGGCTCTGATCAGCCCTGGAACAGCCCTGTGCGGGGTCTGGGATGCTGTCCCCCTCAGGGCACAGAGCTGGCCAGAGACAGAGAGGGGCCAGAGCAACTCCCCCACCTGGTCCCCAGACCACAGAGCAGGCTGCGCCCTCCCCCCTGCGGCTGACTGCGGAGCCTGGGTGGGGAGAAGCCTCCCCCCTTGAACTCAGGGCTCTGGGCACCGGCAGGGAGAAGCCGTAGGGAAACCGGGACACAGGAGTGTCCAGAAGAAGCTGTCCAGAGAGAGGCGGGGAGTCGCTACAAGGCTGCAGGCCTCGCAGGACCCGCTCGGGGTCGAGCCGAGCTCACAGCTCAGCCTGCAGCGTCGGGGCTGCGGCTGTCGCTGAAACCCCCTGGGAGGCCGCCCGGCGCTCGCTGCCAGGCTGGACGGGGCTTTT
>NW_017728923.1:1729892-1741618 GCF_001723895.1 Crocodylus porosus
CCGGCACCTCGGGCTCTGCCCCCGGCGGGGCCGTCCTCCCGTCGAGGCCAGCTAACGGCCCGGGGCAGGCTGCGTCTTTCGGTCTCAGGCTGAAGCCACAACAAATATCGCTTCAGCGGGACGAGCTAGAAACAGTGAAATGGGAGCTTCATGAGCAGGAGCAGCCTGGCCGGGCTGGCGGGACGTGAAGGCCCGCAGAGAGGAGCGGGGTCGCCAACCGCTTGCGGGGACACCAGGGAGATGACAATGAGCCATGGAGTCAGCTGACTCACCTCAGCACTGCCCGCGCAGAAACGCTGCTGCCACTGCCAGGCGCTTGGTTTTAAAGTGGGTGGAGCAGGAATCAAAGTGGGGGCGGGGGCGAGTGCACGAGTGGATCTACCCTTTCTGTGTCAGCGGGCTCCTCTAGAGCAGAGGTTCCCAAACTTTTTCTTATTGCATCCCCCCTTCTATATTTACCAGCGGCCAGATAGGTTTTATATTTTAACCCCATAAATGTCAGTTATGGTTATAATTAAAATTAAATCTGCCATTGCACCATTTCTCTTGCATACCCCTCAGAGATGTCTTGCGTGCCACCAGGGGTATGCGCACCACCGGTTTGGGAACCCTTGCTCTAGAGCCACTCACAGAATCTGCACCCCGAAGTGGCCAAGGGACCACGCTTTGAGAGGACCTCAGCTGTGGCTCTGAGCCCAGCAAGCCAAGGGCTGGAGCTGGAGCCTAATTTCCATCGGCCTTCAGCACCAAGGCTGAATTGTTAGGGCTGGAAATTGGCCATCCTGTTGCCTGTAGCCCCTGCTCATTTCATCTGAAAGCTGTAAACAGATGTTGCCCCAAGAGAAACTGTTTTCTTGCAGGGCACAATGCCCTGGTTCATTTCTGGTGTCCTGAGGCAAAGCATGAAAATCCATTAGGGATAAGAAGCAGCAACAGTTTCTTCTGAGACACTCCAAAGTGCATCTGAACAGTTGTCTTGGAAGATCATCTCAGGATAACCAGCCCAGATGGTCCCCAGAGCATCCCATAAGACACCACGCCCACCCCAATCCTGGCCACTTTTGAACTTGAGGTAGCCACTCTAGCCCTGGTGGCAGCACTCATATGGTTAGGGGCTTACAGGACAAGCCCTACAAGAAGTGACTGAGGGACCTGGACCTCTTCAGCCTCCACAAGAGAAGCCTGAGAGGTGACCTTGTGGCCGCCTACAAATTCATTAGGGGGATGCAGGGCACCTCTTGGGGTAGCAAGGAGCAAGGGTCACAAACTGACAGCTGATTTAGGCTAGATATCAGGAAAAACTTCATGGTAAGGGTGGCCAAACATTGGAATGGGCTTCCAGGGGAGATGGTGCTCTCCCCTACCTTGGGGGTCTTTAAGAGAAAGCTGGACAGGCATCTGGCTGGGGTCATCTGACCCCAGTACTCTTTCCTGCCTAGGCTGGGGGTTGGACTCGATGATCTGTTGAGGTCTCTTCTGACCCTAGCATCTATGAATCTATGAAAACCATAGATGCACACATCCAATCCACCCATCCTCAGTCCCATCCACTCATGAAGGACATCAGACCAATCATTCACACATTGAGCCAAGGTCCATTTTGGATACCCACCTCCATCCATCTATCCACCCATCCAACCTACAATGATGGCTCCACTACCCTTGCCATCCTTGACATTTGCAAGTGCAGCACCAATTGGACCTGGGAGAAGGCAGCAGATCTCCTTGCCATTTGAAGAGAGGTCAAGCAGTTAGCAGATACTCCATTCAAGCCACTGAAACTAGGCGGTCTTCAAACAGGTCACTGCAAATAGCAGCATATGGGCATGACCTTGATTGAGTCCAGTGCTGCTCCAGGTGCAAGGTATTGAGGCAGCAGTTCATGAGAACACAGGACATCAGCCATGTGCCTGGCACATGCAAGAATACATGGGCTTTCCATGAGGACCTGTCCCACATCCTCACAGTGGATGACACGGTGCAGTTCACCACATAATGGACGCATTTACATTGCCTAGATCAGTGACAAACTCCAAATCCACCATTGTTGAAAGCACACAGACCTCCCAGGTGACTACAGTGATGCCCCAGGAGATGTGTCATGTTGAGGACTTGCAGGTTGTCATGGACAGCAGTACGGACTCCACAATGGACCTGCCTCACAAAAGACTTGGGCTAACTTGCTGAACTTCAGCCACCCTTACTGACAAAATTAAAACTATGCATAATGTAATAATGAGTTGCTTACCTCATCTGCCCCCTACTGGTCAGGGATGGAGATGCCCAACTATGTTAGAGGTCATCCAGGTGATCCGTGTTTAGACATTTTGCAGTCTACCTCAGATATTGCAGAGGCACCTGTCCTAAAATCTCTGTGTAGTTCCCAGAGGTGAAATGGCATGAGTTTGCACCTAACAGCCAGCATGCCTTGGCCCAAATCATTTTGGGTGCATTGGACTCACACACAAGGGATGCTTTGTGAGTTCACTGAATTGAGCTTTCTGACACCTCATGGGAGAGTATCACCCAGACTGCCCCAAATGGAGGGAGAGTCTGCTGCAAGGATCTTAGTACTTTGAAACCTTATGACAGGGGTGGGCAAAATGCAGCCTGCAGGCTGGATGCAGCCCACCAGGCCCTTCTATCCAGCCCTCATGTCCCCTAAAAAACCTAGAAAATTAACATTTATCTGGCCCTGGCTGCCTGTCATGCAGCCCACGATGGCTTGAAAAGACTCAGTAAGCAACCCTCCACCCCAAATAATTTCCTGTCCCTGCTTTATGATGACAACAGGAGACAGAAAAATGTGAGTGGCAGAAACAGTCTGTTGCAGACCAAGCCGAGAACCTAGAGCCACCCACCTCGTATGGAAACATGTGCCTGAGCTGTAACAGTCTGTTGATTTCATGTCAGCCTTGTCAGCCATCTTCAGACCCACATAAGACAATCATGGGAGACAATCATCCTCAACTGCAGGGGATTGCTGATGGTGATGACTGTTGCACTGATGGATTCTCATGTCCTGCTTCAGGATGACCATCTTCACCAACTGGTGAGAGGCCAGGACAAAGCCTTCCCCCATCCTGAGAGGCCTTGGTTTGGTGTGTTATAGCAGTGGCTGCATTAGACCCTTGACACTACGTTAGCTGGATAATCTGGGGAAGGAAAGAGGTTCCTGTTCTGTCCTGAACTCCAAAGTACCCAGTTACTGAAGCAGGCAGTCAAGCTGCCAGCAAAACTGTCCCAGATGAGGGCAGTTGCTGTGTGACTCAACACTTGGGTTTCTCAGTCTTGTGTTGTTTCATTAAAAACCACTGTTTACAGTAGTGAGAACCCATGTGTTGCCAAAAGCAGCCTATTCATTCCAAATGGATTAGTCTTTGTGGCCTGCTAGCTCTGGGAGTTGGGTGTGGCGATGGCCCCTGAAGTTGCTGGGATATTCACAGTGTCCTGCTCTGAATCCTTGGACAGAACTGGGTTTTTTCCCGATAAACAAAGGAGAAGTTTCTAAATTGTTAGCTCCCCCTGCCCTTATGCTCTATTTGGGTGTAAAAAAAAGATTATACATAGGCATTTAACAGGAAGGGCTGTCTTAACACAGACATTAGATTACTGTGATATTCCCCATAGCAGTGCCCTGCCAGTGCCAGCTGGGAGTCCCACAGTATGATCTTCACTACAGCAGTGCCAGGTGGGTTTGCTGAATAAGCAGTAGCTTATTAGCTGGCAATATATAACAGTGGGGTGTGGCCCACTGCTAACTAACATGCCCATGGGCTCAGAACTGATTACTGAGGAAGAGTAAAATAAGTATATTTATTTCCAAGCTATGGTGCTGACTATCTGCTTTTCATGGGAAGGTGGAGAGGGATTGGCTGATGGACTCACCTCCTAAATGTGAAAGATGCTTGAGTAGACAACACCTGGGAATGGATTCCTGCTTTGGAGGCCTGTGTAGAATGTGTTGTCCTGCCCCTTCTGTTGCAGACATTTGAATCAGTGAAAAACAAATGCAAGTAAGTGCAGAACAACATATCATGATCCAGTGCTATAAATAACAGAGCAAGGAGGAAGTGAACACGAGTTCCTGAGTCCTCATGCTCCCCCCCCGTTATTCCAACTGTATGTGGAACATTTCACTTCCTGTCTTAAACTGTAGATGCGAGCCATTAAATAAGTGCTGTGAAATTTGTAGAGTGGGCTGCATTTCAGTTAGAGGTATCATGATACATTATAACACCTCATGGGACCAGGAGAAAAAATCATTAAAAAAGGATGTTTGCTACAATGGGGATACTCAATGTGCTGCATTATCATTTCGACAAAGGAATTTGGGTTTGGTAAAGACAGGGTTTTTATAAGCAGGATTTGGGCTAATGCAGCTGTAGTGAAGTGCAGTGAAATATCGTGCAGTGAAATATCCCTACCTTTATCTCCTACCCATCTGCAGAACTTAGAATTGCAGGGGGCTCAATTCAGTCATGTGCTGAGCATCCCCAAATTCCAATGGGCTGTGACATACGACAGGATCAGGCCTTTCATTTGAACAGAGTTGTGTGTTCCTTCTGGTTAAATGTGATGGCTAGGAAGACATATATGGGGGATTTTGAATCTTGGCTGATTTTCAAGTATTTCTATAACTCATATACCTCTATAATAGGTAAAGGTGCAGTGCATTTTCCCTATGACAGTCCTAATTTTCTACAATATAGAATTCAGTGTGGGATCTCAAAGCGTTTGGCAAAGATGGAGGGGTGGAGACTGGAGGAAAGGGAACTGAACTGACCTGTCCCAGGTCACACAGCAGGTTACTAGTTAAGCCAGGAACAGAAGGGTGGTCTCCTGACTCTCTTGCCTGCCCAAATCTTTAGACAAAGCTGGTTTCTGTCCAGTAAACCAGAGATAAGGGAGGA
This sequence comes from Crocodylus porosus, assembly GCF_001723895.1. Taxonomy (NCBI): domain Eukaryota; kingdom Metazoa; phylum Chordata; order Crocodylia; family Crocodylidae; genus Crocodylus; species Crocodylus porosus. The sequence goes on from NW_017728923.1 coordinate 1,734,806, forward strand.
AATCCAATATTCCTCCTAATAGAGTTTGTTTAATTGTGAGTTTTGGAAATGGTGTAGTTCTGGTTTCTTTCCAGCCACCACGAGGCTCTTTGCATGGAGGCAAATCTATAAGTAGTTCACTTCTGGAAACGGCCTTTGCAGAAAGGGCTCTTGTGTCATCCTTACATATGGCTGTTTCCAACCACCGGGTTTAGTAATCAAACTAGGATGACATCCTGTCCCCCTTACAAAAGATCCACAGTCCATGCTGCAATCTCTAGCGGATGTGCCCTGCCCAAGGCTCAGCACGGGGAGCTCCCTCAGCTTCCTTCTTTTCCCCAGTACCAAGTCCATGGCCCTAGGATTAGTGGTTCTGGACTCCCAAGCTTTGCCCCAGCATTGTCTGCTGGCAGTGAGTATGACACAAGAGCTTGGGAAGCCCAGCCTGCCTAAATGTGTACAGTTGATACTGTGCTTACTCCTGAAGCCTGTGCTGCTCTGAGGCAGAACAAGAGGGAATTGTAAAGTGGTGGGTTGATTAAGGGCATAGGAATAAATCTGAATCAGAACCATCCTGGATTCCCCTGACAGGAAAGCCTATCAGTTGATGCTGCAAAAAGGAACATGACCCAAGGAAACTTGACCTCAGGTCATAAGACATGAGGAATTCAGTGCATCAGAAGGAGCCCAGCCTAGGTACATCAGCAGCTGACTGAACACTGGTAGAATCCAAAATTGCTGCAACTCAGGGGGGAAGATGGGGCTAAGTGACTGGTGTTTCCATCTATGGATTGAGGAGGGTGCTGAGGACCAGGACTTCCGTATTCTGTTCCCAACTGGTAATGAAAGCTTGAGCAAGTCACTTTATCATTCAGTGCCTATGTGACTCTAGCTGAAAATTTAAGGCAATGATGCAGCAGCAGCCTACCTCATGTGAATGTAGAGGTGAAGGATGTTCTAGTGCATGAGGCTAGGACTTGGAGGACTAGGCTCAAGTCTTTGACTTGTTAGACCTGCTCTTTTCCTCAGTTTCGCATCTGTAAAGTGGGTCTTATAGCCATGTACCTCACTGGGTTTGTTCTGTCAGGAAGGCTGGAACAGGACAAGAACCACGAACAGGGACACAGAAACAATGATTCCTGCAGGAAGTGTTCAAGGAGGAGTGAGTCCTTTCCTCAATGACCACTCTTGACTCAGGCTCCTAATGTGTTATGTCTATGTGAAACATTTCAACAGGAGAAGTGAGAGGGTACAGATTTGTCAGGAATATGAATAACTTTGGGACTAAATATTGGATAGACTACAGCAGTGGCTTTCAACCTTTTTCATTTGTACTCCTAAAAAATTTCAAATGGAGATGTGAACCCCTTTGAAAATTATGAATGGCGGTGTGGACCTCTTTAAATTGTAAGTGTGGGTATTCACATATTTTTGATTGATCATAGTCATCTTTCACAGACCCCTTAGACATAGTGGGTGCAGACAGAAGTGTACTTCCCTGCTGTAACTGAGAATGTTTTGCAGGAGGCATTCTGAGTTACAAGAACCCCTAGAACAAACAGAAGTTCACTGTTGGTTTGCAGGGGCGGGGGAGAGCTAGCTGCTGGCTGCCAGGCTGCAGCTAGTTTCCCCTAGCAATGGCTCCTCCTCCCTGGGAGGCTGCAAAGTTTTCAGAATGGGAGGTAGAAAAGGGAGAAGAGGGAGCTCATTCTAGGGGTTCCCCAGCTAGCTCTGGAGGGTGGGGTGAGTGAATTGGAGCCCCACCACCACCCTCTCAGGAGGGCTGCAGTACACCCAGCCCAAGGCTCCAAAGCATCATCTGCCATAAGGACTTCACTGATTCCATGCTGGAGAAAACCTCTAGGACTGTGGAGAAAGGACTGCCAGAGGTGGTGCTAGAAAAAGAAGAGGGCATGGGCTCCCAGGAAGGTAGAAGCTGGAAGCTTGTATCTTCTGGCAACCAGAATAAGTCATCATCCCCATGTGCAGTGCTTTGCCTGGAGGACAGATATGGAGCATTAGCAACAGAGGAGGAGAAGCACATTCCATTGGTGGAAGAGGCCAGGCCAGGAATCCCCAAGGTAGGGAGGATCAAGACCTGCCACAAAGAAGCAGTGATAAGTGGTGGTGGTTGTAGACTCCCTTCTGTGGGGGATGAAGAGATCCATCTCCCAGCCTGACCTGTTGTCCCAGGAGGTCTGCTGCTTGCGTGGAGCCTAGATCTGAGTTGTCACAGAAGGATTATTGAGACTCGTTCGACCCTCTGACTACTATCCCATGCTGCTCATCCATGTGGGCACCAATGATATTGCCAGGGCTGATCCTGAGCAGATCAAGAATAACTACAGGGCTCTGGCAAGGGTGAAGGGAACAGGAGCACAGGTCATGTTCTCCTCAGTCCTTCCAGTTAAGGGGAAGGGCCCTAGCAGGCAGAAGCAGACCATCCTGCAGCTGTGTCCTAGCGGAGTGAGAAGGAGGGAGCACCTGTTGCACCTCTGGAAGTTCCCCCTGCAGCTGGCATGGGCTGGCAGTACTGCAAACAGGAAGCCCACTGGGCAGCACGACCTCTCAAACCATGGCAGGGGTTTCCCTGCAGCATCTGAGCCCTCACCCACCAAAGGCAAGGAGCCCTGACAAGCCGGATGCAGTCGATGAAGACCGGATGCCTGGGAGAGAGGGCCTGGGCCCCAGCAGAACCAGGTCCTTGGACCCATCAAGACCCCACCCATGCGAGCCGTGGTCAGCAGGTACATGCAGAGTAGCTAGGGTGGGACAGAGGCAGCTCAGGAGGCATCAGCGGGACCTGCCAGGGGGAAGGACTCACTGGGGAGCTTGGTGCTGTAGCCTGCCATGCTGATATGGCTTCGGACACTGAAATCTACAGCCGAGCAGCATCAGGCCCCTATAGGTCATGAGGTGTGAGTGAATGCCCCACAGGACATTATAGAACGTGGCCAGGCGCCAACTGATCCAGAGCCCAGTGCTCTTGGGAGTATAACTCCAGCACAGAAATTACATAGTGGCCACACAGGGTGCACTACACATAAGTGGGGACACCAAGAAGAAGTACCAGATGCAGGAAGCATCATTGCCCTGCTCATTTGCATCCTGGTGAGAATTTTGGTTCATGTATTGTTGACTTGCTAGTTTTTCCCGATTGGAGACATCTAGAAGTATATTAGCAACAAGAGGAAGGTCAGGGAAAGTATGGGTCCCTTAATGAATGGGGGAAGCACCCTAGTGACAGAAGATGAGGAAAAGGCTGAAATACTCCATGCCTTTTTTACCTTGGTCTTTACAGGCAAGGCCAGCTCTCAGACTACTACACTGAGAAGCACAGTTTGGGGGAGGTGAGCAGCCAACAGTGGTGACAGAACAGGTTAGGGATTATTTAGAAAAGCTGGACATGTACAAGTCCATGGGGCCAAATGCAATATATCTGAGGGAGTTGGCCGATGTGATTGAAGAGCCACTGGACATTATTTTTGAAAACTCATGGCAATCAGGGGAGGCCCTGGATGACTGGGAAAAGGCAAATATACTGCCCACCTTTAAGAAAGGGAAAAAGGAGGATCCTAGGAACTACAGACCAGTCAACCTCACCTCAGTCTCTGGAAAAATCATGAAGAAGGTCCTCAGGGAACCCATTTCTAAGCAGTAAAAGAAGGTGATTGGGAACAGTCAGCATGGATTTACCAAGGGCAAATCATGCCTGACCATCCTGATTGCCTTCTATGATGAAATAATTAGCTCTGTGGATGTGAGGAAAGCAGTGGACTTAATATACTTTGGCTTTAGCAAGTCAATTGATACTGTCTCCCACAGCATTCCTGAAGCAAGCTGTGGAAGTAGGATCCAGGGAACTACAGGCCAGTCAGCCTCACCTCAGTTCCTGGAAAAATCATTGAGCAAGTCCTCAAGGAATCCATTTCTAAACACTTGAAGGAGAAGAAGCTGATTAGGAACAGTCAGCTTGGATTCACCATGGACAAATCATGCCTGGCCAACCTGATTGTCTTCTATGATGAGGTGACTGGCTCTGTGGACATGGATGTGGTCTGGTGTACCTTGATTTTAGTAAGGCTTTTGATATGGTCTCCCACAAGATTCTCACAGGCAAGCTAAGGAAGTACAGGCTAGATGAAAGGACTGTTAGGTGGATAGAAAACTGGCTGGAGCATTGGGCTCAGAGCGTGTAGTCAATGGCTCGATGTCTAGTTGGCAGCCAGTATCAAGTGTGGTGCCCTGGGGGTCTGTCCTGGGGTCAGTTTTGTTCAATATCTTCATCAACAACCTGGAAGATGGCATAGAGTGCACCCTCAGCAAGTTTGCAGATGACACCAAGATGGGGGGAATAGTAGATATGCTGAAGGGTAGGACTAGGGTTCAGAGTGACCGAGACAAATTGAAGAACTGGGCCAAAAGAAATCTCATGGGGTTCAACAAAGACAAGTGCAAAGTCCTGCACTTAGGACAGAACAGTCCCAAGCACCAGTACAGGATTGGGGCTGACTGGCTGGGCAGCAGCTCTGCACAACACGACTTAGGGGTTACAGTGGACAATAAGTGGAATATGAGCCAACAGTGTTCCCTTGTTGCCAAGAAGGCTAATGGCATACTGAGCTGCATTGGTAAGTGTGTTGCCAGCAGGTCAAGGGATGTGATTATTCCCCTCTAATCAGCATGGGTGAGGCCATGTCTGGAATACTATGTCCAGTTTTAGGCCCTCTACTATGGAAAGGAGGTGGACACATTGGAGAAAGCAACAATAAATGTTTGGAGGCTGGGGCATATGACTTATGAGGAGAGGCTGAAGGAACCAGGCTTATTTAGTCTCCAGAAGAGAAGACTGAGAGGGGATTTAATAACAGCCTTCAACTACCTGAAGTGGAGTTTGAAAGAGGATGGAGCTGGACTGTTTTCAGTGGTGGCAGATGACAGAACAAGGAGCAATGGTCTCAAGTTGCAGCAAGGGATTTTTAAGTTGGATATTAGGAAAAACATTATCACTAGGAGGGTGGTGAACCACTGGAACAGGTTACCTAGAGAGGTGGTACAATCTCCATCCTTGGAGGTTTTTAAGGCCTGGCTGAACAAATCCTTGGGTGGAATTATCTAGCTGGGGATGGTTCTGCTTTGAGCAGGTAGTTGGACTAGATGACCTCCTGGGGTCCTCTCCAACCCTAATTTTCTATGATTCTATGATCCTATCTGGACTGCAAAGAAATGTACTGTAAAGAGGTGCTGTCTCAGTATTATGAGTTGCTTTCTGAACCCCCAAAGGCAACTGGGAAAGCATGAAGGAATTGCCACAATTCTTGCGCCTTGTAATAGAGATGGGAAGGCAATACTGAGTACCAGTTTCTAAACTTAAAGCCACCAATCAAATGCTATCGCTCTCCTCATCATGTAGGCAAAATGTTGAGGCCAAAGACCAATGAAGCAAACATTTCATAGTGAATTTTTTTAAAGTAATTTTTTTTGTGTCGCTAGCTAAATCAGTCAAATCAATTCCAAATCCATGACTCATTCAAGAACCCAATGTGGCCCTGCTACTGGCAAACAACCTCCACTCCCACCTGGGGCTTCAACTGTTTCCAAATCATTTTGGCAGACATCCTACATGCAGGCCCAAGCCTAGAGGCTTGAGGTTCAGAAGTCCCCGAGTTTTGCTCACCTTCAGCCATATGGCCACAGGAGTAAGCTAGGGTACAGTCTTCCATTTCCATAGAGTGGGCATAAAGCCAAGATCTTCTCATGGGAAATGAATGTGGGAGGGTAACTACACATTACCTCCATAGGTACTACCCTATGCCAGAAAGGTGATTATCCCTTGTCCCTGGGAAAACCACCGTGTCGATCATGGTATTTTCCCTGCCAGGTGAAAATATTTATCAGAGCTTATCTGGAGAATAAGTGGAGCAGGCCCCATTGGCTCTTTGGTTCATTGGCTGAGCTGAAACAAAAGTCACTTCAGGTTGACTCAAATCAATTTTTTAAACAGTCTTTCCCCAGTGGAAGAACCTCAGCCCCTGAATCATTTCCTGTTGAACAAGGCATTTTGTTATTTTTACTTTATTTCCTAGAATACATTTTGCTACATTTCAAAACAAAATGTCTGCAAAAAGTCAAACATGGAACCATTTCATAGGGGTGACATGCAGCTTGTTTGGGCTTGTTTGAAAACATTCAGCTTCCTTCAGCCAAATCAGTACAACAGATTTACTAGTGAATAACCAATCGTGTTAGGCAACCTGAATCTGCATTTTTTCATTAAATAAATTAGTCAGCCAAAGCTTATGCCCAACCTTACCATCCATTATGCATAGAAAAGGAGAGTAAGTAATCCTGAGAAAACCCCTGTACTTCTTACTCAGGAAGAACTTCTAAGAGCCTAAATCTTAACCACCCCTTAATCATAAAAACTCATCCCTGTCCTGTGAAAATATTCTGTCTGAGTAAGTACTCTATTATTTTACTTACAAAGGGGATGGAGATTTGCTTGAGAAAAGTCATCCCAGGGGCAAGCTGGGAAGGAGTTTCCAGTGTCCTACATTGAAAAAGGGCCATAGTTTCATAGTTAGTAGTGTTGGAAGGGACCTGAGCAGATCAAGTCCGAGCCCCTGCCATGGCAGGAAAGAGTACTGGGGTCAACCCCAGCAAGGTGTTCATCAAGCCTCCTCCTTAAAGACCCCCAGGGTAGGAGCCAGCACCACTTCTCTTGGAAGTTGGTTCCAGATCCTAGCTGCCCTGACAGTGAAGTAGCGCCTCCTGATGTCTAGCCTGAATCTACCCTCTGCCAGCTTGTGACCGTTATTCCTGATCACTCCTGGG
>NW_017728923.1:1742068-1789969 GCF_001723895.1 Crocodylus porosus
GTCTAGGTCTGATTGCAGCCTATTCCTCCCTTCTAGCATGCTCACATCCCCCCACATCTTAGTGTCATCAGCAAATTTGAACAGGGTGCTTGTTACCCCCTCATCCAAGTCACCGATGAAGATGTTGAACAGCGCAGGCCCGAGGACCAAGCCCTGGGGGACCCCACTGCCCGCATCCCTCTAGGCCGAAAATGACATGTCCACCACCACTCTCTGGGTGCGGCCCTCCAGCCAGTTGGCAACCCATTTGACTGTGTGGGTGTTGACACCACAGTCCCCAAGTTTCTTAATGAGAATGGGGTGAGAGACGGTGTCGAAGGCCTTCCGGAAGTCCAGAAAGACTATATCCACTGCTACCCCTGTGTCTAAGGATTTGGTGACCTGGTCATAGAAGACCACCAGGTTGGTCTGACAGGACCTGCCTCTAATGAACCTGTGTTGGCTGCCCCTAAGCATAATCTCCCCTGCTGGCCCCTTGTGGACATGCGCCAGGATAATTCTCTCAAAACGCTTCCCCAGGATTGAGGTAAGACTAACTGGCCTATAGTTTCCTGGGTCCTCCTTCCTCCCTTTCTTGAATATAGGAACTACGTTGGCCCTTTTCCAGTCCTCTGGTACCACACCAGAGCACCATGAGTGCTCGTACAGCCGTGCCAGGGGTCCCTCACTGACCCTTGGCCTGGTTGCGCCTCCCCTGGGGCCTGAGTGGGGCCTGGTGGTGGGGGTTGATCAGGTCCCTGCTCAGGAAAATGGAGGCAAAAAAGTTGTTAAATAGGTTAGCTTTGTCGTCTGGTGTGACGACCAAATTTCCTAGCGTGTCCTGTGGGGTGCCAACATTACCTGGTACCTTCCTGACTGCCCCCCTGCATCCTGGAGCAACTGCAGTATAATCCTTCCTGGTGATAGCCCCTCCCTTCCATTAGGTGTGCGCCTCCCTTTTAGCTAGAAGGCATTCCCGGATGCTTTTGGTGAGCCATGGGGTGGGGGGGGGGCATATTCTGCTTCACCTGAGTTTACTGTCGTGAAAGGGCTGCAGTGAATTGTGCAAGAAAAATGTTGTCCTCTTGTGTCTTCATCATATATTTGTGCCACCCATGTTTCCCCAGCAGCACACATACCTCCTTTGGGAAAACGCTCTCATTCATAGATTTACAGCAGAGTCAATACATGGCAGGTTTATTACAAAAAGTTTCCCGCCTACTTTTGTCTGGATCTTTTCAGCATCCTTTTGTGGTGTCTCAGAGGCTCTGTGCCATGGTGCCTTATTTCCTCCAGATGAGAATCACTAGGATGAGATAACATTTGGAGACCAGGAGACATCTACAGTGAGGGTGTATTAAAGCACCAATAAAAATATCTTCATCTCTGGGATTTAACCTGCCCTGCTTGTAACACCAGGGACATTAAACATCTCTGCGTTGCTGCCCCTGTATCTCAGGCATCACCATAATAAAGAAACCAGGCAGCTATTTATGGAGAACTAAGATTATAATGGATGTATCTGGGGCAGATTTTGTGCTGTGCACTTAGGCACTTTCCACTGAGGACAGAAAAAGAAGAAATGAGCTTATACTGCAACAAGGAGGATTTCAATTAGATATTGGGAGGAACTTTCTAACTGTGAGGGTGGATAAGCACTGGAACAGTTCACCTAAGGGGACTGTAGAAACTCTGTCACTGGACATTTTAAATGCAGGTTAAGTTTGACTGGGATTACTCCTATGGTTTTAAGGCTTACGGTTAAACTTGCTTCATAAAGAAGAAGTCCCTTTCTAATGAAGTTTCTTCCTTGTTGTCCTTGGTTAAATGCGTTTTCCCAGAATATAGGAAGATGTATGTGGAAGGTAAATCAAACATCTCAGAGTGGCAGGTACCCACCAGAAAGGTTAGTAACCATCACAGACTCCATCCCCAGGGAGTTATGGAGAGCAGTGGAGTGCTTTTCCTTAACCGCACCTCTTAACAATGAAAAAAAATGTTTAGAAGTCTTGAATATATTATTAAAAAGCTCATACAAATGCATCAAGGCTCTCTGCTTACAGCACCAGGAAATGCCAACTGGCCTGTAGCACAGACTTGTGAGAGCATGCTTTGTATTCTTGCTATGGCCATAAATGGCTTAAGAAAAACAGCAGAGTTCAAGCAGCTTTGGAAACCCGCAATGTTACACATAGCTCTGCTCCACTGAGTGATCAGAGCTTATCTGCAAAGGTCAACAGTTCTTTCAGGCATGGGCTATGTTTTATACAGTGCCTGGAAGGCTAGGCCTCTGGTCCGTATCTGGGATGCTTATTGATTATTGTCATAGATAGCTAATGTTAATAATATGACATTATTTTCCTGATAGATAAGTCACTTAGGGCCAGATTTTGGAGACCTAAGCTATGCTGACATTCCCAGCTATTCCAAACTCATGGGCCAGACCTCCTCAACGTATAGGACTGGCTTAAACAAGTATGGTCTTCTAAAAACCAAAATAATTTAGATTATTTTCTTTATTTTCTGAGCCAGGGTGGGGGGAGGAGGGAGGAGACGAGGTTATGTTTTCAAGTCTTTCTCCACCTGTAGGAGGGCTTTGAAAATGAAAGCTGGAACATTGTACACAGGCAGCCTTTTCCTTTAGCTCTAAAGAGCAGAAAAGCAGGGCTATTCTGATCAGTGCCTTAGTTGTCTTTTTAAATATTTATGTTGACATGAAGAGTCGCTGAAATGGTGATTCCTTTCTGATTTATTTTGAAAGCAGCTTCCTTATAAGAACTCCCCCAGAGCCCAGATCTCATTATCCCATGCACCAGCATCTCCTGTAAACTTGCAAAGCTCCTTAGATTTGAAATCATATCTCTCCAATGACTCATTTAAAAGCATCCAGCTGGTGATATTCAGCAGAGTGCTATACTGTGCTGTTTCCAACAGCTGAAGGCTTGGTCCACAGTCTGCTCCCATTCACATCAGGTTTGAAGTAACTCCATTGACTTCAGTGAAGCTGGTCTGAATTTACAGTAAGGGAAATTAGAGAAAGGTTCAGTTCACAGAAGCAGAAGTAAAGAAATGGGCAGAGAGCACTCAAGCACCATTACTGAATACAGAGAGTCAGAAGCAATAAGAGCTCAGTTTTTAATGATTTTACTCTGATCAGTAACAAAGACCATAGTGACTCTTCTGTATGTACATACACATAAATACAAATGCAGGTATATCATTGGCTTGGCAGAGTTTCTCCTGATATCCTCAAGTCTATTCTGATCAGCTTTTTATAGTCCAGGGTCTCCTGGATCACTTAAATTCCCATAGCTGGGATTTTCCTCTCTTCTTCTAACAATAGTTATACTGTACCCAGAGATACAGCTGCAGGACACACAGACAAACCTGCACTAGGCTCATGCTAGCCAGTGTGGGTAACCATCACGGTGAAGCTGGGGCAGCACAGAAGGCCCAAGCAACAGCCTGTGCAGCTGCAGTTTCTCTCCTGTTGGAACATGCTCCAGTTGCACCTCCCAAATGCAGTGTAAACATTGCCTCTGTAGCCTGCACCTGTGCATTTTAACCCCATCCACCCACCCCAACATCTGTTCTACTGCCATTACAACTACTCCTCTGAGCTCCCTCCCTGCCATGAACAGGAACATTATTTTCTATCTAACCTATGCTGCTGGATACTGCAGCATCTCTAGTTCTCTATGAAGCCAAGGCTACGGCTGCAAAGCACTCCTAACATGCATCTCGCTTCTAACCTGGAGACATCCTCACATGCTTCTAGTACAAAATATGTCTCCCTCCTACATGGAAAGGCTGCCACACTGGATTCAATGGCATGAAATTGCTTTGTCCTGGGGATATTTACCCTTGATGGGGCCAAAGTGTGATACCAAAGGCACAACACCATTTACTATGGAAAAAACAATGAGAGAGCCTATTTCATTAGAAAACCCACCAAGCCCAATGTCTGCTGGGACAGGATTTTGGGGCTATCTCTGTAAGGAGCTAGCTCCTGATCTTATCCAATACTCAAGTCTCACATGCATGTACAGCGCCTAGCACAATGTATCCTGAATCCTGTAGCCACTCACTGGCATTATCATTTACCTTGAGTCTCTGATCAAGACACCCAGGATCGCATGCCCTCTTGTTTCTGTGGCAGACTGTCCTTTCAGTGGGCCTGTGCTATGTGTCACCTCTTGAGAAATGGCTATTGCCAGAAGGACTTCCCAACAGGTCAAGCAGGACTACTTTACTCCAGTTCTTACAGGCTGAACAGTCCCCATCTTGCTAAGGGTTACTGCAGTCTGATTTCCACTGACATCCCATTGTGCATAGCTTTAGTGCCTTTCCCCACATGTGTCTGTTCTAGATGAAGGTGTGAGGAAGTCTTCGCATTTAGCTACTTTAGCTTTCTTCCATCCCCAGAGCCCTGAATCTCCCTCCAGTTGTGAACAGGGAACTGCTGAGAGTTACTTTTGTACTGCCCGGACCTGGAGGAGTTTAGTAGACTCTAAGGCAGAGTGATTGAAGGACAAAATATAATGGGAGTTAAATTCCTCTCTGCTGCATTCCCAGAAGCCCAGAGTCCCTGCCAGTTCGGGTCTTGAGGGAGTATGCATGTGTCCATTCAAGCAGTTAAATAATAAACATTCCAATAGGCAACATTTCTCCATATTGCGATTTCAGGGAAATGATCCCTTGTAAAGCAACAGGGATGTATTTGACTTGTTGAAAAATTTTCCACATGCCACTAACATCTGAAGCCCAGCCCAGATGCCCCTCTGTTGCTCACTGAACTGGACTAAGGCAAATCCAGCCTCTACAGCTGCTTCTGAACAGCACTAGGTTGGGGAATGACTTTGCCTCCTGGGGTCTGGGTTTTACATTGCAGCTTGGGACTGAAACTGCAGGTGGACTGTTTTAATGAGCACCTGGAGTGGTTAGTGGTAACCACATCTCTCCCACTGGGTATTGCTCTTCCTTTTCCTGCCCTCTGGCTTTCTCAGGCCTCCTACACAACCCAGTCTAATTTACTGCAAAAGGCAGAACTCCTGGCCCAGCCATAAAACCCCTGCCATAAAGGGAGTGGCTTTGAAAGGTTGTTCAAATGAGACTAGAGTGCTAAATAAAGATACACAGCTGTATGCTCAGAACACATCTACCCACTGGTTTCTATTCTAAATTAAAACACTCTATTAAGGCAATAGGAAATGGCTTTGGCTTTTGGACCCAGCTGGATCCTCAGATCATCTGACAGTGATACACCCATGTCAGACTAGCTGGTTTCTTATGAACACCTACATATCCTATTGTGACACACCAGTAAGAGAACTGGGCTGTGCAGGCAGCTGTTGTATTCCTGGGATGGTTACAGTTACTGAGCTACCAGCAACACCTGCTATATGCAACTATTGCTTGGCAATATAGGCTTAGTGCCAGATCCTTCAGCCCTTCCCCCTGTGAAGAACTACACTGACTTCTGTAGGACAACTCAGGGGAGTAAGAGATACAAAATCAGGCTCTCTTTGCTGCTGGAAAGTTAAGCATCTGTGAAATAGTTCATGGAGTAACCCACAGCCTGACCCTGTGTACCAAAGTGCCTGTCCCTACCCAAGCGGTAGGAGCTCATCAGAACGCTGAACTTGAGCACAGCACCGGGATCAATGTGAGACAAAGTCCGCCATAAATTCCAACAGCAAAGGCTGCCCAGCAGTGGCACATCTGAGTGTGTGATGATTGTAAAGCATCAGGACTGGATTCTGATCTTGCCTACAGGGGTATAAACCCAGCATGACTCCATTCACTGCAGTGGAGTTGCCTGAGATTTACACCAGTGTAAGAAAGAACTAAATCTGAGCCCCAGTATCTCACAATCAGAAGGACAAGTCTTAGAGTATGGAGACAGTCTGTGGTTCTCTGTCTGCTGGGTAAATAACAGGGCCCAATGTAGCCCGTACAAAAAAAAGGAGAGAGAAAAGACACTGCTGTTTGCTAGCTAAAGAGTCCCTCAGTTGGCACCACGTATTCCTGTGGAGGCAGGAAATGGCACAGGCAGAGCTTTCATAGTCACAGGACAACTCAAAGCAAAGGGATTTGTGATAGGGTTTTCACCCCAAAATATAAAAGGGAACCGATCAGGCCAAATAGTTTGAGTGTTTCTTGGGTCTGTCACTTCTTCTGCCTGTAGAGGTTGCTTGTCTGTCCAGTGCTGGCCACTGTATACCAGGCACAAGGGTCCCGTAGGAAGCTAAGACCACTCTGAGGAACAGGAAAGAGGTTTGTTGCAGTCTGCCAGCCATGGATGGATTTCAAATCAGATTAAGCCTGCAGCTCTGCAATCATGATGGGAATTTCATTCTCAAGAAACAGCAAATATATTTGGAAATATATGGTTTCACTAGCGAGACCAAGTGAAAAGTTTTGAGCCTTAAAAAAATCAAATCAAATCAAAGGTCACTACAATGTACAGTGTGCAGCACCCCCTCCCACCCTGCCATGCTTAAGGACACCCCCCAGACACTCTGCATGCTACTTCGGGTCTCCTCCAGGAAGGCTAAAATGTTACTACTTCTGCAAGCTGCCACCACACACAGGGGAAACAGGAGCTGTCGGAGAAACAAGCAAAAGTGAGTCAGTCCCACCAGCAGGTAACTAACTAGAAGGAGGCAAAAATGGAAATATCGCCTCCAACACCACTTAGCTAGAAGAATGGAAATAGCATTGGTGCTGGCCAAAACAGGTTGAAAAATGGAAACGTTTTCACAAAATAACTTCTAAATAATTTTTTTACAAAACATTTTCTCCTGCAAATCCAAAAATGTATTTACTGTGCAGTAAGGCATCTACACATGTATTACTGTGTAGTAACTAATTGGGCGTAACTTCGATACCTGCCTGATGCAGGTATCAAATTTATGCCCAAGTTGGCGTAAGTTGCCATAGTTACTATGCTGTACAGGCATGCACGTGTAGACACCTGTACTGTGCAGTAATTTTCTGTTACTGTGTAGTAACCTAAAGTACTGTGCAGTAAATATGCATGTGTAGACAGACACACCCAGTAATAATCTCCCAACACCTAAGGCATCCTCTCCATCTAAGAAACCTCTTGAAGATTCTGGATCATAGATGAAGCTATAATCCCTGCCAGCATCTGCATAGGAAACCTTGTCCCTTAGTCTGACTAACAGCTGCTGGCCACAGTATGTATGGCTCATGAGTTTGATACAATAGGAGTGGCCTCCATCAGACAAAAAGGTGGGGCCACATGGCTCCCTGGTCTAACTCCATTAGTTATGCTCTACTATGGTCTGTATGAAAATGCTGAGGGTCAGACTGGGATGCAGGAAATAGTGCTGCTTGACTCAAGCTGCACCCAGTTACCGTAAACCCACCCCACAGCTCCAGAATAGCTAGATGGCTCTGTTAAAAATGATACTCTGTGAAGTAGCAAATAAACTTGATTCTGACTCATCAGTAGGCTTCACTGTGAACTGGGGCAGGCCTCAATTCCCAAGACCAAATATGATGACCTACTTTATGAAAAGTTCAGGTCAATGGGTTTACTCTAGTATCATCATTTTTGGTTCCTCACTGCCTTGTGCAGGTGGTTCAGACAAGGTTGCTGTTATTCCTACACCCCTAGAGAAGAGATCTGGGGATACCTATGGCCTCTTTTAGAGGCTAGCCTCCAGGAATGAATGCTAATAGAGATGCCTGGTAAGAGCAAGTATGTAAGTCCAAATGATACTGATGCAGAAAGGAGGAACCATTATTTTAGTTCTGGTTCCAATCCATAGCACTGTTTTGTAAGCTAAGGTCAAACAGGTCAATAGGAAATACTTACCAGAATCTGCCCTAGATTTTATCAGACTCAGGTTGACCAGTCATGTCAGTCCTGAAAGAAAAAATAACAAGCTCAGACAAACAATAAGTGGCAGGAAACCAATCAGCAAGACATACAGGGAAAATATCTGGGAGGGGGGAGGGTCATTTAACTGGTCAGCCCTTGACAGAGCTGCACTGTACAGACTCCTATTGGGTGAGTGCTGCTTTTACACTCTACTGCTGGGGCATTTTAGTACATATTGTTCCCTTCTCATTGACACAGGCTCAGAGAACTTTACCAAGTCACTACTTCCACACTGGTGCTTAAGTTTTGATCTTAGTTACATTGGTGTAGCTCCAGAAGAAATCCATGGACTTCAGTACAAACTCTGCTGAAACCAAAATCAGACTTTTGCCCAGCTGGGGTTCATTGCAGCAAGCCACCATCTTTGTGGCTCAGGTTTTCAAAGCAATTTATGGGATGTAGATGCCCAATTCCCAATTGTTTTAATGAAAATAAGGAGTCCAAGTCTCTGAGACAGCTTTGAAAATCTGAGCCTATTTGTCCAATAATTGTTCACTTGCTGCTGAGATATTATTACCAGGTAGTCAGAACATCAGGGATAAACTTCAGCTCTTTCTGCAAAGCACTATGGGACCTCTTATTTAGTTGCCACCAGACCTGGAAGAAGGGATTTGAAGTTCCCTGATCTTCAGCACTTGATTCAGAGGCTGTACCCCTAACCACCATGCTCAATAGCTACCAGTGGCCCTTTCCTCCAAGAATTTGTCCAATCCCTTTTTGAAACCAGCTAAACTGTCAGTGTCCACAACATCTTGTGGCAATGAATTCCACACTTTAATTACATGCTGTGTGAAAAAACTTCCTTTTGTTAGTTTTAAACTGACTACCTACTAGTTTTATTTTATGACCCCTGGTTCTTGTATTGTGAGAGAGAGAGTACATAATAAATTCTTATTTACTTTCTCTTCACCATTTAGTATTTTGTAAACCCCTATAATTACAGTGCATCAGAGCAGACATGATTAGAGTCTGTTGGAGTGTGGTAATTACCTTGAGCTTTGTGTGTCTGATGTATCAGCATCCCTACACTTCAAAATGGCAGTGGAGGCAAGTTCAAGAACTCCCACCACCATTTTGAAGCACAGGGACACTGATACACAAGATGATGCAGCAGTTTAATTAGTGCGGCTCTCACAGCCACTAATTAAAATGCGCCCCTCCCCCACTGCACATGTAAAAGTGCCCAATAGGCCTACCTTCTTCAGTCTCTTCTCACACGGAAGCCTCCCCTCCCCCCCAAACCACTAATCATCCTTGTTGTCCCTCTCTAGTTCTCCTACATCCTTTTTGAGGTGCGGGGATCAAAACTGGGCACAGTATTCAAAGAGTAGATGCACCCTGGATTTATAAAGGGACATGAAATCTATTAAATCTATAATGACACTTTCAGTTTTCTTTACAAGTCCTTTCTTAGTAATGCCTAACATTTTATTTATCTTTTTGAGAGCTGCTGAAAACTGAGCTGATATTTTTAGCGAACTGTCCACAGTGACTCTCAGATATCTTTCCTGTGTGGTAACAGCTAATGTAGAGCCCATCATTGTGTGGGTAAATATATAATTTCCTGAGTGAATGGCATTTTGGGAGAAAAGCTCACTTGGCAAAGCCTTTCCAGTGACATGATCAGTGTGAGTTGATGTTATTAATCAAGGCTCCATGCCCATGTAACATGATCAGCAGTCCTCCCTCCTTTTCTGACTCTGTAGTTATTTAACTCCAGGGGAAGTCTGCCATCATAAACCAGGAGGTATTTTGTAGGTTTCAAGAAGATTACTTCAGCTATTGAGATCACTTGGAGACAGAGCTGACTTCCCCCAGCAGCCAGCTTCCCGTTGAGAATGGAGAAGCTCCAGGAAGATAATTGCAGGCCCCTATATTGTACATATGAAATCATAGGATGATTTACTACAGGGGTGGGCAAAATGTGGCCCGTGGGCTGGATGCGTCCTGCCAAGCCACTCTGTCCAGCCCATGGGGCCCCTAAAAATTTCAGAAAATTAATATTAATCTGCCCTGGGCTGTCTGTCATGCAGCCCTTGATGGCTTGCCAAAACTCAGTAAGCGGCCCTCCACCCAAAATAATTGCCCACCCCGATTTAATAGACGCCCATTCCGCCTTAGTTTCCTTAAGTGCTAAATGGGGAATTTCCTCCAGCCCCTAGGTTCACATGGGAACAGGAGGCTTAATTTGTTCATATTTGTATTTGTTAGTATTTGTATCGAACTTTGTTATGATTGGATGGAAGGAACTAGAGAACTCTTAAATCTAATTCTTTAATAGACTTTGCTGAACCATTTCAGTGCACCATTTAAACAGGACTCTAGCTGGACAGGATTAACTACAGCTTGACTGGCCAGCATGAACCAAGCCAAACCATATTATAAACCATCTGTGATACTATGAGCAACAAGATGATGTCTAAATGGCTGAAAACAGCAGCACATGACTCCATCAACATTACAGTCCTGTTTAACTGGTCATAGTCATACATATACGTTAATCAAGTCTGCTCCAACATGCATGTACGTCTTACATGCTGGACCTATACATGTACAATGTACATATACAGTATTCTATGTAAGACACACCAGAACGCACATGTGCACATGCACAAATCAAGCTCTTACAATCATGAAATGCTATAAATGTTCTTAGAATGTATATGCGTAAGAGGTGAAGCATAACTCCTGCCATTTATTTTATATAAACAAATGGCCTGACAGTTTCTTTGTGTTTTCCCCCTACCCTTTAGCCCCTGCTTCTCCAATGATTTTCTTGCTATTCCACATATCAGATCTTTAATTTCTCTGATTTGGCTGGAAATCTTCAAAGACAGTGACATCACAATAGGATAAGGTTTGGAAAGGTGCAACTCAGGATTTAACAGAGACATTTACCTGTTGAATTTTAGGACAGTATTTCCCATTACTTAAAGGCTGGGAAAGTTGCAGATCAGGTGGCCTCACTAATCAGCTTGGATTCTACAACATTTCTGGGTTTCAGTAGTGCTCCCGACATGGTAGGCACTGCCCCCTTTGTTTGATTTGCAATAAAACTGTTCCCTTCGCAATTCACCTTAAAAATATAGTCTCGCTGTCTCTCATGATAGTATGAGATGTATAATGTAATACAGAATATCATACAGAATCTGACACAGCACATGTATACTAGACGTAACAGCGACTGTGCTAGAGTAGACTCGGAACCCAGCTAACCAGCTGTAAATCCTGACTCACTTCAGGGACAAGGTTCACACTGGTGCTCCTAAAAGTAGAATCTGTCTCTTTGTACCTCAGCTGAGAAATGAGAGCCTGATTTTTAAAGGAAAGCCTATAGGCAGAAAGAATGATCAAAGCCAAGTAATGTTTTGCTGAAATATCAACCAACTGCAGCACTGAAGATTAACTTTCTCTTCTGTCCTGTATTAGGGAGAAAATGATTGTTTCCTCAATCTCAATTTTTTAATAGTAGCTAAGATACCGGCAAGTACCTGTCACCTGTTTGGAGGAGGGAGAGCTCCCATTGGGAGCTACATATGACCATGTGTGTGCTCCCTGCTTGTAAAGAGACTACGTTATGTGCCATATACATAGAGCAGATGCTTTAATTATGGCAGACTGCATGCTCTACTCAACATCCATCCAACTTTCATGCCACTGCCCTTCCAACTTATTTCCTCTGTCCCCTACTTCCGCACCTGACACTGCCACCTACTGTAAGCTCCCCCATGCCATACCAGCACTAAGCTGCTGCAAGCTTCCTTGCAGTCAATTTTTAAAAAGATTTATCTACTTTCCATCAGTAACAGAGAAACAAATGGAAGAGCTCAGCAGGAATGGCAAGTACAAATAGGCATGAAAAAGCATATGGAAGAGCCATAGATCACTACAGCCCAAAGTGTGCCCAGGAGGAATCGTCTTTACCATTGGCCCTGATGTTGCCTCCTGGGAATGGTGGGGTGCTGTCTTCTCCGCATATGTACATCTGTGTCTCCTGTCTCCTGCACTGCTTGTTCTGGAAGCAGGACAAAAAAAAATTTAAAAAAATCAAAAGATACCTCTGTTGATAAGCTACTCCTAGCCTGCTGTAACTCCTGCCCACTCCTACTTTCTCCATATGCAAGAGATGGCCTTGCAAGGTCAATCACTGATGCAGGTGAACTGCTGCTGGAGGCCAGGAGTCTTCCTACAATCCTTCTTCTGCTCAAAGGCCTGCACCTCACAGGAAGCTCCTGCAAGCTGGGTAGATAGCCTGTAATAGGGGGCCTTTCCTGGGCCAGTTTGATGTTGGCCTGCCCACCTGACTCTGGCCTGTCTCTCTCTCTCTCTTCTGCAATGTCTTGATGATAAAAGATTATGATGTTATTCAAATGGGAAGATGCCCATTTACGACCCCAATGACTAGGGGTGATTTCCCCAGCTCCAAACCTTCCCTTACACTGGGGCCCATGCCTCGCAGATAGCATCCCAGGCAGCTAAGTTCACCAGTAACCCTTCACCCTCTATGACTGTGGTCCTCTCTCCAGGACCTTTGGCCTCCCTAGGCCCTGGCTTCGCCTTTCAGGCCAGTCGAAATCCCGAGCCTCTTGCTCTGGGCATCCCTGTCTTGTGGGTCCCTGGCCCTTTTGCCTCCCTTGGGTCCCGGCCCCAGTTCAGGTGCCTTGCCTTCTTTTAACCCTCACAACTCTGCTGTATCAAATGAGCCTCAGCCCTCTCACTGTTCTCTCTACTCTGAGCTGTCTCCAGCCAGGACTGTGTGGGGGATGGATGTTTTCAGGCACCCCCTACCCGCCTTTCACCAGGGAGGTTCATGGCACTGGCATTTCCTGGAGCTGCTGTGCCACTGGCAGTCCCACCAGGCCTCCCTACCCTGGTAGGGTGCACTTTCTGGTCATGCCCAGGACCTGGGGCCTCCTCCATCCCCATAGCACCAGCCCTTATCTCCATGATTTTGTGAACCTCAGCTCAGCCAGCTGAAGTCTCTCTCACTGCAGCCAGCAGCAAACTGCTGGTTCACCCTATATATAGATATATCCTGGGTCTCAAAATGGCCACCGCCATCAAGCACCTGGCTGCTTGCTGCCTGCTCCAGCCCTTAAAGTGGCAATCTCTTTTCATATTTTAATGAGGATTTTTTGGTTTGGTTTAGTTTGGTTTGGAGAGCGCTACATCTCAGCAGCCTTCTCATTCCTCTAAGACCCAGGAAGGGTGTCCAAGGCTAGGATTGAGACCAACTCTACAGACCCTTGAAAGGTGGGGTTAAAGGCTTGCAGATATAATCACAGTTCTTATGCTCCTGGGAGACCAAGGTATGTCCACTGTGATGCTGGAGTCCAAAGTGGTGAGGGACCCATCATTCTGATCTGCTTCCCCCCCCCACATAGGTCAGCAGAGCTTGTCCTACCCAAGACGGAGATAGAATATGCCACATCCTTTCGAAGAGGGTCCAGAGGAGGGCCACTCGTATGGTTGGGGGCCTCCGT
Source organism: Crocodylus porosus (assembly GCF_001723895.1). NCBI lineage: Eukaryota > Metazoa > Chordata > Crocodylia > Crocodylidae > Crocodylus > Crocodylus porosus. Next base: position 1,755,443 of record NW_017728923.1, read on the forward strand.
GGCCCCCAACCATATGAGAAGAGGCTGAGGGACCTGAATCTCTTCAGTCTCTGCAAGAGGAGACTGAGGGGGGATCTTGTGGCTGCCTACAACTTTATCAGGGGCCACCAGCAGGGACTCGGGGAAAGTCTGTTCGCCAGGGCCCCCCTTGGAGTCACCAGGAACAATGGCCACAGGCTGAGGGAGGATAGGTTTAGGTTAGATATTAGGAAGAACTGCTTCAGTGTAAGGGTGGCCAGAGCCTGGAATAGGCTTCCCAGAGAGGTGGTGCTCTCACCTTCCCTGGAGATCTTCAAGAGGAGACTGGACAGGCACCTGGCTGGGGTCTTATGACCCCTGCCACCCCTGTGCTCCTTCCTGCCTGTGGCGGGGGGTCGGACTAGATGATCTGTCTAGGTCCCTGCTGACTCATTGATTCACTGATACTATGAAAGCCTCCAGCAAGGACTGTACATTCCCAGAGCTCCCACAAGGGTGGGAAATCTTCAACTGTGTAATGGACTTTCCTGAGGAATCTGGCTAAAAATATTAAGCGGAAGAGGAAACCCACATAACTTAGGCTTCCTCTTCTTTAACATACCCAGCACAAATTCTCTGAAGAGCTCTCTGGGTAGTATGGTATTCATCAGACAGGATTCAGCAGATCTGCACGTGTTTTGTGAGGCTCTGGTGAATCATTCACTGGCATTCAAAATTTTACTCAACGAATGGGACACACCAACTGCTGGCCTTCTTTACAGTATCTATAAAGTATCCAGAATAGGAAACGATAAAGCTCCAAAACTAGCTACCTAACTCACTGCTAGATTTGAACCCCTTCTTCACAGTCAAACATGTATCTGCAATGGACGCCATACACATATGATGCCAAACATTCAGCAAAACTGGTTGAAATTTTTCTGCTATTGACATACAGTGGTCTTTGTTAAAAACATTTTTTCTTGGTGGACAACATTTATTTTGCAGATACTGTCCAGGAAATATATGGAAACACAACACTGAACATTTTTTACATACTAATTTTGGAATTTTTGGAAACTAACCGTTTTAACCATAAAGTGTTTTTGATTTTTGTTGTTGTTGTTGAAAACAACTCACAGGGAAGGTTAAGAAAAGCAAGTCCTTACATTTTCAATTTTTTTCCCTACAAAAGGGCATTTTTACCAGCTCCAACCTTTATCCTAATAATGCAGATCAGCCTTGAAATTTTGTGACTACTAGAAAATGAGGATGCAGTTGAACCAAATTCAGCCTCTAGTATTTGCAGAATACTGACATTTGTTTTCTCCAGTATTCAACCAGTTTTTCGTTCCTCTGTAATCTTGGTCTCTTGGCTCAGCATTTTCATCTGAAATGAGAACTCATTTGCAAGGGCTAGAGGTTATTTGGGATCTAAAGTGAATGACATTTTTAGATCAGGCAGAACAGAGAGGTACTACATGGTGAAGGCAAACAAGCTCGGCACTCTCACACCTCAGTCAGGCAGAATATTGAGCCAAAGCATTTCCATATTCTGGTACCTAATATTGACTGGCCACAGAGCAGCACTACAGGCTTGGATCAACTGTCTACTGAGCATGGCTACAAGGACATGGGATGGAATGAGATGGAGGGAAAGCAGAACCTTTCTGGAATCACTGTGCCCAGGTGAATCCACACTTGACACAGATCCTTACTAGGCCAGCACAGCAAAGGCAACACTACACTTGAATTTCTGAAGTTCTTCCTTCTGGCTTTACTCTCCCCCAGATGACTATCTTCAGAGAAACGTCCATTTGTCCAGCAAATTATGCTAATTAAGAGGAAATCACAATCTATTGCTGGGAGGCCTAGGCACTCATGCTGCAGGAAGCAAAGCCATGTGTATTTTGTCCATTACTCTTGGCATATAAAGTGATTACACTGAGCTGGAGCAGGAGTTTTCTATAGCTGTTTTCCCACTGATCAGCCCAACTCACCAATCTCAGCCATGATACTCTCAACGCCTCCAGAAGGAGTTGTTTTCTCCTGTTTTAAAACAAAAACAAAAACAAAATAACCTCAGATGGGTGCCCTCTCACCCCGGTTCTTTGCTCCAAGTTGGATGGTAACAGACACGTAGGATTTAATAATGATGACAACAACAAACGTTATGGCCTCAGTTGCAAGGAATGTAGAAGCCGTGACCCCTTGAACTCAGTCTATCTAGCAGAGAGCAGTGATACGGACAACGGACCAATAGAGTTCTCCAGCTACGCTACTGCGCATCTTGTGTAGAACCAAAGTGCCAACTCAGGCAGACTTCTGCCAGCATGGTGGCCCAGGAAGCAACAGCTGAATGAAACAGCACACCAGGCCTGTTTGCTGCAGGGGCCAGCTCACAGCTCCCTTCAGAACTCGGTGGCAGAAGAACAAACTTCACCATACCCTTTGAAGGGTATCGTTAAAAAAATAACACATGAAACAATAAAGAACAAAATACATTCCTGAGCAGCTACTGCAAAAAATACTGGCTCTTTAAGGTCTTTGATGTAACGCAAATCTTCAGCCACCAAGGATTTCACTACAGTTGTTATTAAGCACTTATGCAGCAGTGAAGGCAGTAAACATGGTACAAACGTTTAATAAATGACACCTTCCCCCCACAGTGTTGTGTTGCAAACGACGGCCATTTGTGGATGTAATTGAGACAGACTGCAGAACCCGCTGCTCTGAGAAAACGGACTCCTACCACTGGAGTTAGCAATTAGCAATATAGCAATAGAATTACCAACATAGAGTTTCTGATGCACAGTAAAGATATTCCAGTTCCAGCCAATAGAGGGCAGTTAGCCCATTCATTATGGCTTGTTCTGTGAGGTCAACAATTAGCCTCCTGTGCTATGTGCCTCTGGTTCAGAGTGCGGGGCATAAACCAAGAAAAGTATCAGAAGGGGAGGTGGTCCTAACTGAAGCAGGATGTTCTGTGTTTGATCAGAATTTCTCAGAGGAAATATTCTGCTTCTGTGACCCCTTCACCCCCAACCCCATGCGCTCGTGCTGGAGCATTATCTGCTTTTTATTTGGCACAGCAAAGGTAAGAATCTGTAAGAATCTGTGCAGTTGGATCTAATTTTTAAAATAAAAAGCCCAGAAACTTTAAAAAAAAAAGAAATAAAAAAGTCCAAACATTTAACCTTCAAAACAAAACTCCTCAATTTTTCCCAGCTTAAAAACAAACAAACTGTCACTTAGTAGAATCAAGTGGATTCATGAACTGCATTCTTAGCATTGTCCACCTCCTATTTTAACTTAGAGCAGTGATTCTCAGCCAAGGGGCTGCAGCACCCTGGGGTACCTTGGGATCCTTTCAAGGGTGCAGCAGGGTGCCATACAATGCTACCACTGTGAGGTGGGCATATGATTCACAAGATAAACCCAGAGATTTCAAAGCGGAATCCCTAGTGTCAAAAGCATTGTGGCCTGTTGTGGGCTTTCTGAGTTCCTTGGAACAGAAATACTGTTCTACTATTCCTCTGTAGTCAAAAAACAAGTGAAAACTCAGAGCTGGCATTTTACAAGTGGTGCCTCAAGATTAAGAAGGTTAAGAATTACTGACCCAGACAGTAAACACTCCAGAATGGGACTGTTTCTTTCTATGTGCCTGTAGAGCACCTCGCACAATAAGACTCCAGTCAAGATTCAGCTGTCCAGTAGCATAACTAGGAGCTAGCAAGAAGGGCACCCAACCTGGGTGCAAATTTAGGGGGACATCAGAATGGTGGACCTAGGGAGCCTCAGTTACAGGGGATGCTGAAGCCACTACTTGGGGAGCCTGCACTGCAGATGCTTCTACTCTGAGACCCTGCCTGGGCAGCCCAGGTCTTTGAGTCTCTAGGTGAGGTAAGACTTGCTCAGAAACTCTTCCACTCTGCTCAGGGCACTAAAATAGTTATGTCTCTGGATATGCCTTGGCACTGCTATAATATAAGGAATTCTTATAACTAGTGGAATCTAACACTTGTGTTGCCAACAAGAACAGAGTCTATCATGTAATTGCATAAGCAATATTTTAACTATAAAATCCTTTCTGGTTTTCCCATGTGTCCTGCTTATACTGTAAGCTCTTAGGCAGTGATGCCTCCTAGAAAAGACATGGGACTGGGCTCAGGAGGGCAGGTTCTATTCCCAACCCTGCCACTGGCTGGCTGGATGAGCTCTGGGAAATCAATTTGCCACCTGTAAAGCAGGCACAACGTGCTGACCTCCTTTATGAAGTGGTTTCAGATCCATTAGATAGATGCCTTGTAGGAACTGGGTGTCCTTGAGATATGGACTATATTTAGCACATAATCGGTATGAGCTAAGTCCATGACTAGTCAGGGTTCGAATTACACTCCAACTCTTGGGTGGGGGGTTTGTGGTGGTGGCAGCCAGAAGCCTGAAGGAGCCGCTGGTGCTGCTGCCTGAGCTGCTTAGAAAGGCACAGAGTGGGCCAGGGACTCTCATCTCTTATCAGGGCGGGGGGCTCTGTCCCCCCCCCCGGTTTCTGAACCCTGTGATTAGCCCTTGGTAATGGTTGCATTAGGTACATTTTTGCCTTTATAGGCCAATTCCCTCATACTATCATGCATGTCTATGGACAAGTTCAACTACTTGGTTTCCAAAGCCTTTAACAGCTTATTCCTCTTTTTGTAACAGATCTGGGGAAAGAAGTGGAAGGGGGGACTCCCCTGGAGTTGGTATTCTCTAATCTTACTCTCAGCCTGGCTATAAAAGGAGTACCTCTATGCTTGGAAAAGCTCACATTAACCCCATCAGTGTCTTTGTTTCCAAATCCCCCGTGACTAAATGGGTTTCCTTGAATGTGACTTGCTGCTGGGGCCTGTAATTCTCACTGGTGTAGGAAACATGCATAGTTAATCAGGGAGTGACCTTTGGGGAAGGGAAACTGCAGCTACTTTTGGCATCTGCCTCCTATGTTGGGTACTTGCTGATTGCTCCCTGCCACCAGGAGGATCTCTTAATCCCTGCTTATTACTCATACTATGGGCACAGGGTTTAGATAAGCACCTAGATGGATCCAGTGATAAATGGAAGTGAAACTCTGAATCAGTGCTTGCCCTGGACCTAGTGAACTGCTCTCCAGCATGTAAATCTGACTGCTTTTCTAACAGGTTAATACTGCACTGTAGGGGATACTCAACAAGGAGGGGAAAACATACAGCACAGATGGTAAAACTATAGCTAATCACTACTCCTGCTTGCATGTCTAGAAGGCCTGCTTTTGGCAAGAGATGTGGCATGATATTAACTTGACCTATATAGTTTCAAGGCTTCCAAGAGCTTTTGTATTTATGAAGCCATCAGGTTGGATATCAGATTAGATCACATCGGTGTTGCCCTGGATTCCTGTGGGGGCCTGACTGTAACTAAATATTGCCCATTTTCAGGAGGCCATATACTGCTTCAGCCTTGCCTGCAGGATCAGGAGTCCAAGATTCCTTCACCACTGCTCAGAGAACATGTGCTACTGCATGCAGCCCTTGGTGTATGGCTATAGATCACCTTGGTGTATGGCCATAGACACTGTCAGGAACAAATTTAAAGCAAGAGCTGGTTTTCAGATTTTCTCGGTCACCAGTAGATGCACTCAGGGCTTTCACTGGTGGCTTCACTGATGCGGTTAAGAATGTCAAGCTCACTCAGATAGATGCCATGTAGGAACTGGGTGTCCTTGGGATATGGACTATATTTATCACATAATCAGTATGAGCTAAGTCTATGACTGGCCTGGGTTCGAATTACACTCTGACTCTTGGGTGGGGGGTTTGTGGTGGTGGCAGCCAGAAGTCATTGTAGAAACAAACAGAGAGACTAGACTGAGGGTCAAATCACCTGTCTTTGCAAGAGCAAAATTTCAACCAGAGCATTCAAGCAGATAAAGGGCTGGAAAGAGGATCAGAAACACTGATAGTGTCAAACCTAGAATAGCAAACTCTGTATGAAGGCAAACATGTACTGAGGAATGGCAGCAATGCTCACTGATATGGAACAGGCCAGGATTACCACTTACTTTGTGCCTCATAGGTTAATTAACTTTGAATGTGCACAGGTGCAAGCCCACTGACTGCCATGGAGCTGTGTCCACCAAATCCAGTGGAGAATGTAGCCTGGAGCATTCACCCTCAAATGCCTGTCTGCCAAACATGTTGCAGCATGTTAGACACATGTGAACACAAGCATCTGTTTCTCTCTGTCCCCTCTCATTGGTATTGTCTTTGGCATGGCAACTTGGATGCCAGAGTCAACAGACTGATTTTTGTTCAGACTTTTCACTGACTTCTAGGGGCAGAAGGAAGAAAGCTGCCATCTTCTTACTGTTCCCACACTAGTCTAGAAGCTGTGGTGGTCCTCTCAGAGAGCAGATGTTACAGAAGCCTCCTCTTCCTCCCATTCAGCACTAACAGAAGGATTCCAGGGACAGGCTGGGCATTAGGTGAAGAAGGAAGCAGCAGCATCACTACTGGGCTCACCTCTTCCTAACAGCCCCCCTCCTACCCCCCGAATACGCGTCCTTCTTGACCTCCCTCCTCTTCTCTGCCTCCCTGGAGCCTCCTCTGCTCTTACTCCTCCTGCTGTCTGAAAGTAATGGCTCACTGTTCCTTTCATCAAGCTCTATCACTACTAATTGCCTCCATTTGAATTACAGACTCATTTTCTTCTATCCATTGTTCCTCCCAGGCATTTGATTCCTTGCTGAACTGCACAGATCTTCTCCATCTCCCCTCTCATATATATCTTCTCCAACACCTCATAATCTACCGAGTTGTTTTCTCACCCTTTCTCTCTGCTTTATGGGCTCCATATTTGTTAGCCTTCTTCCCACCTCTCTAGTCCTCCTCCTGCTCCACTCTTCTCTCTTCTACTGGAAGATTTGGTCCCCCATCACCTCACCATCTCCTTGATCACCTTCATCTCCTCCCTAGACCTTTCTCAGCTTCCTCCCCTTGCTCCTGGGGAAGTTGTTCTCTTTCTGGTCCTCCCAACATGCCCATTCTTTCCCTGTCCTCCTCACTTCCTCCCCTTGAATTTCTCTGACAGGATCCTTAATCCTGTCCCCCCATTTTTCTCCATCCTCAGTATCTCACTGATCTCCTCACCTCCTGGCCCTCACCATCATCTGCTGGCCTCTCTGTAGGCTCACTTTCCCAGGTACTCAAGCCACAGCAGCAGACTCTTCCTACTTCTTTGGTCACAGTCAGCGCTTCTCAGTCTCCTCTTTAAAGTACACTTCATTGGTCATCAATTTGGGTTTCCATTTTCTGCCATCCTCCTCTCCTAGATCTGCATCCTCTTTCTTAGGCAACTCTCTTCAACACCTGCACTTCATCTTGGGCAAGTTCAGTTGTTCCCAGAATTTCCAGTTGTACCACCCACATCCCCCTTCTTGAGAATCTATTCAGAGTTTCCCCTTTTCCTCATTGCACCAAATCTCAGCACCCAGTTCTCATCCTTGGAGCTCATTCTCAGTCTCCATCTCAGCTCTCACTGTTTCCTATTATCCTATGCCTGCCAAGGTTCTTCCATTGTCTCCAAGTTTCAGCTTTGTGTTGCCCCTTCATAATGCAACCTATGCTTGGAAGGGCTCCTGTGCCTTTCTCTTAAAACACTCCTCTATTAGCCTCTCGTTGCTCATTTGCTTTCCCCTGCTCTCTGTCTCATGCCTGCACCTCATTTGTGTTAGTTGACAAGATCTCTTGAGTTTTTAAGGCTCCTTGTAAGCATCAACAGTAGCATATTAATATTTATTTGAACTGTGCCTAGAGGTGCCCACAGAGCACACCCCAAAATGATCAATGCTGGCCATACGCCAATAGGGAGACCCAGGACAGAAAGCTCATTGGGACATGCCCAGCTTCACATGCCCAGCATATCCATTTTGGAGTGCAGTGTGCTGAAGCAGGCATGCTGAGCTTCATTGCAGCGCTCCTTAATGACATCTGGCAGTGGGGTAGGGATTCCTTATGTGGCTGGCAAAGGTCACACAGGGAGTCTGTGGGGAAGCTGAGAATGGACTTGAGATCTACACAGCCTTAACTTTGACATAGTCCTTCTTCCTACTGAAGGTCATGCTTCAACTGAATCCTAAAAGGAGACCAGTTGGCTGCTGCCTCCTTCAGCATCCACAAAACATGTACTCCTTCATTCCAAAAGTCAGTCCTTCCCCATCTTGACAGGGATATCTCTGACCTGCCAAAAGGAGAAGGCCCTTCAAACATCTGCTATCCTAATCCTACATAGTCTGGTAAGGGCTTTCCTATAGCTTTACTTCAGCAGTTTGATTTCTCATCTTTCTCACTGTCAGTGTGCTGTTACAGGGCTCTCCCCACTTCATCAGCAGTTTTCACTGCTACTACAGCTGTCTAGAAGCTGAAGACAGATATATGACCAGTTGTAAATCTGTCATGATAAGTGCTAGCATCACCACTTCATTACTGCGGTTCAGATAGCTGACTGCTGTGCAGAGTGGCTTTCTGGTGGCCAGGTCTGAACAAGATTTGAAACTGGGTTTGTAAAAACCAGGTTCATTTTCATTGGCTGGCTGAAACAAACTGCTATCTTGGTTTGACCTAGAATTCACCTTATATGTTCCCTGGGACTGGAGACACTCTTTCACTCTGGCAGAAACACCAAGGGCTAAATGTCCAATGCACCTGCCCAGTCCCCTCATCTGTTCAGCTTCTGAACTGGTCTATTTTTGACTTCCCTGGCTCTTTGTAGGTCTAAGATGCTGTTTGATTTCAAACAGAAGACAGCATAACATGCACAAGGCAATACAAAGACAGGGAGCACAAGAAAGCATGAGCCTTTGTGTATAACTGTGGCAACCATCAATATATTTTCACAGCCTTCTCTTCAGTAGCTCTGGTGGCTGTTGGGTTCCAAGCATAGAGTGGTTCTTATTTTGTACGTGGTTTTCACATATTGGACCACCACAGTTTGACTGTTTTCACAGCAGAATCATAGAGTTGGAACAGTCCTCAAGGGTCGTCTAACCCAGCCTCCTGCACAGATGCAGAATTTGCTATTCCTAAACCATTCCAGAAGGATGCCTATCCAGTTTTTCCTTAAAAAGTGTCACTGGGGTAGTCTACAGCTTCTTCAGGCAGCTGTTCCATTGTCTTGTTGTTCTTGGAAGTTTCTCCTGAACCTGGATCTAAATCTGTCTTCCTGCAGTCCACCTGCTGGGCATGCAAATGAAGCAAAGCTGGCCTGATGGGGGAAGGCACAAGAAGTGTATTGAGCTTGAGAAGTCTCTGTGGAGAAAGTCTCTGCTGTTTGACATGTCCAATCCATTACAGTACATATATGACCAGGCAATTGGAGATGCCGAAATTAGCCTATTTTATAATAAATAAAGGATTAATTTAGCAGAGTGCAATAACCAGAAAATTAATAAAGCAATATGCATTTTCACCACTGGCAAATTGCAGCATGTAGTCAGATATTAAGATTTAATTCAAGCACCAGACTTTTAAAAATGAAAGTGAATTTATTACCTGTTTATAGGTGCAAAAATCAAACAGCCCTAGAGACTGAATTCTTTCATGTATTTACAAGGCAGAAGTAAGGGCAGGGTGGCACCTTAAAGACTGACTAGTTATCTACTAAAAAGGTATGGTATGGACTGTGGCAATTCTTCCCATAGTCTCTACCTAGATTGTCACAGGTAACAACTGAGAGGATATATGGATTGAGACCATACACATACCATGGAAGCCACTGGAAAACCAGATAGCAAACCATTAATCATTACCAGACAGCCAGGTGGTATCTGAAGCAGCCTTGAGGCTGCCTATTATCTCCATGTGATCTTTCAAGATATCCAACCACTTAGTTTTTGGCATGTTGACCTCATGGGGAAAGACTCCCTCAAAATGAAGAGTAGAAGAGAGGATGAAATCCTTCTGACACCAAAGGCAAAGGTATCAGCTCTTGAACACTATTCATGTGGTGGGCCAGTAGGGGGTGCTCCTGCGTTAAGCCACCCACCTCACTGTGCCCGAGCACCTTCCTGGCTCTGGGTGCCTCCCTAGGGGCGCCTCGCGTCTGGCTGACCCCCTTCCTGGAGCACACTCGCTAGCCTGGGGTAATGTAAGCTGCCACCACCCCGAGAAGGGACTCTCTCGGCCCTGTGTCTTTGAGGAAACACAGGCCTAATAGTCCTATGGGTACTCGACCCAGTACTGGAACTTGGGCACTTCCCCAAGGCCGGGGGCCAAAAAGGGAAGTCCCTCTTAGTCCACAGACCTAAGGGGCCTCTCAAGCATAATTTATACCCACCTCTCAATAAGTCTCCTACACCAGTCATGAAAGAGAACTTTATTGATTACAGGGGTAGGGTGAAAAAAGGGTACAAGATAGAGCAATATCATAGAAATCCCATAGGGCAAAACAGTCTGGCTGAGGTAGCCTTTTGATCACGCATCTGAGTTACTGCCAGCTAGATATCTAACCAGATCTCAAGTAGCTTACTCACAAGCATCATCCAGAGGCTGGTGGAGATTCCCTCTGGAGGCAGGCCGTTCCTGGCTCATGAGTTATGGGGGAGAGAGCCAGTTTTGGATGGTAAAGTTCCTCTCTAAGTCTGAGTCCCCTGCATGGCTGCTGCCCCCTCCTCCTGGGCAGTCTTAACTTATATAGCCCCTGTGACCTCATTCACCTGGTCCACTGGAGGCCAGCTCTGGTTGGCTGTCGGCCAACCAGTTTGAAATACATCACTATTTGCCCGGCAGACTCTAGCCCCCCAGGTAGAAGCCCCTCACCCAGGTAGCTGATACCAGTCCCATAGGCAGAGGGAGCAGGTTTTCCCCCTCCCTCAGGAATGTATCCAGCTCAGGTTACCTAAAGAGATAGGGTAAAGGTGCGTCTCCTCTGCTGGGCCCATCCTAATCAAATTGTCACAGAGCAGAGATTTTGGGGAGAAACAAAGGTGGCTTCCTGCCACAGTGGAGATCTAAGGGCACCTTGGTTCATATTTGTAGCACTAGCAGGTTGAGGTAGGAGCCCCACACTAAAGACCAGATTGTATCCTGTCTAAATGCTACCATAACAACCACAAGAGTTCTATGTATCAAACATCCTATGTTAGGTTAAAGTTCTTCTTCTAGTGTCAAAATAGTATGAAAGGAAGATGTAAAAGCTCAACGGTTCTCAGTGGTAGCAGATGATGGAACAAGGAGCAATGGTCTCAGATTGAAGCAAGGGAGGTTTAAGTTGCTATTAGGAAAAACTTTCTCACTGGGAGGGTGGTGAAGCACTGGAACGGGTTACCTAGAGAAGTGGTAGAATGACCATCCTTGGAGGTTTTTAAGGCCTGGATTAACAAATCCCTGGCTAAAATGATCTAGCTGGGGACGATCCTGCTTTAAGCAGGGGGTTGAACTAGATGAGACCTCCTGAGGTCCCTTCTAACCCTAATTTTCTGTCATTCTAAGTGGCTGCTGAGGTTGGACTCCTGGCACGGGACTGCTGTCTGACCCAAAGGCCACCAAATTTAATAGAAAGACTTCCACTGTCTTCAACAAGCAGTAGATAAAGACAATAGTACTGTTATTACATGCTCTGGACAGACCTGACCCCTCCCATGGAAAATACATGGAGCCTGGAGAATGGGCAGAAAAACTCCACAAATTTTCAGGACACTTTGCAAAGAGAACTTATGATGGGGCTTCTAGCAGCAGCAGGCCCAGAATCACCAATGTTAATGTAATATTTCGTGGACAGAACCTGTTTCCCATACTGTGAGCTTTCAGAATACTAAATAGAGCACAATGAAAAGAAAACGGCTTCTAATCTTTCAACCAGAGAAAAGGACTTTTAGATAAAACCAAGAATAGATACAGCCCATGCCAAGCATTACTGAAATTCAGGAATTAATTTTAGCCACGTTAGCATCTTCCATTCTTTTTGCTGATCCTGGAGAAGAGAACTGGCAAGATACCATCAGTGCAGGGAAAACTTTAGCACAACTGATACAACAGGTGCTCTTGGCAGAGGATCAGGTGGGCTGAACCAAGAAATAATTTTTGAACCCTGATACCTAAAATTATTCCTTGTGCTGCTGCCAAAAGAGTCAAAACTCCCTTCCCCTGACTCAAGTCTAAAGCTCCAGTGCTGTACAGCTTACTCCGTCTTACACAAAGAGGATCTCATCTAAAATACAAGAGATGTTTCCCATTAACTGGAAAAAAAATCAAGCTTCTCTTTGCCTGACACTATAGCTAACTACTCCCCAAGCTCCATTTCTCCCCTCTTTTCTACCTGCTGATTTACCTTGGACTCTAGTCTGTCACCTAGTCATTTTATTTTTACCTACAATGTTCCAGGTACTGTCGTAGTGTTAGATACAAAACCCTTAAATGGAAGGGGTAGTACAGGCCTGTTGGGAAGTGAACTGTGATTCCCCCACAGCATTAGAGGTGTCCTGAAGAAACTAAGGCTGAGGTAAGGCAGAGCCATAATGGTGGTGGTAAACTGCACATCATGCAGAATGTATATGATGAACCTGTTTAATAAGCAAATCCACACTTCAGCTTTCCCCCATTCTCTTGCATGCAGCAGTGTCTAATCGGCATTGGTAGAGAGGGATGGTACACATGTATACTATTAAACAGCAACAATCTAATTTCCCACTATTGGGGACCAAATTTCTCCTTTAAATGGCTTTGGACTAGCCCTGTTGCTCTTCTGCCTAGAAATTATTTATCTAGTGCCAGAAGCAGGCGTGGTGCTTTCCAGGTATAAATAAAGACAAAGGCTTGATTTTCAGAAGAACACAAACCCCACAGCTCTCACTGATGTCAACCAATGTTGTGGGTGCTCAGTGAATATTTCCAGGATATCCTTGGTATCTTAGGTCAGAGGCACCCACAATCAATGGATGCTTGAAAAAGCTTGGCCCGTACTTTCAGAAGTCCTGGAAGGTTACAGGCCCAAGTACTGTTCTTTTACCCGGAGCCTATGTTGAAGTATAGCATCTAAGAGCAGCAAGCTGAGAAGGCTAATTCTTGGAAAACAAATTGAACAAAAGGTCACTTCTGACTATCTTTAGGCAGGGCTGATGTTCAAGATCTTCTAACACTATGATTATTAGGGACCTACCATGAGTGACTGGTGCCTCCTGAATCTGAGGGGGGCACCCACAGAAGCCGCCAACCCTGTCAGGGGGGCACAAGTGCTACCAACAGCATCAGTGTCAGCTGTCGGGGGGGGCACCAGCTCATCCCCCCCTACTAGTCGCCTATGGGACCTACCAAATTCACGATGGGAATGGGCTGCATGGCTACCATCCCTGCTGTGTTCATCCTGCAGGTTCCACTGTGAGCCCCCCACCATTGATTGGTGGAGGGGCCCTGCTGCTTGCCAATCGCCGCTTGCTCCTGATTGAATGGGAGGCAAAAACCACAGTTTTAAATTCACGATGGGAATGGGCTGCATGGCTACCATCCCTGCTGTGTTCATCCTGCAGGTTCCACTGGGACCCCCCCACCATTGATTGGTGGAGGGGCCCTGCTGCTTGCCAATCGCCGCTTGCTCCTGATTGAATGGGAGGCAAAAACCACAGTTTTAAATATGGTGGCGCCATTTTTGCCACTTGCTGTTGATTGCCTGAGGGGCCTTGGCAGCCATGCTGTTCATTGGTGACTGGCTGAGAGGCAAAAACAGAACCATGTTTAAAACCATGGTTTTTGCCACCCAGCTGATCGGGGGTGGGGGGGAGGGGTGTGCAGGGGAACCTGCAAAATAAAAGGAGCTGCCACACACCTCACTCCCACCATGAAATCAGTAGGTTCCTAACTATGATTAAAGTAATGTTAGAAAAATAGCTAGCCATGTTAGTCTGAAGTCAGTCAGAAGGCAGGGTAGATATGCACTTTTACAGACTAGCTAAATAAGTTATGAAGAGTAGGGTTAACATTCTGTTCAAGTGTCCCTCTCAGTTAAACGGACTGTCATCTACCAAAGGCCCAAGTACCTAAACCTTCCATTAAAAATTTGCACAATAAACTGATAGTCCTATGCAGAAAATAGCTATGGTTTGCCATGCTTGGTGCAGCTTATTGCTAGGATGAAGCTACGTTATTTTGTCCATGTTGGGACTGGTTCCTTGGCATCAGCATGGGTTTAAATGTGCCTCTCTCAGGCCCATTTCCCCTTCTGCTGCTTCCTCTCATTTGCTGTGTCTAATGCCCAACAAAGCCAGTTATAAACAGCACAGTACTAATGTAACACGTCTAAGAAACAGACTTCCTGAAATGTGTTCCCAAACCCACCAAGGAGTATATTATGCAGATTCAATCAACACCTTTTTACCTGGGGCTGTGAAGGAGTGCATGGCTGGCAAGATATTACAAACCAATATATTCAATAAATGCATTAAGCAATTGCATGAGATGCAGCTAGACAGATAGTGCTTAACTAGGCATGTAGTAGGGCTCCTTTTCCAAACCTCAGGCCAGACCTTTGGCACAAACTCACTTCAATGAGATGGATAAGGGCTTAGCATATGACTGCACTTTTTGCTAGATGGAATGTGCAAAATTGCTGGCCAAAAGACAATTAGTCAGACAAGCATCTGTTCATGACCTTCATGTCTAGAACCAGCATGCACACACTACACTCTCATAGTATTAACCACAGCCTGCTTTTTTTAGCAGTGACATCTCAGCCAATGCCTTGCTCAAATGGCCAGCAGAGGAAACATTTAAATTATCTGGAGACCTTAACTCCAAACACCACAAATGGCTTCTGCTCTTTCCCTGAGAGAATCAGGTAGATCCTGACTTGATCATATTCTCCTCTTCTCACTACAGCTCCACTCATCCAGCCAGGAACAAAGACTAAGTTTATATCACAGCAGTGAGAGCAACCATTAGAATTTCATAGCTAACTGACTTCTATATATCTGAGTAGAAATTCAATCCTGAAATTTAAAAAATTCTTTCTTGCTATACACTAAGCTGTCCTTAATGCTAGGAAACCCAATCCCCATGATATTTTTAGACTAGTGATTCTCATGCAGGGTGTCACAACACCCTGGGGTGTCTTTCAAGGACCACCAGCACTAGATG
The DNA here is from genome assembly GCF_001723895.1 of Crocodylus porosus. Lineage (NCBI taxonomy): Eukaryota > Metazoa > Chordata > Crocodylia > Crocodylidae > Crocodylus > Crocodylus porosus. Next base: position 1,770,538 of record NW_017728923.1, read on the forward strand.
GCAAGGCAGCAATGTGGCTGATCAGAGTCAGTTCTGAAGTATAAACATTGCATTGCCTTCATATACATTGAATGTTTGTTGTTTCTATATTTAAATACTTGGGAAGTGCTCAAATACTTTAGTGAGGGAAGCTACATAAGTGCCTAGATAACAGATAGATTATACCCACCTTAAAACACAATATGCAGGCTGTGAAAAGAAAAGGAAAAACCCAGCAAAATGATGTATGAAGATCTTAATTTAGATAACGTCTGTCCAAGATGCCTGTCAGCACTGTATCCAAGGCCAAGATTCTTAAAGGTTTCTAGATGCCTAGCTGCTAAATCTTTCATAATTTGGGCTTAAGTGCCTTCCTGAACTAAGAATTCCTCACTGAAAAATCAAAACCACTTGGAAATCATTAAATGTAGTTGAAAAGAAAGCCTGGTATTGACTTCAGATATGAAACAGATGAAAGATGGGACCATTCTCATGTTACAGAAAGCAATAGTGTTGACTACAATCCTTACATATTTTTCCAGCAGTTCGGTCTTTCCATTTTAATAACAGACAAATCTGTATCACTTATATATTAGACTGTATTGTGTATATATCATGTATATATTAGAGCTATATTAGACATGGTAGCATTTTTTCTGAGCACAGCTATGAGAGTCTCACATTCAGGAGAACCCTGGCCAGAACAGTTAGAGTGGCTACTTTTCTTATGAGCCCTAGGTGTTTGAGGCATATCAACAGGGGAATGGTTTTCATCCAATCTTCTGATCCGAGGAAGACACAGTCTGAATATATACATAAAGCGTCCATATTCTGGTCGCAGTTATACCACCAGACAAATTTGAAGCAACTCCACTAAAGCCATTGAAGTGGTCTGGATGTGAGCTTCACTGACAGGCAGCCCAGACAGGCTATAAGCATGCTAAGGAAGTGGGATCAAGCATACTCATTCTAAACTTTAATTTCTCCTGTCATGGGGTCTTACGCCAATCTCCAGTCAAGCAGCTTGAGATGCTCCACCCAATTTATCATTAGCTAGGTTGCTATAGCAGCCTGTCACCACTGCGTGACTAAATTGGCACTATCAGTTTTTAAACCCCCCGGCTTTATTAAAGACTTCCTGCAACTGCCTTGTCCTAGCAGGTGTGTGCTCTAGTATGCCTGCTTAGAGATGGTACTATGGTACTGCAGACTGGCAGACAATCTATTATCTCTGTGTGGGAGGCCCATTCCTTGTTGCCATCTGTCTCAGTCCATTTCTCCTGACTTCTAGAAAAGCAAAACTTAAGACAAACCCTGCTCTCATTGACTGCAAAGGAACAGATTTCCTCTCCTGTACTTCCTTCTACTGTTCTGATCATTGTTGGTTCCATGTTTATTAGTAACCCTACAAGTCCTCTTGCCTTTTTTATTTTTGCATTAAATCCCTTCATTTTATTTTGTTTGAATGGTAAAAAATGGTTCATATTACCAGCAAGCCGTTCAGTTTCCACAAGCATAGGTCAGTGATTCTTCGCCAGGGTGCCGTAGCCTGGGGTGGGGGTGGGAGATGAGTGGGGCGACTTTCCCGGGTGCCATAGTGAAGGGGTGGCAACAGACACTGCCCAGCCAGGGAGAGACAGAGCCACAGGTGGCTCATTTGGGGAGTGCAGGGGTGGGGGGAGGGTGACTCCTGCTGCTGCTGCATGCGCTCCTGGGGAAGAGGTGGGGGGGTGCCATGTGCCCTCCAGCTCTGTGCATGGGGCAAGGGTGGGCTGCCGCTATGGACTTGCTCAGGTGCCAGACTTCCTTGCTACGGTACTGGCTGTAGCACTCTGGGGTGCTGTGCGTAAAGCTGCTATGAAGTGCTGTGCAATAATGTCAGTTTTGCAAACATGTACATATGATTCACAAGATAAAAGCAGAGATTTCAAATAGAAATCCATAATATCATCATTCTGACCTGGTGTGGACTTTCTGAGTTCTTTACAAACAGACAAATGGCTCTATTGTTTTTCTGTAGTCAAGAAACAAGTGAAGAGCTGGCATTTTCCAAGGGGTGCCAAGGGATGAGTCTAAAAATGTTAAGAACCACTGCCCCTGGTAGTCCATGGTAGGGGAGGAGTGCTTTGGAAATGAACTGATCTTATCTGAAGTCAAAGACAAAAGGAAATTCACAAGCAAAGATGACCTGAGGAAATGCTAGAAGCTATTTTACAAGGAGGAGGCAGAGCTACTTCAAAGTTCTTACCAAGTTCAGTGAGGAAAAACTTTCTTTTAGCATCATTGCTTAAGTAGACACTGCTATAGTACAATTCAACGCTTTTACAAGACTTCAGTTTTATGTTCATAGCAACTGACAGTGTTCAAAAAACATTTGATATCAGATACTAAAGGTTGACAGCAGCTGTTCTGGAAAATTACTAGGTTCCTTGGCAGCCAACATAGCCTGATACAGGAGAATGGAGAGTGGAAGAGGCACAAGGGTGCCCCCCTGAGACTTCTGTGATCAGCTCTACTGGATGTTTGAGAGTCTAGCAGGGGAAAGACCCAGCCCAGTTCAGAGTAATTCACACTGCCTTTGCTGAAGTGCTAGTGTGACTGCTCAATATTACACTGAAATAATCATGGAGATAAAGCTTCACTGGAGCTTGGGACCTACAGATTACTTTTGATTGATCATCTTTGTCAACGTGACTCAATGCCTTTCTTCTGGCAGATTCCTAGCTATTATTATCCATCTCTGAATCATATATCGCTGCACATCACCAGAGCAGTTGACCACCTTCTCCATAAAACTGATAAACAATCATGAAGGTTCTAGCAGGCTTTCAGGTACTGGTTCAACACGGCTCAAGCTGAACTTGGCACCTCCATATTGCTGTCCAATAGCCTTTGGGGAGACTTATGTGAAGTGGTTTGGTCTGGGTCCAGTTCCTAGCAAACAATGATCCACATCTTAAAAATCAGCAGGACTAATGGCACTGCGGCCACCAGTATCAGGCCTAAGAGGACTATCGACAATAAACCTCTAGAGATGGCTAGCAGGCCTGTGCAAAGCAGCAAGTATTTACTTTGGATTTGGCTTTGGCCTATTTGGAAGGACAGTGATTCAAATCACTGTCCCAATTCAGATTCAGATGATTCGGATTCGGAGATTCGGCAATAAATTATAATGGGGAATCACTAAAATACCTATAAGTTTGTCTTTTTTTTGCAGATTTGGATGAAAACAGCACAAAGCCTACCATGTTTCAAGGAGATAGATGCAGGGGTTTCTGTGGAAGTGTACCTCAAACTGTTGAAAAAAAAACTGATATCACTTGCGTGTGTTAAGGCAAAGAAGGATGAATGCAGCAGGGATGGTAGCTCCTTATGCGGGCATGAGGCCTGCCAGGTTTCAGGCAGAGTGGTGCAGAGGTTTCTGTGAAAGTACATCTCAAGGCTCTGAAAACAAATTAAAAAAGCAAATAGGTGCAGAGTGAGGAGAGTGGCACTCACTCTGTCTGAATGTGGAGCTTGGGGAATCCCAGAAGTGGGAGGTTCACCTTGAGGAACACCAGCTGCTCCACCAAACCAGGATCCAAGGAGGAGCAGTGGGGTGTCACAACATCACCAGCGATGCTGAACACCCTCTTGCTTAGAACTCTGGTTGGTGGACAGGACAGGTGCTCCCAGGTAACTGTGGCCAGATTCTGCCATACCTGGCTGCAGGTTGCCCAATAAGCCAAGGGGCCACACTGCTGCAGCTCCACAGCCTCGGCAGATAGGTAGCCACTGAGGCCTCTGCACTACCTGCTGGATGGTGGGGTCTGGTGCTTCTGGACCCCAACATTGAAGCCATGCCCTTGGCCCACATTGACAGCTGCTGTGGTGGAGGAGATTGGTTGGTGGTTGGAGTGTAGGCGTGGGAAAGTGAACTCCCCTTTTCCACCTCCCCCCGCCTCTGCCCTTCTGCCTCCCTGACTGTTCACCAGCACCTCCATCCAGTGTTTGAGGGTTTTGCTGCTGCAGATGCTCCCCTTCACCCTTGGGTTGCACATGCCTGCCAGCACATGGACCATACTGGACTGCAATGGATCCAGCCATTTTTTGATCCCCTCCTTCAGCTGCTTCACCAGTGCCTGAACCTCTGGTGAAAGTGACTTGCCCCAGCCAGGAACACTGACCCCCTGGAACTCCTGTTTCATTCTCAAGCTCCTTCACTACAGGGACACTTGTCTAAGGAGGTCATTGCCAGTGCTGAAGCTCTCATTGGCCTCAAGGAATGGCTTGAGGACCACCAAGATCTGGGAGATGGTATCCCACTCCATTTTGTTAAGGGGGCTGCTGATCCCAATCTCCCCGACCAAGGCCATCTCATGGATGGCCTTCTGTTGCTCAACCAGTCTTCCCAGCATCAGACATAAGGAGTTTCACTGAGTCTTCACATCCTGCATGATTTTGTGCTGCAGGATGCTCAGCTCTGCCTGCTTCTCCTGCAGCATCTTGCCCCACCTTGATGCTCCAGTGGAAGTAGCTCTCCACCTTCCTGCATTTCGAAATTAGCTGGCTAGTAGTGATGGCACTGTCACTGGCAGCCCTGTCCCCCTCCAAGGCATCCCGGACTACAAGGTGGAACTTGTGTGCCACACAGCAGATGCCAACAAAGTTGGCATCATGCACTGCCTTGACCATATTGGCTCCATTGTGACCATGAACCTGTGGGTGAGCTCGCCCTGCCCAACGAGCCACATCTGCACCATGCAGTTCAGGGCCACTATGATCTCCCTTGCTATGTGGGACTTATCCATTGCCTCCACTTGAAGGAAAGCCCACTGATGCTCTGACTGATTGCACCAGTTCCCTGTGAGGGAGAGGTAGGCATGATCTCCATACCAGCTGCTCCAGATGTCTGAGGTGAAGTGCAAAGCTATCTGCAGACGTGCCTTCCACAGCGCCTCCCTCAAGTACTCCCTGCATGCTTCATACAGGGAGGGTGCTACCATCCTGCTAAAGGCATGCAGGCACTTGGTATGATGAGGTCATGAGTGCCATGAGCTGCCTGAACGCTGGATGCTCAACAAAGGAGAAGGGCTGGCTATCCAGAGCAAGCATCTCCCCAGAGCAAAATCACCTGCTCTGGGTGACTTTGCTTGCCTTGGGAATGTGCCCCCCCCTTCTCTCCGCCTTTCCCTCACTGGTCCAGGAGTGGCCTGCCTCTGCTTCTTGAGGACAGGAGCTTTGAAGCAAGAGGGGGACTTCTTTTGGGCACGCTCCCACTGGTGCCAGGCTGAAAAGGAACAAGGACAAGGGAGTGCTGCCTCCTGAGATGCAGCAGATAGACTGTGGTGGTGAAGTGTTTCACCTACTTGCCCTGGCTGATCTGCCTTCATCAGTGCTAGTAGGTAGCATACCTGGGATCATCTGCCACCTCAAAATGAACCCACACCACACCACCCACCTGCTTCTGGGTTGAGGATGTGGATCCAGCCTTATCCCCCTCCTCACCAGGCAGAGGCACAACAACAGGAGGAGCTGAGCCACCTGCCCCCACAACCTCATCCAAAGTGCCTTCCAGAGAAGGAGACCTGCCTCTAGGGGCACTTTGAGGGGTGTGGAGCACAAACTCAGATTCCCCTTCCTTCCCCAGAATTTCTTTCGCTATGGCCCTCATCTCCTCTGCTTCCAGATCCAGCTTTTCCTCTGGCACTGAAAGGCTCATGCTGGGAACTGAAATTGGGGTGGGGACTGTCATGCTACTGCTGATTAGTGGTGTTAGTGCAGGTGCAGGCACTGCTACCACCTCCTTGCTCCCATGAGCAGCAGAATAGTCATTACTGCCAGGAAAGAGGGTGTGTCTATGTTTGGGGAAGGGAGAACTTGCAGGTCTCCCTCTTCCCCCTCTCTCTCTGCTGTCAGAAAACCTGGCGCCCGCCTTTCCAGCACGCTTCATAATGTTCGGTGTGCTGTGAAGTGTGTGTGTGTATAATATATGTTGTGCTTTCTTGCATGGTGATGACAAAGAGTCAGGGAAAACACAGATTTCTTTTTGTGGAGGAAAAAAAATCAAGATAGACTAACAAGAAAAAATAAGAAGATTTAGGGGGAAGAATAAGTTGAAAGGAATGGATAGGGATAACAATAGGGATTGCAGGCAAGGGTAAGTAGGATACAACTTCCAAGAAGAGGGACTAGATAGCAAGAGACTAGCTGGAAAGTCATAGAGCCTTTCAGACACTGCTGCTCCAAGAGAGACAGCTCACAAAAGGCACAGATCACTTCAGACAGTTTTATATGTTGTTTCTACGTCCCTCCCCCAGAGCACTGTGATCTTTTGAGTTCCCTTCCAATGACATCTGTAGCTAGCCAGTGATTGTGAATCTCAGAGCAGTTCCCCCCCCACCTTTTCCATATATGAAAGATCACCCTACCCCGAATCCCTCTTCTCAGTTTGTTTGCTGCAAGCCTTCCAAATCAATCTGGAGGCTTCCGATTCAGTTTTGACCTTTTAAAGGGTCTCCTGATTTGATTAGAATTTGGAGACTCGGAAACCAAATTGGGCTGAATCTCCTCCAAATTGAATTGGCTACCAAAGCTTCGCACAGCCCTAATGGGCAGCTCAGGGTAGGACTGAGGTGCACATGACAGGAAGCTTGTTTTTCTGTAATCAAGGCTACCATTGTTCTGCAAATGGAGATTTCAGTCCCAGAGCTCCAAATTTAGCATCTTCCATAAACAGCAAAGCCACTTAAAAGCATCAACAATTTTCATGGGAAAACAGCATTACTCCTTCCTCCAGCAACAGAAGGGTTAAGGCATCCCTTACCATCTTACATTGAGACTCAGAAGCCTTCATCTACCTGTGCTTTCTTATGCATTTGAAACACCCAGAAATCAAAGCTCTAGAATTCATTAAGCTATCATGCACTGCATGCTGTATGCCAACTTCAAAGGTAGCCATTGGTAATGCTGGATCAGACATTAAGGACTCAGGACTTCTGGCCTAACAAACAAGGGCCAAGCCTGACAGTTTGGGACCTGTTCTCACTCCAGATGAGACTGACAGCAGTCAGTTTGGCCATCTACTTCAAAGAAATGGAATTAGCTACCTCCATTTACTGTGGGGTGGGAACAGGCAGTAATTTAAGTGGAGTAGGTGAAGTTCAGTAAGCTCACAGGTTATTTCATCTTCCAGTAACTTGTTTGCATGCCCATGGCTATCCAGCACCCAGACAATGCTGATTTATGGAAAAAGATGCATTCCATTTTTTTGCACAAATTAATGGAATGCAAAAGTCTGGAGAACTGTTGTTCTTTAAGTACACAAAAAGGAGCTGACAAAGTTCATTTCTTCCCAATTCTGATTGCTACTAATAAACATGCTTACAAGCAACAAAATTTAACCCCATTATTCCACTGTATGACCTACAGTACTTCAAATAAAGATCTTTGACATTTTTAACTTACAGATGATATCACAAACCCAACAATGCTTTCTTTAGTCAGTAAAACAAGTCAGGAACTGTGTGGGTGGCTGAATTATTGGGTGCCTCAACCTTAACATTCTACAAAAAATATTTTTACATTTTGGATATTCTTCCCTCTCCTTTCAGCTAGATGTTAGTCCATAAATAGTTATTCAGTCATCTGCTAAAGACTGGGAGGATTTCTTAGTCAGCTCTTCAGGGCCCAGCTAACTAAAAAGACTGAATGCACTGGTGACTAACAGCTCCCCTCATCCCAGGGTGTGTTCCTTGTTTGACGAGGAAAAGTTATTCTCAGCAAGTGCCTGCATATTCCTTTCTTGGCATGCACCTTAAGCAAAGAAGGCCTTATCAGACAAAGTACGGGACTGGCAATGGAAGACGTATCTCAAGAATGAAGAATATAAACAGGTGCTAGTATAGAGTAATAGAGCCTTGCAAACTTGCCATGAAATTGTCACCCCAAGGACAAAATCTTATTGATGAGGATAATGATAAACATAAGGCATGTTCATTCCTCCTTCCAAAAAGCTCTTTGTCCAAGGCAAGTAAGATTCTGCTAGTCTATACCGAGTAATTTTGCATTTTTGTTCATTATGATGCATATTATCACTGCACATAGAGAAAATAAAAGTGTGTGTGTGTGATTTCTCACTGCTCATTATTATAGACCTGTACAGGCTAGAACAATGGTCACAAGAGCTACTAGGCACAAAGCCAGATCCACAGCTGGTCTAAATTGATGCAAATCTATTGTAATCGATGGAGTTATGCACACCTGGGGATTGGGCCCCTTATTTCTTACAAAATCCTACTCATTTGTTTGATTAGTAGCCAAAATAATCATTTATCATGCTGACACGCACACAGAGAAAATGTGTATACCCAGTACATGCATATATGTACATATAACACATTGTGGATCTCATGGCTGAATCATTTGATCACAGTGAAATATGTATAAATCAAGTGGGTGTATGTATTATACATAGACACCTCCTGTAGAAACATTCCCCTCTCTTCCATGCAACCCCAGATACATTTCACCAGGATTCAATAAATCATTCAGGAACTTCATGCAATGCTGACCCTGAAATTCTTCATAGGCCTTGCACCATACCTGAACCCTGTGCTGGCTTGACTGATACTGGGATTGTCCTGGCCCCTTTCCTGTGATGTCTTTAGTTTCAGCATCGGCTGCTCTGTGATGGTGGTGAGACTTCTGCTCGTGATGGACCTCCCTTTTTCTAGCTTCTGAATCAAACAAGATGCTGCTTAGCTTCTCAAAAGATTTCTCCATTTCTTCTTCAGAGTATTCCAGATGTTTGCCTGGAGTACTGGGATAGTAAGTGGTTGGTGGTGGAGAGCTTTGGCTTTCCTTTTCTTTCTTTACAGCCTCCAAATCAGGGTTTTGCTTCCTCAAAATAAGAATCAAGACAAGCAAGAACAGGCACAAGTAGACAACCCATACTTCTTCCATTGCAGCAACTAGGTACCAAGGTGACAGGTGCCTTTAGATATATGTAAAAGAAAGAGAGCTGCCAACCAATAAAGTGAGTATTCAAGGCACGAGTCTTAATAGTTGGCAGGGTCCAAGACAAAATTCTATTAAAGATGAAGCGCACTTGTAATTAAATCTGTCCAGAAATCTACCTAGGACAAAAGTTCAATTTTTTAAAGCACCTGAGCTTAAAAACTTCCCTTTGAATGAAAGGATTGCATAGGAAAATAATATAAGCTTGTGAACAAATATTTTTGAGGACTTCTTTCTTTAAAAAAACCCCCAAAAGATGCACAGCTTTAGTGGAAAGTTACAAAAATCAGTCCTTTCAGCTCCTTATGATCTCAAAACGTGTACATGCTTTCTCTTTTGTTTTTTTCAGGCTTTTAGTCAGGGTCACTTTGGTGCAGGGAGAGGACGACTTCAGGAGGTAGAATCTAGAAGAATCCTAGGCACCTCACTGCCAGAATCCTTGTGAGATACTGTCACTCCAAGTCCAGTTCTCCTTCAGTGTCCAAATAAGATTTTTCTTTGATAAAGGTTGATATCAAAGATCAATATTTTTCTCAGCAAAAATTCCAATCCAATAAAGGATTAAAAAAAACTGTAATTCAAGGTTTCTTTTTATTTTAATGGAAAATATAAAATAGGTTAACCCCACTAATCATTAGATACCGATTCCCCCACCCCTTACTATTCAAAAAAAGATTATATGGCCAAAGTGAACAAGCAAGTCATTACTTGAGTTAAAGATTCAATGGGATTGAGTTCGGCAGCTTCTCTCTCTCGTAGCTTTAGGGAGTGGCAGTCCTAATTGGTGGTCCTAGATGCTGGGGCTCCAGAGATAACACCCAGGTAGCAGTTTGCTGGGAGCCCAAGATCCCGTGCTGGTGATTCTTCAATGTCCAAGCACCCAGGCACCCAACAGCCCTACCAGGTTACTTCACATACCACATGGGCAAATCAAACATCTATCAGTCTGCTCCCTTCAACCAATCCCAGGGGAAAAGGGAAGGAGGGGACTGACTGGCCAATCAGCTCTCTGTATTAAGCATAATAACCAAAAGGGAAGCAGGGCTGAGGGTCTGTCTGTACAGACCCAGTAAGTGGGTGGGGAAAACTTGGCTGGAGGTGCTGCTCTCTCCCCATCCGGGCAGAGGCTGGCTGGAACAGGATTGTGTTTCACAGACTCTTCCAGAGGATCTTGTTACATATAAGCGTGCCAAACCTAAAAGGAGCAGACACTGTAGCCTGGTGTCTGCTGTCTCTGCCATAAAATCCTCTTTAGCTCAGCAGCTGGTGAACAACTCCAGTCTTTTCCAGTTTGGTCCCAAACCAGAAGTCTACCCCTCATTTTGCTGTAAAATATCCACAATGTGGAAGAGCACTGTGGCTTCTCATCTGTTACTGACTCTATACCATGGTGGATGCTCACCCCATGCAACAGGTAAAACCTGCAGGCACCGCTTAATGTTGCCACCCAAACATGGCCTAACGGCTTGACTTCCTTCCATGCAAAGAACAATGGAGCAAAGACTTCACACATGAATAGCTCCTCTTTTCTTGCTCATTGTCTTATCTCATTAGTGCTTTCAGGCTGGAACCAGTGTCTCCGCTATAAACGTTATAGTTCTAAGCGCAAAGCCCTGATCCTAACTGTGGACTCTGGACACTACTCTGAATTACATTAAAAATACTATAAGAATAAAGAAGCATAATGTGGAAAAAATATTATGTGATTAGGTGATTTAGAACTGTCTACACACAAGGGAGCTGAATTTTTGCATAGGCAAGCTTCACGCTGTCCTTTCCTAACTTTTTTCTGCTTGGTCTTGCAACCCCACTACAAAGATGCTTTATAAAAAGTTAGCAGCATTCATTCAGAACAACTACCACAGTGAAAATCTGTGGATTAGGTGAAGCCACTCTCTTAGCAGTTTAAGCATTATTGGTAACACAACACACTTAATACTTTCCACTAGCTACTGGAAAGTTCTTTCCAGCAATCCACATCAATGGGTAGTTGGATCATTATCTCCTGGTAAGAATTTTGATAAGCACAAAATTAGTTTTTTATAAAATAATCCATAAAACAACTCAGTACACTAGAATGAAAACTGGTATATGACTAAAGCAATGGAAACATGGAAACATTTTCTCCAGTGTTTTTGTGAATGGCCTCAAAATGCTAGAACTATTAAGTGTTTTCATATTTTTTCATGTGCAATGCAAAACAGTCACACCTACAAGGAGTTTCAATAATACTGTGTTATGGTGTTCTACACAGTCTCTATGATGGATGCACTTCTCAGAAAACACAAGAATCATTTTCCAAGTGTTAAGTCCTTAAGATAAAGGCAGTACTGTATCTCAAACATTTATCTGACTGTGCATCTTCTTTTTACCTAGTGCATTACCAAAATCTCACAGCTCCCAGGGACACACCTATTAAGAACTTGGTTTTGCAAGACTTGACAAAGATACACAAACCACACATTCCAAGAGGCAATTTATTATACTAAAGTCAATATATACAAGAATTTCCTTGTTAAATTCAGTAACAGTTTCTTGAAGTCCTCTCCACTAAATACCCTCCCTTCTCCTGCAGCTGTTTTTAGTACACTAAAGAAATCTAGTCATGCACCATTGCTGCTCACCCAAACAACATGATTTATAAGGTTGTCAAATAGGAAAAAAACCCAGTGATCCTCCAGGGACCTATTACTCCAGGATTACTTCAGTGCTCCTCCAGAGACCCACCACTCCTTTAAGAAGTGGAATGTTCTAATTTTTTAGATCTTTTCCAGAGATGTTATTTTTCATAGGCATATTAGCCAAACCATCATCACAGCTTTGGAAATGCACTAATCAATTGTTTGGAAAACAAAAGGGTTGTTATTTGATACACGTCAAATAGATACTTTTAACTCAAAGGAACCCATTTTATTTTGCACCCATCCAAGGTTCAGTATGGAGCTGATGCATACTTCTGGTAAAAAAAAGAGCTAGATACGGTGAGGCACAACTGCTTGCCCAGCTGGCTACTCAAAGCCTGCTTCTTTCAAGGTTTAGCTGTGCTTCCTCCAGAGCTCCCGTTGCCTGGCTAACCCAAAAAGCAAAAACTGCTGACTCAGAAACTAAAGTCTTCACTGGATAGTTGTAGCTGGTTCTTCCTCTACATCACTGACCTGGTTTAAATCAATCTTTACAACTTCAACACTGCTGCTAGAGTTCACCACTGACACAATGCTGTTTAGTGAAACAAAGGAATGGCCAGTCACCTATGGCTCACCCACTCTCTCCCCCCAGGATGCTGAGTATTTACATGTTAAACAGGACAGAAATCCTCCAAACCAGCAAAGCCTGGAAGCTATAGGATCCAAAAAGGCCTAACAGACAGCAAGGGTCACACTGCCCAATATGATGCTGCTTTCTCCTCCTGGCTTTTCCATTCTCCAATGCGAGCCTGGATTCTCTAGCTAACAATGTTACGTACTTTATGTTTTGTCTCCTCCATAATATATGTAGTTTGTGCTATTTGGGGTGGGGGGGAATTACCCTATCAAGAAAATTATTCCATGGAACTAGCACTGAGCTAAGATAAATTCAGTGACCACCTGATTCCATGCTGGTTGCCTGCAAAGGCACCTTCCTGAGGGGTGAGTGAAAAAAGGGGTCCAACCAGGAGACTTGAGTCTGGAAGCTATATGCACTGTAGGTGGAGCTGTTACCCTAAGGCATTTTGGAAGTCTTCTCACTATGAAAATATGTAATGCCTTGCTTGGTATTCTTCCATCCCCTAAAACTATATAAGCTTTGGCAACATTTTCAGCAATTACAAATCAAATAGACACATCCAAGAAACGTTCTTAGAAAAAATTAAAGCAAAACTCCTCTTGGGAACTTGTAAATACAAATGAGTCCATGTCAGATGCCCTGGGGGACTGTGTGTAGCTGAGAGTATCAGAATGGGATTCTGCTGGATGTAGGCTTTTCCTGGAGGATCCTGTATGTTTCCTGAAAACCTGGCTGCTCTTTCGGCGTGTGCTCTCACTCACTTCTGTGACCTTAGCAGACTTGGCAGCTTACAAATGGGAAGAAAAAGAGAAAAAACACATGATGTTATGGCTCCTTATGCACTAATATTCTGTCCTGTTGAGCTACAAGGAAGAAAGCATTCCTGCCCCCTCTCTCCATAGACATGTCTTCCCGTAGGTCCATAGATTGCAAGGTGCTGGAAGTGACCTCACAAGATCATCGGGTCCAGTCCCCCTGCACTAGGCAGGAAAGACAACTGGGGTCAGGTGACCTCCGTGAGGTGATCATCCAGTCTCCTCTTGAAGATTTCCAGGGTAGGTGACTGCATCACCTCAGGACACCCTGTGAAGAAGTTTTTCCTAGTGTTAAGACTGAAACGGTCTTCCAGGAGTTTGTAGCCATTACTCCTGGTTTTCCCCAAGGGTGCCCTGGTGAACAGCTGGTAAGTCTTGAGGTAAGTCTATTAATCATACCTGTATGCATGAGCTTCAGCTGCTTCTGCCTCTCCTCCTCCATCTTCTTCCTGTAGTCTCCGAACATAGCTTGCATGACCTGGCGTTTCTTCACTAGCACAGCTTTGTCACTGCGCAGTGTCCTGATGGCGTGCAGGGCCTCATCAACTGAAACATTGGAAAGGAGGGAGATACAAACACAGCATAAATGTCTCCTTTATGCTCTTAACCTTCAGCAAGATTCTCTGTGGTCTGCTTGCTTGCTTACCTTGCTTTGGAGTGGATTTCTGCATCTTCAGGCCTAGTTCCAGCTGCTCCACACACCAGTCCAGTTCTCTTCGAAGCTGTTCATCTGACTATGATGTAAAATAGAACATAAAGATGAAACAAAAATTAACTATCCAAAAACTGAAGTAATAGTGCTAGTCAAAAACAAATCAAACGACCTATAGATTTAGATGTTCATTCCCTAGGACAGGAGTGGCCAATCTGTGGCTCTGGAGCCACAGGCAGCTCTTCAGAAGTTGTCTCCTTGAATCTTTGCACAAGCACATGGTGACCAGCTTCCAAATAGTCCAAATGGAAGCTGGTCACCGCATGCTTGTGCAAAGATTCAAGAAGACACATATTAATTTCTGAAGAGCTGCCAGTGGCTCTGGAGCCGTAGGTTGGCCACTGCTGCCCTAGGAAGTAGCTTTACAGACTTAATAATGTTTTGGCTGTAGTACCTTTCATTGAATAGAATCCTAGGGCTATCAATGACTTCCAGGGCCATCTAGTCCAAACCCTTGCACAGATGCAGCATTCACTAACCTGTCCCAGACACACGACTGCCCTGCCATTTCTGAAAACCTCCAATGAAGGAGATTGTTTAGTTTCCCACGGCAAACTGTTCTTTTGTCCTGTTGTTAGGGGTCTACATAACTTGTGGCAAGACAAAGCAATTTTCACAGCTTGGTTGCAGCATGAAGAAATGATTTCACAGGCATTTCCCAGTGACTCTGCCCCTTGCAGCTGACTGACAGAGAAGCGTATACTGTATAATTTAATAGCAAATTCAATGGGAAGTAAATTATATTATATAATTTATATTATTATAAAAATAAATATTACATTTAAATTGAAAATGTAAATATATTAAATATATAAATTTATATACACTATGAACTGTAACTTGTAACATCATAATTTATTACTATAAGCAGTATTCACAAAAAGTTTAGAAATACTAATTAATGCTAACCTTAACAGAAAAATTTTTACTTCCCTGACTGGCATCTTCACTTAGTCTACATCACTAGTAGACAGTAACTCTGAATCATGTGATCTACGGCTACAGTCTTTCTGTAGCCTGGGTTTGTACTTCCCTCTCTAACTGAGGGAATTATTGGCTGGGCAGCATGCTGTGGAGGGAGATAGCAGCCCAGCAGCTGCCTCCGTCCCCTATAGTCAGGCCCCATCAATCAATTACTTAACTATATACAAATTTATTATTACAACAAAACCATTAAAAAGTAAGGAGATAATTTTAAATATATATGTATAAATTTACAAAACAATAAACCGTGTGCGTGTGTGTGCGCACACACACACAGAGCAAAAGCTTTTTTTCAAGAAAGAAACTAAGCCTACACTTTAACTATGGTATAATAACTTTTAATATTTTAACTATAAGAAATAATATAGTAAATAGTAATACTGTACAATTACTGCCCCTCAAAGGTTGCCTCAGAACGTGGCTCTGCTTCAGAGCATGGCTGTTCTTGAGGATCATTAGCATCAATACTAATATCTAATCCTTGACAAGCTACCTGGATCTTTGACACAAGCTACAGAAGCTCTTTGAAGCAACCCGTGGATGTCTGCCTGCCTGGAAGTCAGTTGCCTTTTTTCAGGAAATAGTTGTGAACAACATGAAGTTGTATCACTTCCTAAGCAGAATAAGAAGACTGCTGGCTCAGCAAATTTCAAGAATTTTGAAACATTGTGCAGCAGTTGCCCAAGCCACTTTAGTTTCTTCACTGTGGTCTTTTTCTTCTGAGTCTGGTTCGGGTGCATTAGGTCTCTCAGGATTCACAACCTTTTCTATAATTTCAGCATCAGTAATGGTTGTGCAACATCAAGGTCTTGCTCAATGTTTACCCACTCTTCAAGTTCAGTATCTTTTTGAGTTTAGTGAGTGGGTTTTTGAGGTCAGCATTTTGAAGGACATCAAGAATCTCTTTTAATGATTTTTTTCCTGTCTGACACTGAAACCTGCAAATTCTTCATCATCAAAGATCCCTCTGCAAACATGACTACTTCCCACAATTTTCTCCCAGCCTTCCTTAAAGTTGTACTCTTCACAGCAGACCAGGTATGTCACACTGAAAACTGCAGCCTTAATGGTGTACTACGACTGAAATCCTTGGAGAACGTCTTCATAGTTGAGTAGCTTCCTCATAAAATCCCGTCTGTAGATAGATTTCAGCCTTTCGATAATTCCCTGATCCATAGGCTGTATGAGTGAGGTGACATTTGCAGGCAGGAAGATGGTAAAAATATTTCCAGACACTAACTCTGCTGGTAAGTTCGACGGTCGTCTAAAATCAGAATAACTTTTGTGTCTTCTGGCTTTCCAAGTTTCTTCAGATGCTCTTTCACTGATCATACAAAGAAATGGTGAAACCAGTGCAAAAATATTTCCTTGTCCATCCATGCATTAAGTTGTGCCTTGTACCCAACAGGTAGATGAACGACACCCTTGAATGCCCTTGGCTGCCTGAATTTTCCCATCACTAGCAGCTACATTCTATGTGTGCCTGCTGCATTCGCACACGTAAGCAGAGTCAGGCGGTCCTTGCTCTGCTTAAAACCAGCTGCAGGAACCTCACCTGCACCAGCCGGAGCAGAAGTTGGCAAACAGTGCCAAAAAAGGCCAGATTCATCAGTGCTGTAGATCTGCTCTGGGGTTACACCATGCTCCACAACCAATTTCTGGAAAAATGCACAATATTTTTCAGCAGATCTTTTTTCTCCAGACACATCAAGCCTTCTGATACCATGGTGAAATTTGAAGCAACACAACAATCCATCTGAAAAACACAGGCCTCGGTCATTTCCATTTGTTGATAAAAGTCTTTGCTTTTTTGATCAGCATTGGGCCAGAAACTGGAGCTCCCTCTGAACATTTTAAGACAAACCATTTGTACAATATCTTGTCTAATTGTTCCAATTTTGGTTTGCGCAGAGTATGGCATAGCTCAATTGCTTTACCTGTCTCAGAATTTGTCACAAACTGAAGTAACTCTGCCCTCTACACCTTGATGTCACAGATCGCAGACAAGCCAACACTGAATTCCTGCATCATCCTGTTCTTGTTCTCTCCTTTCTCCAAGTGCTTAATTATATCTAATTTCTGCATAATCCTCAAAACAACATGCTTTGGCTTCTGTCCTCTGCTTGTTGATGGAGTATGGGTAGCCATAGTTGCAGGACAGGCAAGATATTCAGCAATATAGTCACAGCACAAGCACAAGGTCAACATGATCACAATGGAGGATGAGACTGCCGCTAGTGACACTGCTCAGCAGAGTCCTGAATGGCAAGATACTGTCTATGACAGGTGCTGGTTAATTGCTATTCAAAAATACAAGTGAACAATACAACAACCCAGAACAAAGGATATTGATTGGGTAACCTTATAATTCTATAAATATACAAACCATTACTTCAACTTATTCACATAAACTATAAAGCACAGTCTACAAATATAACAAGCAATCCTTAGACTACCTGGGTGCCCTCCAAGGCAGGGGCCCCACTCCCAAGGTATCACTACAGGAAAGGAGGTGGGGGGGGAAGAAAAGAAGAAGGAGACCCCAAAGGCTCCTAAATCCCTGTTATCACCCAGGAGCAGCCCCCATGTGGTGCCCCTTCACAATGCTGGGGGTTCCTCCCCTGTGGGGACCCTCTCTCTAGGGTAACTTACTACTCCACAGTCCCAGAGGTTGCCTCCTGTTCTCCAGGTTGAGCTCTGCTCCCCGCTGGGCTTTCCTGGCATCTGACTCTGCTGCCACCAGCCTGGCTTAGGGCCACATATACCATTGTGTATAGCAGGTGCTTCACCTTGTACTAGAGACTGGAGGCCCAGGCAGCCTTCTGCAGCACTGGGGCTCGGTCTGCTCCTGGACCCTCTGTGCAGTGTCATCTGTACTGAGCCACTGCCCCGTGCCAGCAGCTGTGGACTCAAGCCACCTCAAGCAGCTCTGAGGGTCCCTCACCCTCTGTGCAGTGCCTGATGCACTGAGCTCCCGGCCTCATGCAGAGGTTGGGAACCTGAGCCACTCAAGTGGCTCCAAAGATCCTGCTCCATGCCTATGCATTGTGTCTCTGGCCGCACGCCAAAGGTTTCAGACCTGAACCACCTCGTGCAGCTCCCAGGGTCTGGATGCCGTGCCTGCACACTAAGAGCCTAACTGCTGGAGTTGTCCACAGCTCCCCGCTGATAGAAGTCTCCAGGGGCACTTCTGGGGTACTGCTGAGCATCTCTCCTCAGCCATGCTCTTCTCCATCCCTGACAACTCCCTCATGCTGGGCACACAGCTCCTTTTATACCGTCCAGGGCTCTGCCCCTGAAGTCTTCCAGACCTGACAGTGTTGCAGTCTTCAACCAGGTCTGGAAGAGCTCCTCTCCCCTCCCCTCAAGAAAGGGGTGCAACTTCACTTTTCTTGCTGCCTCCTGATTGGTGGATGCACTCCACCAATCAAAACAGCAGAATCTCAAGCCTGCGACACAACCCAAGATTTGAAAGGTAAGCCTGGTACATTTGTACTAAGCACTAGGCCATTATAAAACAGCATATTATATGAATAATACATTGGGGTTTTCCTTTTAGGTTGATTATGCAGGAAATTGCAGCCAATGCAATATTTCTGGCAATTGTGGATAATGCCATTTTTTCCTGTTTCCACAAAACTACAAATTAAGTAGACCCCTAACTATCGTTCCTACAGCTAGAATGAGGAGAGAATGATAAAGCCCTGCACATTTGCTCATTAAGACTCTGAGCCCATCCGTGAAGTACGACTGTATAGTCAGCTGGCTTTCAGTGGTGCACTTATCCTATGCTTATAAAGAACTTTGGACACCTTTCATATAAAAGGAGCTTTACACACACAAATCATTTTACAGATATAAAACTGAAGTACAAAGAGGTGAAATGACCTACCTGAGGTCACACAGCAAGCACGGGACAAAACCAGAAACAGTTCTGCTGGCCTGGCTCCTTCAGCCTGCCTCTCAGAGTATAGAACTGGGGTGGGCAATTATTTCGGGCGGAGGGCTGCTTACCCAGTTTTGGCAGGCTGTCAAGGGCCATGCGGGTTGCCCTACCTGGTCACCATCTTGGGACCAATGTCCCAATGTCTTTGGTCCCAAGACATTGGGATGTTGGTCCCATGTCCCAGGGCCAGCACCGGTGGGGCCCAAAGCGGGGCACAGGCTGTCAGGGGTCTGTGGAGTCAGGCTGGGCTGCACCAGCAGGGAGAGGGGGGAGCTGGCCTGGCTCCATAGAGTCCCTGCCAGCTGGGACCCCACACTCCTGCCACCCTGCTCTGGGCCCCGCCGGCACTGGCCCAGGGACAACACTGTGGGCCCCATCCTACTGCTGGCTCCCCACCTACTCACTCCCAGTGCCCCCCAGCCCTGCAGTACAGGCAGGAGGCAGTGCACGCCCCCAACCCCTGCTTGCTGGCAGGGAAGAAGCTGGTGCTGAGTGCAGGAGACCCACCCCATGGCCAGTGCTCCCTGCTGCAACCACTTGCAGCCCACACGGGGCTGTCCAGAGCAGGCACAGGCAGCCCCATGTGGGCTGCAAGCGGCTACAGTGCGGGGCGCCGGCCACGGGGCAGGTGAGGTGCTGCTTTTTCCTGCACTCAGCACCAGCTTGAAACTCACCCCCACTGCCAGCCTGGGTTCTGAGTGTGCCAGGGGACATGGCCCCTCGATGACCCCATGC
>NW_017728923.1:1790069-1827261 GCF_001723895.1 Crocodylus porosus
GGGGGGGGGGGCACCAGGCCAGGCCCTGCCGGGGCTTCCCCTGGGTCCAACTGCCCTTGGTTCCTATCAAAAGTGACAGGAGCCAAGGGCAGAGAAATATTAAATTTTCTAAATTTTTTTAGGGGGCCTGCAGGCCGGATAGAATGGCCTCACGGGCTGGATTCAGCCCGCGGCCCATATTTTACCCACCCCAGTATAAAAGGATTAGCCAGGCAGTGCCAGCAAAGGTGAAGGCAGAAGAAAGCAAGTACTTTCCAACTTAGTCAACACGCTGGGGACTGGCAGATGGAGTAGCTCATTTGCCTCCTGCCTTCTGCCATTATTTAGATCCCGCAATATTTTCTCTGTTGTTAGCACCTCATTGTTCTGACTAGATGGGCTATAAATTCCCTTCAGGTCCTTATTTCACTGTGACCTCATATCTGAAGAATGGATGCCTTGGGAGACAGGATAATATCTGTGGGAGCTTTTCACCTCAGAGATGGGTCTGGTCTAGGGTGGCTGTTGCCTCTTCTGATGTTAGCTTATGGGTTCAGTCCAGTTCCTAACTGTCAGCTGCCCAAGTCACAAGAAACACAGTGCACTTCAAGCTTTTAGAAGTAAAAGGCCTGATGGACAGAACACACCTCTCACCCAGCATGAGGTGACTCTCATGACCCCAACAAGCCTAGCACAAGTGGAAGCATGCACCTGCTGCTTTCCCTGTTGAAGGCTCCCCATTCCAGGGTTTCTGATTTAGCATCAAATTCAGAAAACCGTAACAGAGACCCTGAACTTTAGCACAGCATTTGAAAACAGTGAGGTGTGCTTTGATGGCCCGTTAACAAATGTCCCAACGTATGTTACTATATTATGACAATGTTAACAAATGTCCCAATGGTATCATTTTGGAACCAAGAGTTCTAGTTTTTTGTATGTCTTCTTGTCTCAGACCAACATGGCTACCAAATACACCAATGTATCTGGTACCTTCACTTACGTTCTGTGACCAGGAATGGGACACCAGTGTTTTTCAGGACTTTACACCTGGGCTTACCACAACTTGGATCTTGAGAAAGTCAGTTAATCTCCCTGCATCTTAATTTTGCCTTTTATTCCAAATTAATACTATCTACCATCCAAAGACATAAAGAGGTCTAAGTCACTGAATGCCTGCAGAATTCTTTTTGTGTCCAGTCATACATTAAGGAGGAGGGCCGAGGTGAGCTGCCCATCTTGTTAGGATTCTGATCCAAATAAGCTCAGGAAATGAACAGAGTAAACTTCTTGAAATAAGCCTGCTAATGCACTGATTTCGAAAATACACTAACTCTCCCAACCAAGAATGGGCTGCTAGCGCTAATAGTGAGATTTTGTTTTCTTATTAGTCAGAAGCTCACATACCTGTGGGGTCTGGTCCTGGGGAGGTGCACTACTATCTTGATGCCTACTGGCTCCCATCTTCACCTTCTTACTGACCTCATTCTCTTCCAATTCTTTCTTATTGTTTGATGGTTTCTTTTTCTTTTTTTTCTTCTTGGATGTTCCATCTACTGCTGTTTTCTCTGCCTTAGTCTCACTTATGGAGACTGTCTCTAGTTTTGGGGTCTTTGATATGGGAAGGTCTCTCCCTTCTTTTACATCCATGTTGTCCATAGTTTGGGAAATATTAGTGTCTGGCAGGACTGAACACTCTAGTGTCAGTGCTGGACCTGTGGAGGGTGAGCTACTTAATGTCTTATCTTGTGGTATACTCTCCGTGGTGTGCCCTGTAGAAACAGCTGGAAGAACAGAATTGTCTTTATCTGAGATGACAAAATTGAAAGCAAACTCAGGTCCTTGTCCAGAGATGGAGAAGTTTAATGTTCCATTCAAATCTTTTACTTCCGAGGAACTGGTACCAATCTGCTTCTGTTCAGAGCCATTTGTCTTGTGTGCCTCTTCCACAGTTTCACTGGTTGTTTGTGTTTCTGTTTCAGGTGTAAAGCTGAACCTAAAACTGTTGTCAGATGGTGTGAACCAGTTTGTGTTTACTTCAGAAGTCTGGTTAGATCGCTTCCTATACACCATGCTCCCTGAAGCCTTTACGTTCCCTTGTTGTATCTGCACTTTCCCAGGTTTCATAGCTAAAAAAAAGAAAATATTGCCACGCTGAAATCAGCTAAGTAGCAATTCACCTCTCTAGGGGATACACAACGCCTGTATATGCAGAATATGTCTGTATAGAAGAAAGAGAGTTAGAACTCTGCTGGCATCTGCAAGGAAGGACAGGGAAATTACCCAAGCAAAGCAGAGCTGTCCCTACACTGCCTGGAATTTGGGACTACCCAGTGAGCAGGGGAAAAAGGGAAGCAGCTCCTGTTTATCTAGACCTGAGCACCGTTCTCCATCCTATTAACCTCATGCACAACTACAGCCAGGCAGCCTTAGCAGGAGTTCCCTTTTCCGCACTTTCTTTCTTCTCAGAGCCTCGTTTAGCCGTAACTTCAGCTCTCACTAGTAGGGCTCCAAAACTACCAGCTCTCATTAACACTGGAGGCTACATCAGGGCAATGCCAGACAGTCTGCACTGACAGTCATGACTTTACCTCCTCACCTCTGGGATTACATGTGCCTAAAACCCATTCTGCTTTAAAGGCTTTTGGTTGCCTCATGAACAACAGGACTTGAAGGGAAGAAGGTTGATGGCTTCATGGGAAGTATTTGGAAGAAAGCCCTCATGAAAGGCCATTTGTTAATGCATAGACACCACAGAAAGAACTGGATATACTGTCCATCCCAGGTAAAGCCAGGCCTCACCTGCTTTCTCTGCCCTTTTCCTCTCCTCAGCCATCTTAAGTCGATAATCTCCAAACACACGATTCATCACCTGTCGCTTCTTCACAAAGGGTGCCTTGTGGGAGCGTAGGACCTTCAGGATCTGCTGCGTTTCCTCTGCTAAACTCGAGAAAAAGATGAACACAGACATAAGAAACCAGGATGACAACAGACCCCATAAAGCACAGTGAGGGAGGAAAATGATTCTATTTTCTACAGATAAGCTCAAAGCACCATTTTAACTGGACAAGAACTGGAACAGTCACTGACTGGGGTACTGAGTAGTCACAGAACACACAGAACTGGTTCACTGAAAGGGATCTTCAGTACTTTTACAAACTGATACGCAAAGTTGTATTGGCACAAAACCTATTCCTAAGCACTTATTATGTACCTATTTCTATCCTACCTATCACCCTGGTATCTGGCACTAACTACATGATACTGTTTGATGAACTGGTAGAAGCAGAAATGCTCCAATGTTTGGGGAATAAGCCTAATGCTTTCAGGCGTAAAACAATTGCTAAAGGGCTCCATATATACCAGAACACTCAGCCAGATGGACTGCAGTGAAGGTTGCACCTTCCCTTGCAGCATTCAGTATTGGTCACTACTGGAAGGGGACATGAGGATGAGCTGAAATTGTATGGAAAAAAATGTAATTCCCTTTATAAATCCCTCAGTACAGTTGAAGCAGTATTTTAATAAGAAATCAAGATTCTTCTGTGAATTTTCTTCTTCAGAAATGATAAATGTGCTTAAAGAAATAAGGCTACAAACATTTACAGGCTTGATCATGCTTTGATGCACTCTTGGTACTTATTTGAGACTGTGGGACTATAGCAAACCTGAACTAAAAGTACACTATGCAAGTGGGCCTAGAAAGAATAAGGCAGAGACTAAAAAGAAAATAAGGACAGCAGAAACAAAGCTGAAGAAGGGGGAAACTCAAGATCATACAAGTAAATGGTAAGGGTGGTTAGGCAGAAGGAATTTGAAGTGGAACAGAATACAGCATCCCATTATTTAGTTAAGTGAGCCTTAAGGCAGTGGCTCCCAACTTCCATAAACTCAAGGTATCACTTGAAAATACCAGCTGTTTCCACTCATTTTTGACTGCACAAAAATAATAGAACAATCCTTCTGTCATGAAGAACTCAAAAAGACCACAACAGGTCAGAACATTATGGGTTCCTACTTGAAATCTCTGGGTTTATCTTGTGAATCATGTTTGCACACACAACATGTGCATCTAACAGCGTTACAATTATATAGTACCCTTGACAGGATTTCATGGCACATTAATTGAGAATCAGTGTCCTAAGGTCCAATGTTTCACTTCATTTCACATTTAGAATGAACCTAATTACAAGCTAACAAGAAGAGAAGGCAGAAGGGTGCTGAGAACCAAAAAAGGCTTTTGGATTTACTGAGCCAGAAGAAAGTTTAGGTTTAAATGGCAGATCCTAAGGGAAGCCACATACCTTGTTTTGGAGTTGGGTTGAGACGAAGGAGGCCCATCTCCAGCTGTAAGATGCACCATTCCAGCTCATCTTCAAATGTCCCTTGAGGAGCCTGGGATATTGGGATACACACACCACTTTTAGAAAGCCTGGGTGCACATACACACACCACCATCCCCAGCCATCTTGGATCTGACGTCAAAGAAATGTGTATTCTGAAGTTGTCTCTCCTGTGTTATGCAGGAGTTCAGGTTATAATTTAACAGTTTCTTCTATCCTCAAATTCTCTGAATGAGGTTCAGCAGCTCACACTACACTGCAAAGCAATGCAGAAGCAAATTAGCATGGGCTGTAGCACTGATTTACCTCATTCAATACAGGTTCTGGCACTGATTTATCTGATTCAATACAGCCCCATCATCTTTGTGGTTAGAGAAAGAAAAGATTTATGAAAACAGACTGGCTGCTTGACTGTCAGTGAGGACAAGCCATTTCTTAAAGTACTTTTTCTATTGTTTGTTTTTTTTCTTCTCCAGTTTTAAAGGTCCCAAGTGATGGGATTTCCTTTTTGGAACCATTCCTCAATTTAATAAGATTTTTTTTTCTGTCAGGAAATTCAGCTCCTTGCATACAACTCTGATGATCTGGGCAGTTTATGTCAACTTAGAAATTCTTCATGATATTATGAACTGTCTGTATGTTTAACCTCTCAACATGATTTTTGCTGTTCCTACCTCATGCTCCCTGTGCAATGGAGCAAAGGAGTAGTGCCTGAAAGACTATCATCAAGTGAATAAGATTGGCCCTAACAGAACAATGGGTAAAATAATAGTTTGGGTAAAATATATTTTCTGATGGAGTAGAAAAGGAACAGAGTGAAACAGGGATGTAGTGTTAGTGCAGCCCTTTAAAACTACACGTTAAGCTGAGAGACATTCACAGAACAACACAGCTTTGGCTTTTGGAGCAATTTGGGAAATGTTTTTGACTGCTGCATCAGTCAGGATCTAGAGGGCACCAACTGTCAGTCAGAGAATGTGACTTGATGATTTGGGGAAAAAAAGGCCTGACCTGGAAGAAAGCAGTCCTAGAAAACCTGACAGGACACTGGGGAGGGGTGGTGGGGAAAAGGGCGGAAAAAGGCAAGGGGAATATAGGGGAAGCAGGCAGAAGTCTTGCAACTGCATGGCAGAGAACTGTGTTAGCTGTACCAACCAGCTCAAGTGTAAGGACACAGAGAAAGGTACTTCAAGTTCTTACCTCCTCCATTAGGAAAGTTGGCTGGGCTGACTTTCAGCTCTGGAATCCTCCTACATAACCTTATTCCCTACAGACACAAAACAGCAAGTGAGCTCTTATGCCCTTTCCATAAGGGGTGGGTAGAGAATGAAAAACATTAAAAACTGCTGGCTGTGGTGATGGATGCAGACTAGAGGTTTTGTGGGGTACAGGGAGAAGTGGTAAGATTGCTACCTAGCTGCTCATTCCAGAGCCTTCTGTTGGGGAACATTTCCAAGCATAGGAAGAGAGGAAAGGGTCAGAACTGGTGTGTCCCCCTTGTCAGCTAGTGACTGAGGAGAGGCAGAGAGACGAGCTTTCAGCTGTCCATCCTACAAACTCCACTCCTTTGACAGCCAGCATGCAGTGTTGTCATCACCAGGGCAGGCTGCTGCATGAAGGGACTGATTTGCACTGAATGCCAAGCATCTTTCAATAACTACCCAGTCACAAGACAAGGGTCAGCACTGACTTAGCGGAATAAAAAGATGCTGCATAAGAGATAGACTCAAACAGCATTATTACTGCTCTATTTTTAAGTGTAATGATGCACTGTATCACACTCCAGGCATTTGTACAGTGATGAGCAGATAGATTAAAGATCCCCAGTGTGGACGAATGCCCAGAGACCTCCCAACCCACAACAAACGAAGCACTTATTCCTCCTCCTCCTCCTCCCCCCAAGTAATCGCATTTCCTTCACTTCATCTACATGGGGAAAAGGTAGCAACTGGTCACATTTTCCCAGGTGCCCCAATGCTCCCCGGTCCAGGCTCCTCAGGCCCAGGTCCCAAGGGGCGGGGAGCAAAGCTCCAGCCACATAACCCCCGCCCGCCTGCGTACCACTGCCACCGCCGCTGCTCTGCCTTCTGCCCCCTTCACGAGAGCGACCCCCCGCCGGGGCCAGATAGACCGCGAGACCCGGCGCAGCGCCGCGCCTCACCTGCTGCCCGGGGCGGGCGGGGTCCGACACCGAACACCTTCCCCGCCCCGCCCCGCCCCAGCCCTTCGGTTCCGCGCAGCGCTGGGGCCCGGGCCGGCCCCTCGCTCAAGCCGGACACACGCGGGCAGGCGCGGGGCGGCGCTGCGCCCCTTCCAGCGGGAGCTCGGCCCGGGCCGAGGTCACCCCGGGGCCTTGCGGGGGCTCGGGCCTGCCCACAACCAGTAGCTATGGACGCGGCAGAGCCGGAGCCACGTCCCGAGGGCTTCCGCTTCTCCCCCCCGCCCGCGCGCTGCCAGGAGCCCGCCCCGCCACACAGCGCCAGAGACCTGCGCAAAATACACGCTGTTTATTAAACACGGATCCCCTGCCGGGCAACGCCGCCCGCTGCAGCCCCGGCCCGGCCCGGCCCTCCTCCTGCCTTCAGCGAAGAGTCGCCCGCGCCCGACCAGCCTCTGCGGCCTTGGGACTGGAATAAAAGCCACTCACCGCGGCGCCGAGACGGCAGAGCAGCCAAGCCGGGCCCGGCGGCCAGCGGGCAGCTCTGCCCCTTCACTCCGCCGAGGTGAATGGGGAATCCCAGGCGGCTTCCTTCCGTGCTTTAAAATTAAAGCAGCGCAGAAACGTTTGCCAAGCAGAGGCCTAATTCCGGGAGAGCGCCTGCACCTCTGCTGCTTGTTCCTCCCACCCACCCTTGCCCAAGGCAAAAAATGCAACTCGTCCACAGCAGATTCAGTTTCCCAATGGGTTTTCCTTCACACAGACCCTAAACACAAGCCCTAGGTGAAGGCAATGTCCACACCTAACCTAATGCTGCCCTCCACTGTCAAATACCAAATCCCACCACATCATTTGGAATATATTCATTTCCAGTTCAACAAACTACCCTCTATCAAGTGCACCACAAAGGAGACAGCCCATGTTGCAATGTGCAGCCTTAAATCCAGCTGTTAAATGTCCCATTTTGGTATACAACATACCACGAACATAGGTGAAACAGAAGGCATGGGTGAGTTTCAACAATACATATATAAAGGTATGTTTGAACCTGCATATTGGATAAGCTACCCAACCATGCTGTAAGCAGATTTCCTTCTGAGCATTCAGTTTTTTGGCTAGGGGGAAAAAAAGAACGCTAAGAGATTAAGTGAAATGTGTTTTTAAAATGAAAGTCTGTCTGAAATAGTTTTTGTCCTAGCATTCCCTTGATTTTTGGGCAGCAACCCCATGGTTGTCAGAAGTTCTGTTATCGCTTAATCTGGCAGTACAGGACTCGCTATTTCACAGCACAATATTTGATGTCTCTTTCAAATGTTGCAGTCTTGGAGGTTTTAGTTTTTGCTGACCTAGGCACCAGATGCTAGACACTTTCCAGGGCTGTCAGTCATTCCAGCAGGGGTTATAATTGTCCTGAAGGCTCTTTCAAGTATTGTTCTCAGAGGTTTAAAAAAGGTACTGGAAGCCTTTACGTGGAAGAACAAACCCAACTCAACTCTTTCAGACTTTAGGGGCTCTATATCACCTTTAAACTTGGTAAGGCTCATCACATTTCTTTAAGTCTCATCTCTACCAAAATTCTGATGCACCAGAAGCTTCTCGGACATCATTTCTGACCTTAGCATTTCAGAATTTATAGCCAAGAAAATGTCTAAGTCAAGATCAAACTTGGGCTGGAAATTATTTCACAGCCTTAATTAGGGAGAGCTGTTAAGTGGCAGAAAGCTGTTTGACAAATCCTTGAGGGGACGATAACGAATATGGGAATAATGAACAGATGAACAACCATCTTAAAAGGGCCTAATTCCACAGAGACTCTCTGGGGTATAAACCATGAAAGACCCCACCATCCTGATAGGCACAGTAGCTTGCAATTGTATCTCTGCCATTTCCAACACATGCTGGACAGCAAAAGCATCTCATAGCTAGCACCAGGAAACTAAAGAGGCAATGCAAAATCCTCTAGGGAAGCTGTATGTTAAGATACTGATGGGCATATATATCAGACCCTGTCAGATCCATTTTGCATGTATGTATGGTTTAAGAACTTTGCTTTCTGTTGCAGGAAGTTGTCCATGAAGGCAACAGAGGCCACCTGAAATAGACTCAATGCCCAAGCAGAAGGAAGGCACAAGGGGCCAGGGATGCCTTGTTTTTCTGGATTTGGTGTACAGTGTTGAGGCCTGCTCCCAGGGGGAAACCTGCCCTGCAGCATGACACCCTAGACACTGCATCTGTCCCAAGACCAAAAGTGCATGGATGGAGGTACTGCTCTGGGTAACGTGAGCAAAAGCATGATGGGACCTTGGAGCCCCTGGATTACAGTGCAAGGCAGAGGCACTGTCTCCTCCACAGGCTCACAATTAACTCCTGAGCTTCCATCAGAGCAGTTTTACACAGGGCAGAGACACTTTTATAAAAGTGCTGCACCTTAGGAACCAGGTGCTCTTGTGTGGGGGACTGCCACAGGGAGAGATCAAGGCAGTGTGAGGGACAGAAATGGCTTTAGCTTCTGGGAGCAGGTGTGTGCACTGGATCTGACTGATAAGTACACAGGGCTGTGCAGTTTCAGACTGGCACAGGACAGTGCTGGCAGCCACTACGGAACTCGGCTCAGGTGTTCCAGGAAGGACAGCTGCCCCATCTTTCCAGCTGGTCCACTGTGTGATGATCCCTGCCATGCTCACCTTTGTCAGCAAAGCACTGATGAACTCGT
Organism: Crocodylus porosus; assembly: GCF_001723895.1. NCBI lineage: Eukaryota > Metazoa > Chordata > Crocodylia > Crocodylidae > Crocodylus > Crocodylus porosus. The sequence continues at coordinate 1,799,260 of NW_017728923.1, forward strand.
TGCAGGCATGGCTGGAGACTGGAAGCAGCAGCTGCTCTAGAATGAACAGTTCTTTGGTGCTAGATTCCCTTCAAGGAAAGCCCCAAATAGGTCTTTTAAAAAAAATGTTGCATTTGGAGGGAGAGGGCGATGCAGCTGCCAGGGCCCAGTGACCAAGGCACCTGGAAGAGCCAACGGTTGGCACTAGGGCTGTGGGGAGCAAAGCCAAGGCCAGGCGAGTCTCTGGTTTCATGTAGTAAAGGAGTCTTGTCTCCAGACTTGCTCACCTGCGATGTATGTGGCTTGGACATGCAGGCTGTCATCCAGCATCAGGAAATCTGCAGACAGCCAGGAAAGCAAACAGGAGTCAGAGTGGCAGCCAACTGGGAAGAATGCCCTCCATTAGCAGGAGTTGGGATGGCAAAGGACTGGATTCTAGCAGAGTCCCACTAAGGATTTGCCATGAGGACTGCAAGGGTCTCAGTTTACAATTAAAACATGTAACCCAAGCAGAAGACCTGCTCCAGGCAACTGAACAAACATGGGGTGCTGGAAATGCCTACAGTCACCTCTGGCTTCCAACCTGCCACAGGGATCTGATGGTACAAGAATAATTAGCTCAGAAAATAGATATCAAAGAACCAATAGGTCCCCCATTCCCATGGAGGAATGACAGGGCATCCTGCTACTGAGCTTTTGCCAGAAGCAGCCAACACAGGAAAGCCACAGCTGTGCCAGCCCCATCCTACCTCCCACGAAGAGGAGAAGCACTGACAGTGATGGAGTTTGCACCTATGCCTTCTCAGGTCCTTCTACAAGGACCAGAACAGGGGACAAGAAGCTCATGTCTGTCTGGTCCCAGCCTCACCCATCAGGAGGTACTGCAGCAGCTGGTTGGGAGGAGCTGTCACCCTTCCCTCATATCCATACCTGCATCTGAATCATAGTCCAGGGTCCCCTTTTTGTGTTCAATTCCTAGGAGTTGGGCTGGGTGGAGAGACGCAGCCTCCAGTGCTTTCTCCACCGTGCACCCTTGGGAATAGAGAGACACAGAATGCAGACTTTTCCTCTGGGGAACACCCCCCATGCATCCCAGCCTGTGCAGCCCTTCAGTGGGAGCAGCAACAGGCTGACTGAACCAGGACTCTGCAAGACACTGACAGCTACAGGGCTGCTGGTGGCTGCCCAGCCGTGGACTTAAACTAAAGCCAGTTGGACCTACGCAGTGTCCCAGACTACCAAAGGTATCCCCAGCATTCTGCTTCAGTTCCCATTACAGGCTGCAGTCATGCTATGACGCTTTATTGAGCTGTCAGGGATGAAAGGAGCCTGCAGGTGAGCAAGATTACTGCAGGCCCTGCTATCTAATCATTACTGGGATGGGGCTGGGAGAATGAGATCCCACCAGTGGGGCCTGTAGGAGTAAGGAGCAGTTGGGGGCAGGGTTCTTTGCTTTCAGTCCCCGTAAAGCCTACTGTCTGTCCCTGATAAAGTGCAGCCATGCCTGCCAGTGGACTTGGGACCAGCCAGGGGCTGGAAACTGACAGTGTATCTAATCTCATCTAAGGTGCTGAACACCCTTTGGCCAGCCAAAGAGACCTTTGCCTTGGAAAAGGTGGCAACAGTAGCGAGCAGCTTTCTCCACCCCGAAGTCCACAAGTAGCAACAAAGAGCCTGGGCTTACCTGTAGCTTCTAAGAAGTGTCGAACACATGTATCCATGGTTGCTACGCTGCCACTCAGGGTCTTTGTCCCTGTGGGGGACAAGGAGAAAAGACAGGAAACTGAGCAGATCCACCTGCCATTTAAATACAAGGAAGGGAGCATACATGAGTCCTAGCTCAACCCACTGGGGTTAAAAATCCAAGGAGTGGATTTTTATGAGGGATTTCAAGCCAACAGAAATTTTGGCTCCAGGGAAGGCCAGGGAGGGCAGTGGGTATGAGAGAGCAGGATTGAGGGGCTATGGCAGAGCTGGAGAAGGGGGCTAGACAGATGACTGACTGCTTGAGATGTGTTACTGGAACTAGGCAGGGGAAAAAGCATATTCAGCCCCTGCTTGCCTCAGTGCAGTAGGCTGCCTTGCTCTCATGGGCACTAGGATCCTGGGAAAGAGCAGGGTTTTTAAACCAAAGAACGGAATGAAATGGTCCTTATTATATTACTTGGTGGGAGTCCCTCCCCCTACAATCACAGGGAAGGCTGCTCAGAGCAGCCCCAGTCAAGATGTGAAAACTGAGCAAAATGATGTCTTCTTGAGCCTTTCCCCCACAGGAGGTGCCCGACTTCCTCAGGCGAGGGCTCCATGGAGCCTCTCAGTGCAATTCTTTGGAAAGCAAAGAAGAAAGCAGTAGAAAGCAAAGCAAAACAACAGACCCCTCTGGATAGGAGGGGAAACCAAATACTTTCCTTCACAGCACCACCAGTCTTCCTGGGGTTAATGCGCACAGGGCTCACATCTGCTCTGCAGCCCATGGGGCTGTTGGGAGTGCTGCAGGAGGAAGAGCACTCACCTGCAATGTAGGTGTTCAGCCCATCTATCTCGATCACCTGCTGGCCCAGGGTGTGCCTTCCTGGAGCCAGCCCCATTCCAGCAATGGCATCTGTCACCAGCACCATGCCTGAGGAAAACAAGGAGTAGCTCCTGTTAGCTCTACAGCTGCTTATATCACACCCCACATAAACAAATCCTGGTCATACCACTCTCTGGGATATCTAATAGCAGCAGTTGGAGAGACTTATGAAACAGCCAGAATGATGCACGCTTACAGAGCAGATGCTAATAAACTGGAACACATGGCAGGTGTCTTCTCAGAGCTGCCATACCATATTGATGGAGCTCAGGACTACAAGTGAGTAGGAAGAAGAACAAGGACACTGCACAGGGCAAGAGGTCTGGGTGAGAGGATCAGGCCATGGGCTGGGTCATTCATAGACCAAAGGGAAGCCACAGACTGAAATACAAACTCAGAAGCGAGGATGATGGGGAAAGTTGGGGGAACTGAAGAGCAGCACTAGACTGGACTTTGTGGGAACATCGATAAATAGGAATCATTTGTTACTCTGCTGGAGAAGGATGTAGGACTAATCCTGTTCATAGAACAGGCTGTGACAGCTTAAGATTCACCCTTTGCTCCACCTTGGGGAGGTCACCTCCACAAGAAAAGCCAGAGCCATTCTTTTGATATCACTACTGCAAGGTTGACGTGAGTGATATGTGATACTGACACCCATTTACTGGGAGACAGAGGCAGCCCTGACTCATTTCACAGAAGGGGTGTCTACTGGATCCACTGCAGGAATCATTACTCAACAGGGAGACAGCCTCAGGAAGCCAGCTAAGGAACCCAACCCCATACAGCACTTGGGCAGCTGCAGCAATCACTTGCAAGGAAATATCAACAAAGCAACTCAGGTGTATTAAGTTTCTTTCAATGGAAACAGAGGAGCTGTCAGCAGCATGTGCCACAGCTTGAGAGTCAACATCAGAGGCCATTGAAGCACTGTTCTAGATTGAGTTGAGGGCCTCAGATATGCATGGCTCTTAAGTAACAGTAACCTGTCCAGCACCACTGGAGGAGGATACCGTATTTGGCAAGGAGGTTAGTTCCTACAGATCCAGTGTTTTGGGAGAAGGTGCTGTACTGTGCAGACAGGACAGGACTGCAGGGACACACCTTTGGGATGGGCACGATGTGCGATCCTCAGAGCAGCGGGGTTGGTGTGGATGCCATCCGATATCATGCCATAGAACACCCTCCGCCCGGTGGGGATCTTGTCGCTTGTTAGCAGCCCAACAATCCCAGGGTCTCGATGGTGGAACTGGGCAAGGGGAAAGGAGAGAGAGAGAGATGGTGGTTACCTTGCAGAAAAACTTAGGTGGCCAGCTCCCTACAGTTAGGTGTGCTGCCATGACAGCCACAGCTGGATATGAGTGAAGAGGGGAAGTGAGTCTGCCTATATGTAGCTGGGGTACAGAGAGGCTGGCAAGCCTGCTATGGCCTTTGGCTAAGAGACCCATGTCCTTTAGCTCAGGCAGCAGAGTCTTCTGTTTAGATGTAGAGATCATGTTTAATTCCCACAGACAGGGCATAGCACATGGGAGACAAGAATAAGTCTCAAGGGAAGCACGACAGAGAGAAAAGGAGCAAGGAAGGTGATGACACCCCCTTCCCCAGCTACTTACGGGTAACATGGCATTGAACAAGTGAGTGATAAAGGTAGCACCATGCTGGACAGCTTCCTCTGCCTGAGAGAGATTAGCCACAGAGTGACCTGTAAATAAAGAGTGCCACATGAAATCTCAGACTGCTTTCTCCTCTTTCCATTGACTTCCAAGAGGAAGGTGTGCTTACTTCACAAGCTGCAAGTTTGCTCTGATGCTCCAGTGTTGGAAAGCCACCTGGGGTACAGCTGAGAACTGGATAATGGACTCTCCAATGTGAACTGGAGAATTACACCTAAATATGCCTAGAGGCACTGGAGGCTGAGATGAATTTGGGTCAATACTGCAGAGTAACAGACACATAAGTTGCTTGGCTTCCAGGGACTTCAGTGAAGGATTCTGATTTTTGGTCAGGTTAGGGCCATAGAAGGACGTGGTCTCCTGGTGTCTGTTTTCAGGAACTGTTACTCAAAAACTGAGTTGTTGTTTGTTTGTTTGGGGGTTTTTTGGGGGGGGGGGAGGAAGGGGGTGTGTGAAGAAACAGTGGGGGAAAGAGAGAGAAGATATTTTCTGGATATTTTCTTTGATGAGGACTGTGGGGTAGTGAGCACTGCATTCAATCACAGTTCTATTACAAACCCTTATTTTAAGTGGCTCAATTTCAGCACTCGAGGGCATCTAAAATAGCTGGTTTGATCTCAGCACAAAGAGGAAAATGTGGGGGAAACGTCGGCAAAATCCAGCCAGCTCAAAGTGCAAGAGTTAAAAAGTCTCAGACCTGGCTTCCACTTTGAAATGACACTATCCTAAGTTCTGCAGAGAGGTTAGGATGCACATCAAAAAGGTGGAGTTTCAAGAATCCCTGCTTGGTACTGTCTGGGAGCATGACTTCCTTTAGGTTCCTCAAGCTATATTCCCCAAATCCACTCACCTTGGATGTTTTAGTATTTTTGTGAACAATTTCATATGGTTGGCCTCACTTAGGGCCTTTAAAGGAAAAACCATGGATCAAATTCTGCGCCTAGATACAGACCCCCATCCCTTTACTCAGTTCCAAATTGCTCATTCATGTGGGAGTGAATCTGGCTGTTCATGACAGAACTTTAAAACACTGCCACTATAAATTCAGGGTGAGCTACTCCCAACTAGTTGGGAACTGTGCCGCTGTTTGTGGCTATGCAGCCACCTAAAGACAGAAGAGCACTGCTGATATTTACAGAAAAGTTCTGATACTGCTATTTCAATGCAGACCTCCAGAACTGTGCAGGATTTTGACTTAGCACAGCTACACAAATAAGGAAAGGAAGCAGAGGGATTTTTTTTTTGTCTTTAGGGAGAGGGAAGGGAAGAATTTGGAGAGGGAAATTAAATACTAAAGGCTTCAATTCATGCCCTGTAATAGGGGCTACTCAAGTACCACTTTAAATCAGGAAATGCATCTGGTAAAGGAGAAAGCTTTCTGTATTGCACTCAGAATGAACCAGCCCAGTTAGCAAAGGCAGTTCATGTGTGTTAAATTTTGCTATCAACATCAGTGTACTTTCACCCAAGTACTGACCAGTGCTACAGAGTGAGTGATGCCCAGGATTTGCAATGTAAGTAGTACATATTAGGATCTTCAGGGACCTTCTGGACCTGCCCTCCCACTCTGTCACCGAGCCTTACCCAGCGAGACACAGATGCCTCGTTTAGTGAGTTCTTCAATAACCTCACCACTCCTCTTCATCTCGGGGGCCAGAGTGACAATTCGGATGCAGTCTAGGGCCCCATAGGTGGCAAGCAGGTCCTGGAAGGCTCCTGATTCAAAGGTGCGAAGGCAGTGCTCTGGATGAGCCCCCTTCTTCTCCCTACTTATAAAAGGCCCCTCCAGATGGGCTCCTGCCCAAGGGAAAGGATTTAAGAACACCCATAATTATTCCTGCTCTCTGAACACACAAAAATAAAGCACCCGTTGTGGTATCCTGACCCAGCCATAACACCACCCTCCCAGATGGCTTTGAGAATGGAGCAGGCAGCTGCAGGGCTGGATAAACGTCAAGGCACTCCCCCCTCCCTATATTAGTCATAAAACTATAATCTTTACTCTCCTGGCTTTGGCCTCTCCAAAGTCACCATGCTGCCCCCATTTCCTGCTTTCTACTCCACACAAAGTTTACAATAACTGAGATTTGAGGAAAATACCAAGGCCAATGAAAGGTGACTCTTGCCCCAGTGACTTACCCCTAGGTTTCAGATAGGGCTGACCCTGGGGTGCCTGGGTGGTCCACCCCTTAAAAATGAGGGTCTCTAATGGCTGTACTCCATAAGAAGAGAGAGAGAGCATCACTACCAGCATAGCCAACCTGCTGACCTTGGGCCACACACTACCAGCAGGGTCATTTTCTCATCGCTTTGAAGCAGTCTGGAGGACTGTGGTAACTTGCATATCCCAATGGAGATCTCCAGGAGCCCTGGCCATTCCATTTCTGGCCTCCCCAAAACATGGTGCTTCAGGCCTCTGTCAGCCATGGTCAGTGGTTTCCATAAGAGTTCGCCTCTGCAGTGGTCTCCGCCTGCTGCAGAGGCAAGAAGCCCTATACAGCGGGGAGGCTACTGGGAAAGAATACTAGGAGGTGATTTTGCTGTTTACTTACCCAGGACACCTGCTCCGTGGGCTCCTCCATTTCTTATGCTGATCTGAGGAAGAACCTAGCAAAAAGGGACCTGTTAGAAACCTCACAGACATGGTACCCCTCCTGCTTGTAGGAAGGTCCCTAGTCAAGGCCCATGGGTATGGGTACAGAAGAGAATGATTTTGCCCCTGCTATTCCAGGGCAGGGTGAGAGGGAACTGTTCCTCAGTGGAACGGTGCCACCTAGCACAGAGCTGCTCTTTTGCTGTGTAAAGCTTTCAACAGCAATCCTGACAATGTGAAAACCCGACTTGGCTAATGTTAGGAAAAACCTTGATTTTCAGAAAGATCCTCTCCAGAGCCCCCTTGCTTCAGTCTTCCAGTGCCTTGCCTTCACTATACTCCCAAAGAGACCACCATGTGTCACTAACAACATATCCCTCAGAGCAGGCAGGTCTCAGTCCCCATTTGCTTTTGTCAGCTGCCTGAAGGGACCCTAGGAATGCTACTGCATCAGCTGTCTGAAGGTTAAGACCAAGTGACCCAGGTCTAGAGTCTAGCTCCTCCCATCCATGCCACACACATCCCAACAGGCAGCTGCCAGCCCAGGTCTCACATGCCACCACTTTCCCAGAGGTTGAGGTATAACGGGCTGGGGCTGACCCAGCTTCAGCCTCCTACACTATGGGAGCTAGCTCCACGGTCTCCCCGTACCTTGTGGTAGACTGATGGGGGGGAGGTCACCAGGGTGGGGCAGAAGGAGGTCACTCCATGGGAGAGAATCTTCTGACTAACCAGGTTGATTCCTGATTTGAAGTCATCAGTAGCCAGGGAGAAATCTACCCCAAAGCCTCCTAGATCATAAAGAAAATGAGGACATAGAATTTACCTTGTTAGGCCACTCTCTGTGCAGCTGGCATATCTACCTCTGGCAGTGCCCAGTACTGGACAGCCAGAGTAGACCTTGTTGAAAACTGCTTGTTGTTTAACCCCAGTCCTGCCAGTAGGAGAAGGATGAGAGGAGACGATAGAAGAAAGGAACCCCTGACACATGCCTGATGGATACCAGTCACAAGAGAGAGGGACTCCTGCCACCATGAGAACACCAATCTGTTGCGGGTCTGAGGCCTGCACTGGGACAGCAGGACAGTCAGCACTGAAGGCCAGAGCTTAGGTGTAGCCACTAGGGAGAGGCTACCGGAGTCAACTCCAAGTAAGATGTCACCAAACTGACCCACCTTACAACGTCTTACCATTGATCTGCACATCGATAAATCCGGGAGCAATGATGCTATCCTTACAATCCAGCTGAATATCAGCAAACCCCTTCTCATCGAAGAAGAGCTTTTCTGGGTTGAGGATCTTCCCTTCTCTCACCCACAGGTCCTCCCTAAAAATATGGCCATGCATGTAATACATCTACTGTCATTCCCAAGAGCAGAGAGGGGCCTAGACAGTGATCATTCTCTTGCAGTGGTTTTGGACATCAGATGGGCCATCCCTATATCCCTGGAGCCTAAGCCCCAGGTGCATTATGGACAGTGGAGGCAAGAACAGCTCAGCACTAAGCATGCTCTCCCCTGTCTGTCATCCTCAGAAGGTTCCTATCCTGCCAGGCCAGTGCCACCAACATCTATATTTTTCTATTTAGCAGGTCAGGAACCCATTGGGTTCTTTCTCCCTGCAGGGAAAGAATGCAGAAAGAGCATAGTGCAGATGAAATGATCATGACAGGAGTCTCCTCCTCTTCTAGTGGGCTGCTACATAGGTAACTCAGCATATGTGTTTGCTACAGGGCTTAGGATGTCATAAGTATCTGGGATTCCCAAGATTAGCGTTCCGTTTTGCCATGCAAGAGACCTAGGCCCAGCTCCTGGAACTTTTCTCCTCTAAGCAGCAGCTCTCTGGGGTCCAACATCACTTTTCCCAGGCACTCAATAGACACAAATAGGCAAACCATGCTGCACACTCACCTCTGCAGTTGGCTATTTCTCAATATCCGGCAGTTTGTGAACTGGAAGATTGGGGCATCTGAGACAGACTTATTGGATGGCATTGTAGGTGCTCTGAGTGACTGGACCTGAAATAGAGAAAGGGAATGATGCTGAGGGCAGGTTACCCCCAAAACACTTCATAGGGACACATATGACAGAATGAGAAAGGAAAGATGAGGTCTGGGATTCAGATCTTGATATGATTCCTGCATTTGTTAGTGGAAGATGAGAAAAAGATGTGGCTTTTCAAAGAAGGAAGCATAGAAAACGAGAGTACAGGAGACAGAAATCAGACAAATGAGTTAGGGATGTTCATCTGTGTGGGTACAACACCTAGTACAAGCTGATAAGAGGGGTGCATGCAAATGGGGGTGATGCAAATGGTGGCATGGTGATGGTAGGGACTGAGTTGGAAATTAATGGAGAAAACCTGAGTGGATGAGAATAAAAAAAGGTGAAAAAGCAAGGAGAAAGAACTTGAATTTGTGAATGTCATCTTTTTAGGGTCCCCCAATTCGCTGTACTTCCCTGGAGCAGGCCCTGTTAAGTCAGCAGGGCTGGGCACAGGAGCAAAGTGTTGCCAGCATAAAGCAGCTTGCAGGACTCATGTGTAAGACTGGCAGAGCAGGGGTGGGGAAGGCTGCTACTTGGGAGCCCTAGAGCTTCTGTTCCCAATCCAGCTATTGCTGCTGGATTCTCAAGTTAGAGATTTGCAGAAAGACAAGACCACCCAACCCAAACACTACCAAAACCTACACGACAGCTGGCTGGGAGGTCAACATATTTCAAGCATTTTCCTGAGGAAAAGAAGTTTGAAGTTGCTTCCAACTAAGCAGGGACCTTTGTACCAGCAGTCACCCTCCACCTCTCTAGCAGCAACGGGGCAGGGAGAAGAGGAGCCAGGGGAAAGGAAGAACCTTTAGGTCACAGCCACACTATTTCAAACAGCCACAGCGCAGCTAATGACAACCAACTGCTCCCAGCTACCGTTACAGCACTGGCCAGTGGCTGCCCAGAGCTTTATGTTAACACAACACGGACTAATAGGGCAGGAGGTGACTGTAGGTCTAGTCCAAGCACTCCAGGCAGGATCATCCCTGACTGCACCATGCAATCAAGTGTGCTCTTACAAACGTGGGGGGCAGAGGCTCCCCACCCCTCTGGGGAGCCGGGGCCAAGGCGCCCCGACAACTCGCGCGTCATTTTGGTCCTGGGGGATTTAAAGCGACCCGTTTAGCCGCGCTTGAAATGGGGTCGGCCCCGCAGACTCCAAAGCCACGGGTGTCAAAGGGCATCTTTCCGCCGGCTGCCGCGAGCTGCAGGAGGGGCGCGACGGGCGCTGCTGGATGCAAGCCCTGCGGGTGCGGGCGGGCTCCTCTGAGGGGCGCGGAGCCGAGACGCCGCCAGGAGCCGGAGCGGCAGCGCGGCCGCCTCCTGCCCGCGCTCACCTCGGCCGCGGCAGGACCGGATCTGCCGGCAGCCTCCGCCCGGCCCGCGCTGCGCCGGGGCACAGAGTAGACCCCGGAGAGACAGGCCTGCCGCGGGCCTCTGCGGGAGGCTCGGAGCCAGGCGGGCCGGAGCAGCTCGGGCGCTGGGTCCTGGCCTTACCGGGCTCCGCTACCCGTTCCGCTGCCGCAGCGGCGGCTCCGTTCCTGGTCACGTGAGACCGGTCATCTGATGGGAGGGGGAGGGGGTGTCCCCAGTGGGAGCACATGACCGACCCCAGGGCGTCGCCATGATGGGAAGGGCGGGGGCTGCGACCGCCATCTTGGGGAGGTCGCCCCAGCCGGGCCAATGGGGGGCGGTGCTGCTGGCTTCATAGCCCTGGCAGGAGTTGGGTTGCGCATGCGCGCTGTGTAGCGGGCGGGCGGGGTCGGCGGCCGGAGCCGCCTCCATCCTGCGGGCTGCGGGGTACCGCATTTCCTTGTGTGGGGGACGCTCATTTCCCGCAGCGTTTTGCTTTCCAAGGCTGAGCGCGCCCCTCAGCACCGCGGCTGGATCCTGCCGGCGGCGCCTGCCTGGCTGTGCGGGTGGGGCGGAGGCCGCGCGCTTCCTCTGCACTGCAGCCGTTTCCCTTCTCGTGGGCTCTCGCCCGGCTCAAGCAGCGCTTCTCAGCCCGCGGTCATGACCCGAAAGTGGGTGGGAAGAATATATCTGAATGAAAGGGCCTCGAACAAACTTCAAATGGATTCTCCTTTAAAGGAGAGAAAGGGGGACGGGCGGGTTTCCTCTCGCAGGCAGGCCGCAGAGGTCGCCCTGCAAGGGGCTGTGGCCGCGGGAGGAGGGCGGTCAGGTGCGAGTGACACATGCATGTGCACAACCACAACCCCCTGCCCCTGTGGAAGATGAAGTTTTGTTCCTAGCTAGGAGAACTTCTGCAATCTTTGAATTCTCCTCTGCCTGAAGAAGGGTGCTTGGACCTGAAAGCTTGTGAAGAAGCTTTAGGTTGGCCACGGGAGTCAAGGACAGTAAGAAGTCCTTCTTTAGCTATGTAGGCAGTAGAAGGAAAACAAATGGAAGTGCGGGACCCCTGTTTAACACCTTGGGGCACCTGGTAACTCAGGTTTAGGAAAAAATAACTGAATACCCACTTTGCTTCGGTATTTCACCAGACCAAGGGAAAACATAAGTGAGGTAAGGCTCATAGGGGGCATGCTGGATTGACAGCCTCCCCACTGTGGATGCTGAGCAGGTGCAATACCACCTAGAAAAGCTAGACATTTATAAGTCAGCAGGACTGGATGGGCTTCATCTGAGAGTGCTGAAGAAGCTGGCTGAGGTCATCGCGGAGCCCCTGGCAAAGCTCTTTCAGAGTTCCTGGTGCACAGGGGAGATCCCAGAGGATTGGAACAGGGCCTACATTGTGCCCATCTTCAAGAAGGGGAAGAGGGAGGACCTGGGCAACTATAGGGCAATTAGCTTAATCTCCATCCCAGGGAAAATCCTGGAAAAGCACATTAAAGAATCTATGTGCGATACACTTGCAGAAGGTAAGATTCTGAATGACAGTCAGCATGGACTTGTTGCAGGTAGGTCTTGTCTAACCAATCTCATCTTCTATGGCCAGGTCTCTCGCCACCTGGACAAGGGAGAGGAGGTTGACATTATATACCTGGACTTCCAAAAGGCTTTTGATCTAGTATCCCACAATATCCTTGTGGGAAGACTGAAAGATTGTGGGCTCAGCTGCTCAGTGGTTCAGTGGGTGGGAAACAGGCTACAGGGTAGGACCCAGAGAGTTCTCATTAATGGATCTGTGTCATCCTGGCGTGAAGTGGCCAGTGATGTCCCTCAGGGGTCCATGCTTGGTCCAGTGCTTTTCAACATCTTTATCAATGATTTGGATGGGGGAGTGAAAAGCTTGCTGGCCAAGTTTGTGGATGACACCAAGTTATAGGGCAGTGTGGTCATGTCCAAAGATAGGCTGCAGATACAGGTGAACCTGGACAAGATCGAGAGTTAGGCAGACCAGAACCAGATGAAGTTTAACACTTCTAAGTGTAAGGTGCTCCATCTGGAGGCAGATAACCCTCAACATACATACAGGCTCGAAGGTAACGGCCTGACCTGCACCACGGCTGAAAGGGACCTAGAGGTAATGATTGACCATTGCATGAATACAAGCCATCAGGCAAGGCAGTGGTCAGCAGGGCAAACAGCGTGCATCAACCAATGCATTTTGTATAAAACTAAGGAAGTGATACTCCTGCTGTACTCAGCACTGGTGAGACAGTTGGAATATTGCATCCAGTTCTGAGCACCGCACTTCAATAAGGACATGGAAAAACTTGAGAGGGTCCAGAAAAGAGACACCCGTATGACACAGCAAGCCATACAAGGAAAGGCTGGGGGACATGGGCCTCTTTAGCCTAAAGAAGAGAAGATTGAGAAGGGACTTGATAGTGGCTTTCTGCTACATCAGAGGAGTGCATCAGGACCTCGGTGAACAACTGTTCACTAGGGCACCCCCAGGGAAGACCAGGACCAGTGGATACAAAATCCTGGAAGGCCGCTTCAGGTTTAATACCAGGAAAAACTTCACAGTCAGGGTGTCCAGACTGTGGAATAAATTCCCTCCAGAGGTGGTGCAGTCACCTACCCTGGAGATTTTCAAGAGGTGACTGGACAGTCACCTTGCTGGGGTCACCTAACCCATTGTCTTCCTGCCTAGAGCAGGGGGGGGACTGGACCCGATGATCTACAAGGTCCCTTCCAGCCACTAACAATCTATGAAAGAAAAAAATGTTTTTTGCTATTTAGTTGGTCTAATAAAATATATCACAAGAGTTTTGTCTGCTTCTTAAACCAACAGGGCTATAAGCTATATCCCTCAGATGCATGTGACAGCCAGGCAGCATGAGAGCAGCTCCTGCAGCTCCCTGCAGAGAAGTCTATACAGTGGGCAAGGGGGCACAGGTAATGATGTTTGGGGGGTATGTTCCCCTCAGGTCTGTGCACCCACAGTGGGTATGGGGCTGCAGCCTGGCTGCCTTGGCACAGGCAGGACCCACTGCATGAGGGCAAAGCAGGGCAGTAAGACTCCACTGAGGAGTGAACAGTGTGAGGAGTAGCAGGCGAACAGACAGGAGGATCATGCTGCCTTCACTTCCTCCCACTACCAGCATCTCATGTCAGGCTACAGCTCTACCCCACCACCATGGCCCAGCTGCCACTGCCACTTGCCTCAGGCCACAGCTGCACCCCAGAGGGGAGGTGGGGTAGCAGTTAGCACGGGAGCCTTAGTGGAGTGGTGGCAGCAGCCAGGCTATGGCAGTAGGGTAAAGCTGTGGCCCAGTGCATGAGTGGCTGGTGGCAGGAGGAGTTGAGGGCAGCATGGCCTCTACCCTCCCCCACATCTGTTACTCTTTGCACTGCTGGCAGCAAGGCTGGCATGGGGTCCTGCCAGCAGCAGCAGCAGCAGTGATGGTAGCAACAAGTCCCACAACCTAGCTCTGCCATCCCACACTGGGTTCCACCTGCTGGGCTGTGGAGGTGGCTCCTGAATATGCAGGTCTGGCCAGGCTGCAGCCCCATGCTCAATGTTGGCACAAAAATTGGGGGCTGGCACGTACCCCCCCATACCTCACCCCACACATCCATCCCCTGCCTTACACACTGAGGGGCTGAGGCCTAGGAACAGCAGGTCAGGAGAGAGGGGCACCAGCAGGTCTGGAGGATGGGACTGAGGGGCACTGGCAAGGCCAGGAGGCTGTTTTCTATTTAAACTATTTACTAGGTCAGGACTGGCCATCAACATTTACAAATGGATCCTGGTACAAAAAAGTTTGAGAACCACTGCACTAACTCATGGGTTAGCAATTTTGCTTTCTGTTAGCTACCCCTGGTTTCTCTTCCACTGTTTCACAGACCCACAGACTGGTCTTGGCTCTTTTAAAATCCTAGATCTATCCATGGAATCCAGTGTTCAGCAGCAGCTACAGTTTCAGCTTTTGGCTGAGCAGCTAAGAGCTGCTAACAGTTCAGCTGTGAAAGGGTTAAGCCTGTTGGAAAAGGAGGGTGAGCCAGCTGAAATATTAGGTACATCCCTGCTGTATGGAAAAAAACCCTGGAAAAATATTTTTTTTCTTCTTCATTCTGCCTTTCCAAAAAGATGCGTGTCTTATTTGGGGTGTATAGCGTATGAGAAGATCCAGTGCTTATATAGCAGAAAAATAAACTACAACTTGAATGGGAACTAAAATATCAGCACAAAAGAGCTCCTTATACAACATCTCATCCTAGCTTTGTTTGCTAAGTGCCTGCCCAAGTAGAAAGATTGTACAGCATTTCCAGAAAATGGTTCCAGCTCTGCCACACCTTGAGAAGAATGGAGTTCCAGAGCTGAGGGGCAACTGCTGAAGATGACCTCCCATGCACGTTTTCGCCAAGTGGATTCAGCATGTTTGTGATACTTGCAGGAGGCTGCTCTTGGCTGACCTTAAGGATTGTGATGGGGCATAAGGAAGAAGGCAATCAGCGCTGCTGCATCACAGTTTGGGTATTCCTGGCTCTCCCCTCAGTTTGGCTGATGTCAGAATTAGCAAAAGAACATCACAATTCTTTTTCTTGACAGCTTTTACATTTGCAGAGTGTCTCCATGGACTTACTCTGTGTGTGTTTTAATTACGCTAAGCATACCTGGAAACAAATGAGTAATGTTCCATATAAAGACTGCTAAGGGGTTTGGCAATATTGATTGCTGAGGAGTCTCAGTGCAATATAGTGCAGCAAATTCACAATGAAACCTTGGAAGAATTTTCCTAACTCTGCTTGTTTCTGTAGATTTATTTTTTTCCTGTCTGGTTAACTTTTATTATATTTTAGGTAGTTCATGGAAAAGCAGATGCATCAAACAATAATGAACTGCAATACGTTTAGCTGGATAGTAAAGGGAAAAAAGATGGGAACAGAGGAAATTGTTACAGTAGAAGTAAATCCATCATGTGTTGACCACTGCTTATTGTACTCATTTTAGTCATCTGTCTTGCCTCCATTTTGTTATATCTATATGTTGTCTCCTGACATACTTACATTGTAAATGTTCTGTGGCAGAACCGTCTTCATTATATATTATACAGCATCTAGTAAAAGAGGCCTTTTTCTTAAAATCATAGAAAAGTGTATTTGGAAGAGATCTCAGGAAGTCACCTAGAGTTCAGCCCCCTGCTCATGGCAGAATAATCCCTGTCTAACCTATTCTAGTCTGTCTGACCTGATTTGAAAATTTCCAAGGATGGAAATTCCACAAGCAATTTGAGTAGTCCATTCCAATCTTGAACCAGCCTCAGTGTGGAAGTTCTTCCTAATATCCATCCTAAATTTCCCTCTCTAATTTGAGACCATTGCTTCTAGTCCTCTCCCCTACAGTCACAGAAACAGTCTTCATCCTTTTTATAACCACCCTTCAGGTATTTGAAGACTATTATCTTATCATCTCTTAATCTTTTCTAGACTAAATAATTCTAGTGCTTTCAGCCTTTCCTCTTAAGTCATGTTTTCCAGACCTCTAATCATTTTTGTTGCTCTCCACTAGACTCTTTCTAATCTGTACACATCTTTCTTGAAGCCCAAAACTGGATGCAGTATTCCTGGTGCCTAATGAGTGCCAAAAGGATCACTTACCCTGATTTGCAAATGCTCATATTAATATAATGCAGTATGCTATTGACTTTCTTTGCAATAAGAGCACACTATTGGCTCATGTTCTGTTTATGGTCTACACTCAGATCCTTTTCTGCAGTACTGCAGCCTAGCCAGTCATTCCTCAGTCTGTATTTCTGTGTGCAGTTGTTCTGTCCCAAGTGCAAGACTTGTATTTGTCCTTGTTGAATTTCATCTAATTTATTTTGTGCCATTTTGTAGTTTATCCAGGTCATTCTGAACCCTAGCCCTACCTTCCAAAGAGTCCACAACTCCACCCAACTTGGCGTCACCTGTAAATTTGCTAAGTGTGCACTCTATCTCATCATCCAAATCATTAGCAAAGATATTAAACAATACTGAATTCAGGACAGACCCCTGAAGAATGCCACTTGGTAACTGGCCAACTAGACATTTAGCCGTTGATGACTACTCATTCAGTAGAGTGATCCAACCAGTTCCATATCCACCTTACAATCCTTTCATCTAGCTTGTGTTTTCTTAGCTAGTTCATTTCTCTAAGTAATATAATAATCTGCTTTAAAATACCTTAATTTTCTCAGCTCATTATACTAGAAATAGGGACAAATTATTTTTCCCTTTACAACTTTTGTCTTGACAGCATTACTACCATTTTCCAGAATATCCCAGACCAGAATCTTGAAGCACTCTATAAGAATCCTCTCATAAGGAAACTGTTATTATTGTAACATTTATTTGTATTATATTATTCAAGAATGTTTTTCATTAAGTATCTAGGTCCATCTCTGATTTGGAATCTTAATTTCAGAGAAAGAAAAAATGCCACGTTTGAAACTTATGTTCAGAGATCCTGGTTTTCCCTGATAAAAAAAATCACAAATTCTCTGATAAACACCCCAAAATCTGTGATTAAAATGAAAAGCCCCCCACACCCTCCTTGGCCCTGTTGGTGCCCTTCACTCTCCACCACAGCCCCCCAACCCTGCTGGTGTCCCTTGCCCCCCACCCACAGCTCCCGCTCCCCCAGCCCTGCTGGAGGGGGGTGCCCAGCTGCCACGGGTACGAGGCCATGGACCCAGGTCTGCAGCCGCCTGCCTCTGGCAGGAGGCAGCAGCTGCTGTAGAATGGAGCCCAGCTCCCCCCTGCTGCAGCCTGGGGCAGAGGTGAGGGGCTGCTCTCTGCTGTGGCTACACTCCCAGCAGGCAGGGGGACCTGCCACCTGTGTGCAGGGCAGGGGCCCCACGCTGCCTAATGCGGACTCCCACACTGCTGCCCTCCCAATGGCCCCCCAGCCGGCTGTGTGCAACTGGCGCTGCAGGGAACAGCAGGGCCACACAAGAAGCAGCCTGCTGCTGAGAGCTTTGCACTGCCCTAGCTAGGCATTCCCTTCCTTTGTGGCTGCAGCAGGGGCAGGAACATGGGGTTGCGTGCAGGGGACACAGGCAGTGCAAAGCTCCCTGCAACAAGCAGCTTTCTGAGCTGCCCACTGTTCCCTGCAGTGCTGGGTTGAACATGCTGGGCTGTGGAGGCCCTGGGGGAGGGCAGCAGGGTGGAGAGCACAAGCCTGAAGTGGACAGCACACAGCTCCTGCAGAGCTCTGGGGGGTGCAGGTCCCTCCTGGGAGCATGCACAACAGTGGGGAACCGGCCCTACCCCTCCACCCTGTTCTGGATGGGTCACCCCCTCCTACTTCCCGCAGGGGCCCTGCAGCCGCACACTGTGGTGGCTCCAAGCCCCAGCCACTGCCCGGTTGAGCAGCAGTCCCAGCCCTGCTCAACTCTTCCCTCCCTCCCTATGGCGGGCCTCAATCCCACCCCCCACGAACTTACCTGCTGGAGCTGCTCTCCAGGCTGCCTGGGGCCATGCACACTGCGCCCCCTGCCTGACTGCCCTCCTCCCGCTTCCTCCCAGTCTCCAGCAAGCTGGACTTCTGCCCGCCTGCAGAGGGCTCCCAGCAAAACTCTAAAATCCACAGGTTTCTCTGGCAAAATGAGAAGTCTGCGGTTTACCCCGTTTTCCCATGGAAAACAGAAAACCCAGATCCCTGCTTATGTCTATAAGGGTCTACATTGCCAGGGCAAGGCAATCCGTTATTGTTTTTTAAGTATTACTTTAAATCTGACAATGTTCCTTTAAGGGTCACACTATTCCAGAGCAATCCAGAATAGATTGTATGAGTCCGGAAGCCAAGTTCTGTTCTGACCATGAATCTCCCATGCTGTCCTCTCCAATAATTACATATGAGCCCTTTCCCTTGACTTCACCCGGGCTTTAGTCAGGTTTCACGTTCATGTTCTTCAAACAGCTACATTAAAACTTGAAAATTAGGGCTGACAAATGATTAAAAAAAATTAGTCACAATTAATTGTGAGATTAAAAAAAAAGATGTAATCAATCACAATTTTGATGGCAGTTAAATAAGTCAGCACCCCCCATCCAACAGCCTAGAGCCTGAGCACCCTGTAGCTCCTCCCACGCCAGCACCAACAGCACACAGCCCAGCCCCAACCATGGCTTGCTCTCTGCCCGCTCCAGTCTTGTGTTGGCTGGAGCAGACTAGGCCCTTCTTGCTGCTGCCAGGCCCTTCCTGCTGCAGTCGCCTGGAGCCCACACCTGGGCTGCTCTGTGGCTTCTCTGCACTGCCACCACTACCCTGCTGGGCAGCTCGGAGGGAACAGTGACACTGGCAGAGAGGAGCTGCAGGGCAGCCTGGGTGTGGGCTCCAGACGACTGCAGCAAAAAGGGCCCAGCAACAGTGAGGGGAAGGGGCTAATTTTCCCTCTTGCCAAGCAGCAGCTTCTATCCAGCTGCCAACGCTGTTTGCCACTGCTCAGTGTGGGCAGGTGAGTCTGGAGCAGGTGTGGGGTGGGCTGGGGTCAAGTTTGTTCGCATGTGTTCTTGTTGGTTTGCTCCACTGGGCTGTGTCCAGAGGGCGTGTTACAGACAGGCTGTATTCTGCCCACCTCTGGTCAAAATGGATGTGTGCAATGAACACTCATTACAAAAATTAACACGTCAACTTGTTTTGTGTTAATTGCATATGTTAACTGTGATTAACTGACAGCCCCATCAAAAATCTTTGATGCTATCCTTTGAATTTAAGCAAGTACCCAAGATAATCCACCCAGTACCAAAATAATCTCCTTGCAATCTTTTGTTCCATAACATTCTTCTTGCCTCTCAGCTGATGGGCCCCAGCATGAGATACCTGCTACGGTATGTAAGAATTTTAATGTACAACTTGCTTCCTATTTACCTAATTCAACAAATAACACTGCAGGGAAAAACAAGTTCCTTATCAAGTACTACATTTACTCAGGGTGCTGATGTGAACTACTGTCTGATGAATCATATTAGATACAGACAAATGAAAGGAAACTTGTGCATATAAGTAGCATCACAAACTGGCCAGCAATCTAATTTAGCTGGGCTTTATGATACACTGAACAGCAGAATGATGTCAAAGGCCTTATCTATCTGACCCACTGACAGTAGAATACTTTCAGCATCAGAGGCACTTCAACTCCTTTGTAGAACAAATTGCACTAATAAAAAACCATGTTCAGTAGCATGTCAGTATTTCAGGGCTAGGAATTTCTCAAGATTTTATCGCAAGTGGCTGAAACAATATGGAATGCAGGGTTGTCCATGCTTACCTGTCTAGCTATGCTATGTTCAGCTGCCCTACCACAGATCTCTCAGTTACAATTCATTTTCATAATGCAGGCAAAGCTGAAAAAGCAAGGTGGCCACTTGGAAGGGAGAGAAGGACTTCCACAAATCTGTTCCTAGAGTTGTTTCCTCAGAAAATTCCTTCAAGGACAGTTTTTTCAACATGTTAAACTTGAGTTTACTCATAAAAAAGGCTTCAGGAATCTCCTAGCTCTCCTAAAGGATTGAAAGGACACTGAGATGAACAAATTAATGTTAATAGATTTGTTCTAATTCCGTTGCCAATTGGAAAAGAACTTGTTCAGGTTGTAGAAGAGAAACTCATTTAAAATGTAAACACTCATTACTGAAAGCTGTTTAACTTCCATTTCAAGGATGTTCTGACATGAGGCCTGGCACACCAGTAAAGATTCTTTTGATACTTTCATGACAAAGATCTGTAAGAGGAAGACACAAGCCAAAGGGTGAGTCACTGAATCAAAAGAAGAATGCAAAATGGACCAACCCTCATTATGCTGCTGGGAAGAACAAAGTGGCCTGTGCTTAGATGTCAGATTTTGAATCACGTGGAGTCACTGAGTTGTAACTAAAATCAGGCAGGCTTTGCATAGTCTCTAGAATATTAGGTCCTGCCTAAATTTTACCCCTTCGGATTTTTTTTGATATGAAATAAACTGCCTTATTTGAGCAGATCAGAACTGCTGGCTGTTTTGGGGAGGTAACTGTCGCTGAAAAATTCAAGATTAACTTACCCAAGGCAGCCCAAGAGACAGGGTGAGTATGAGAATGTGGCCAAAAGCAGGCAAGGGGGCTCATCTCCAAATGACTGAAAAAGCTGCTGGCTGTGACCTGTGTGGACATGGAGGAACTAAGGCTCTGGAAAATGCCAGACTGGTGCAAGTCCGGCATGTCCCAATTGCTTCACATTTTGTAACATCTGCTTTGGGTTGCTCAAGAGTTGTCGGTCTTTAACTTTGATTATAGGCAAAATTTTGAGACTCTTAATGATTTAACGGGGCTTCATCTCTACATATAAGACATCACCAAAGGGAGCAACATCATTTTTTTCAGGCATTAATTATAGTATTTGGCCACTTGAGGTCACTCCTCGTCTCATACAGAAGTCAACCAGGCTGAAGGTCCTGTTAGCAGCTCCTACGGAACAGAATAAACATGAGCAGGAAGAGCAGAAAAGGTGCCATGACTGAAGCAGTCAGCAGTAGGGCCAAACAGGGGAGGACATAGGAGTGAGGATATGAGCCCACAGTAAGTGTACCTTGTTATCTCTGGCATACTCGCAGTAGTGACTAGAGACCACCATGGAATCAGGGCTGTACAAACTCACAGGAACTTTATACTCTAAGGGCCATCAAATCCATACCCCTCCATTCACAGGCATCCTTTTGTTCAGGGAGTTGATGAGCACATCTGTTCCAGTCCCTCTCACATACCAGTCAAAAAGCACCCTTTAAAAAACCTACAGCATGTTCTAGGGAAAAAGAAGGGCAAATATGGGCAACGTTAACATTGTCACCACTGCAATGATAAAGAATGTTAGGTTAAAGAATTTGTTAGAATTTGTCTCTAGCGCTGGCCAATGCCCTGTGCTTCAGAAAAAAGTGTATGAAAAATCCTTCTCCTTTACAAAGCAAACTCCTCCTCTCCCGCTAAACTAAAAAAAAAAATCATCACAAGAAGCCAAATAATGCAATCATTAGTGGTGATGGGGAATCCTGTGCTCCTACTGGTGGCCAGCAGAGGCTCTAAAAGACAATTCTGGCCTGAAGGGCTTACAGTTAATAGACAAGACAGATGCAGGAAGGATTATTGTCCCCATTTTAGAAAGAGGGAATGGAGAGATTAAGCATCTGCCCAGCATCCCAACAGGAGTCTGTGGCAGAGCTGCAGACTAGACCTAGCTCTCACTAGTCCTAGCCCAACCAGTGTAACTGAGAGAGATGGGCTGGTACAAAACTGCCCAGTTATACCTGTTCAGGCCAGTGTCACAATCACAAGTCCATTCTTCCTCTTATGCATGCACATTCCTGCTGCCCTTAGTGTTTGTTTTACCCTCTCTACCCCAGCTACTGGGCTTCTACTCAAGTTATAGCCAATACTTTTAAGTTTTGTAGTTTGTCCAGTGGAAAAAGGCCCTGGCCCTCATTTCCCATCTGCATTAATACATCTCCCATAGGGGCACCTATGTATCTATGAGGAAACTATGAGCCATTCACCTACATAGGAGACTTATGTCCTTACAGTTCATTTTAACATAGATTCTAGGTCAATGAAAGGGTCCTAGAAAACAGATGGTAATAGGCCCTGGTCAATCACTGACCAAACATCTATTTAGCTACTCCAGCAAATCACTGTTTTTATTTGCCTGGTCATCCTAGATCTCTGAGGGGAGCAGACAATATCAGAGTTAAGGGAGAAGAGGGAATATCAGCTAAACAATGGTATTATGGAGGCAGCATTTGATATCAGGCACCTACTACCCTTTCCTAACCTGAAAGCCTGGCCTGACTGCAAAGGGGCACTTCTCCCTTGAATGATGCAGCGGCACCATTCTATCACATTCTCGCTCTCATTCCTCTGCAGGGCTGACTCACCACTTTGCAGTATGCAGAGGATGTCTGAATTGTTGGGTAACAGGCACACAATCTGCTACATGAGAAAGCACTACTTACAAGCCCACATTCACACCCTCAGAATTGGGCAATCCAGCTCCTTGTGCTTTTCTGGACTCAGGACACCTTGGTTCAATTAAGTCAGCCCCTAGTGGGTAGGGTCAGGTCTCTGATGTAGTACATTGCTTGAAGTGAAGGAAAGACTGAATGATCCATGATGTTCTTAATGATCTGAATCACTAGTGACATCTGCTGACATGACACACAAAGGATGTGAATAGCTCATTCCTGCCTGGGAATCATAAACAACAGAACCAGGGCCAACAGTGGAACTCTGCAGGCCAGAAATAAGTTCAGAGCCACTCTATGACTGTTGTTTAATTTAACAATGCACCTTCCGCTTGTAGATATGTTACCTCAGCTAGCATTCATTTGATATGTGCACTGTCTATACAAGCAGATGCTTTGCTTGGTGGTCCATTAGGTGTAGACCACAATATTGGTTACATGATCACAGCTGCGTTTTGTTATGTAGGAGTGAGGCCTGTGAGAGATTCTAAAGCCAAGTATCCTGGGCCTGTAGCTTGCCATGTGGCTCATTTCCCTTATAGACATTTGAGATGGTTTCTATCAGCACCTACCATTACTATGTTGTGTACAGCTTGCTACTATTCTTTCAAGTTGTTGAGAGAAGCCTGACAATAGGTTTTTCTGGAAGAATGTAATAGATTTTGCATGTACATTCCCCTACTAACAGTCTGGCCCTTCTTCAGCTCCATGTGATTTGCATAATCTCTCCCTAACAGAGCTGAAGCATGTTTATTTTTAGAAAATACAAATTCAAGTGCTTTGCTTTCAGGAAACTGCTAAAAAATTTTGCTTTGTTTACAGCTATGCATTGAGTGACATCCTGTGCAGAAGTGTTAAGACACTATTTAATACAGTCTCATACCTAGAAATGTATATTCTAGTTTCTAGACCTGTTTAACACCATTTGCCCAGCAGCAGAACCATTTTCTTGCTTGAGCTGATCAAGAACCACTCATTTTAGCAAATCATTCCTCCTTATGCAATGTGGCACAGCAGGTAGTACCCCACACTTCTAGACATTCACTTTTTTTTGTGCACAGAACACAATGAATCACCCCCAGGAAGGTTGACACATGTATGAAGCTTCAACTGCTAGTAGAAGCTATTCATTTTAATATGTGAAATGAACAAAAGACACCAATTGTAAAACATTATTAGGGGCACCAACCCCTGAACACACATTTAAGAGAGGTATCCAGTCAGTTAGCTGAAACCGAATAAACATCAGCTTTTTGGCAATAAAAAGAGGAACCCATTAAGCAGTTACTGACAAAACTATAAACTTGCACTAAATTAAGAGCCGTTAAAAAGCACCACACCAGCCACCTATATGGAGACTGTCGTTCAGATGTAGTGCATCTCAGTTTAAACCCTTTACACACAAGATGACTATTCCATTACGCCTTGTACCACAGTCACCTTATTATTTCTAAGTTAGTCCCAATGCAGCAGCCTTCCCCCCCCACAATAGCTGGTTCAGAAACCACAAATATCCTTGCTGTTGAATAGGCTGCATGCAGCACGCATTGGCTCAGGACAGTTCACAAAGGGTATTTGACATGTTAGATTATACACAAATGTCTCTGGCAGGATCAGCTGTGCCAGAATGTGTCCCAGAACAGCCAATCCAATAGGTAGGCAGAGACCAGCAGCACCTAAGGCCATTGTCTTACAGGATCAGGCTCCTGCTACTCAGAGCCTGATCCTGACAGAATGCCAGGCGCGTGGCCCCAACCTTACAGGTAATCTGCAGAGAATTCCAGGACATCTTGCACTGCAGACCAAGCATGAAGTGCATGCTTCTTAGCTCTGCTTGCAAACATACACCCCAGGCCAAAGCAGGCCACCCAGGGCTGCCATCCCACAGGATCATGCCCCTGAAGGGCAGGCATCCAGAGCTGCCTGTACCATAAGTGAACAGGCAGCACAAAACTACTATAAGTAGTTGTTATGCTCACACTTTGGGGTATTTGTAGTGCGACTGGGGGGGGTGGGGGAAGGATGTCTGTTCACTCTGATACCATACTTTCTACGGTGTCACAAATCCAAAGGTGACATCCCTTTGCAGCCTTAGGTACACTGCTACAAAACAAGACCTCAGAAATAGCTTGATTTAACCTCTGACTACACGGGAAGACCATACCCACCAGGGGGAGTGATTTGCTGGCTGTAATAGGAGGCCAGTTGATAAGCAGCAACCCACAGCAGCAAAAAAAAAAAAAGGTTTGGGATAGATTCATGCTTGTTCTTTAAAGTCTCAGTACATTTTTCTTTGTTTTAGAAGTTAGTTTTGCAAAGACCATAATGTTTTACAGAAGTTTGAATCTGTAGTTTGGAATAAAACAGAACTTTGCATTTGCTGGAAAATCCTGCAAGAATTCTATTCTGAAAAGCAGGGCTTGAGCCTTCTGTTGCTAGCTACTTTGACATCTTAAACAGATTTAATTTAAGGCAGCTTTACACTTCCAGAAGATGGCTCTACACCCTTACAACACTTCAGAGAAAGCAGCATTCTGACTTAATGGCATTCTGCAGTTAGAATCCTGTTCCAAAGTTAGGCTTCCATTAATCAAAATAATAAATCTCTATGCTTGATAGACTGCTTATCCAAATGATGGGAAGTCATGTCATCCTATTGACTACTAAGCTAAAAATCACACAGTTGATGTTCTTGTATCGCAGTAAATGAACAAAGGATGATATAATGAAGATATTTCACTTCCCTCAATCCACCATTATGTTTTGTAATATCAGGAACCCTCCACCTGTATTTTTATAGCGCATTTACCTTACATATGATATTAAGCGGTCTGTTTTTTCTACAGGATAGAAGATGCTTAGTCTATACCCTTTCCATTAGTACTCACTCTGAAGTTAGCTTCTCATAGTGAGGTACAGTTAAGAGCCAACCTGCACTGAGTACCTCAACACCCTTTCAATTCCTTGAAATGAAAAGCAGCCTTCTGTTTTTCAAGTTCTTGTACAGCGTAAGAATTTTTTCCACCTCCACCCCACCTTAGACATTTTTAACCCTCATGGATACTTCCCCCCCCCCACTGTACAAAGAGTTTGAAGCACCACAACATAAAGCGACTTCCATTATTAACTACTCAAGTTACCTTGGAATTGTGCCTGTCCCTATGTTAGGGGATTCCCCATCCCTATAGAGGGAGTGGGAGACTTATTTCAGATGCACTGAATTAAGCCACAAAAGTCTGTTACAGTCATTTAGTGGAGGAAGTTTTATTTGGAAACATTGTATAACTGCAATACCCAGCACTGGGTGCACGACTTTGATGCCGGAGCATACATTATTACTACTGGAAACACAGGAGTGTTTCTGACATTTTCTGTAAAACACAAACAGAATTCTCACACTCCAATATCAGGACACTACAGCAATCTTTAGATTCAAATTACATCCAAGGAATTCTCTGCACTTACAATTGACCCCACAGTGTAATAATCTACCTATATATAAGATTAATATATATAGCATGGGAAATTGAAAATTCTTGCTCCATAAATGTATGAACATGTCAAGTCTTATAAATAAACATCCAGTGAAGAGAAAAATTACAAGTCTAGTTCATATTTATACATAAAGTACTCTAACAGCAAAAATGGGTGGAAAATTGCATGTAGGCAACCCCAAGCCAGGCAGCAGGCTTGGGAAAGCCCATCCAATTTAATATTGAAGTACACACAGGACAGACGAGTCACTAACATACATTGCGCATTTACAAGAGATCAACTACCAAATTGAGACAACTGTACACATTGGAGAAACCATTTTCATTCTGGAGCTTGTCATTTCTTTTTTTAAATGTGGTTTTGTTTCTGTTGCATCTCTTTACATCATACTATGGTGTTTACTTTGTGGAAAGGATAAGGGCAACAATGAGGCCATAGAGACCCAAGACTTCAGCGAAGATCAAGATCAGGATCATGCCCACAAACAACCTGGGCTGCTGTGCTGTCCCCCGTACACCTGCATCACCCACAATGCCAATGGCAAAGCCTGCAGCCAGACCACTGAGGCCCACACTCAAGCCAGCACCCAGCTGAAGGAAGCTCCTGTAGGTTAAAAAGAAAGACATTTCAATTTCAAGTGATAGATAACCAAACCTTTAGTACTGGGGGAGAGAGAGTGTGATAATGGTCTCTACTCTATGCAGAGCTAGCATTTGGATCATTAAGGCTTTCAAAGACAGCTTCTTAGAGACCAAATTTCTCATTATGGATTAAAAAAAAAAGTTGCTGAAGCAGATTGTTTGACCAAGTTGAATTTAGGTGATTTTGAAGTCTACTTTGCTTGCATTAGAGGCGATAGTTCTATGCTTGGAATGAGGCTGATGTTAAAACAAAAAACCAACCCCCTGCAAAGGCAGGGATGGGGCATAGGAAAAAAAAAAAAAAAAAAAAAAAAAAACTGTCGGCAGCTCGAAGGGAGCAGCTCCTAGCCACTGCATGCACCCCTGGGGGAGGCATGAAGGACCATGTGCCCCCTCCTCCCCCTGCCCCAGATGTGTGCGCAGAGTGAGGGCAGGCTGCCTGCTGTGGGCTTGGGCTTGGCCAGGGGCTGTGCTGGCCTCTTCTTGGTAGAAGCTGCCCCCCTAATATGAGTCACCTGTGGCTCCATCCCCCACCCTACCCTAGCTGGGCAGTGGCTGCCCCTGCCCCACTCCCTCACTGTGGGGGGCCTCATTCTGAGCCCCCCCCCGCCAATTTACCAGCCAGATGCTACTCTCCAAGCTGCCAGGCTGTATTCCTTGCCTTATGTACGCTTTTGCTGTGTGCATGCAGCATTTGTCAGTGACATTATTGGCTACTCTGGCCAAAAAAGCAGATTGCTAATAATGTTAATTTTCCTTTTCGGTGCTGATCTTATATGGACCAATATCAGCGCACCTCTAATTATAGACATGATGCATCATCTCATTCAGTCAGCCAATCATCAGTTTAATTTTGACAAATCTTAAGCTTGTTCCAGCTTTTCTCAGGAACTTAGAGCAGATTGGGTTTCATGCTGTACCAGGTGCAAGAAAGCTTCTAGGTGTAGCCAGAGGATTAGTTTACTAGCAAGATGACATGCTCTGGGATGAGTCGTCATTTCTTGAATTATTCACAAGCATCTCCTTGGTGACTACAGTACATAGAGAATTTAAAGTTTTGCTCATTTACTCAGAAGAGTTAACACCTAGAAGATGACTGAAGAGACCTTCACCGACTCAGGAGTTTGGCAGCATGAAGCAGGGACTGTTCACTTCCTGACAGCTTAGAAAAAAGTTATCTAGGCTGCTTTTTCAGGGAGGTATTAACAACTGGAGCATTTAAGGACCATGCACAAAGGCTTGGTTTGCAGTATTAACTAGTGGTGTTAGACCACTACATAGAAGTTCAACTAAAAAGACTCAAGTTTAAAATATGGCCAGGTGCTGCCCAATGCATTAACAAGGTCTGGACTCTGACCTCAATTGTACAGGATTATAGACTTGTTCCATATTTAAACATCTCTTGGCATCATTCTCACAATACCCATAGGGTTTCTAACTGTACTTTAAAACACTATAGTGAAGACTAGTTTTGTTTTAGGTGGTGCACAGTAGAGGTCTGCAAGATGGGCCCCATTTGATTCAGATCTGGATCACCGTCATTGATTCAGTTCGGCCAAATCAGAATCTGACAATTTGGCAAATCATCAATTCAGACACAGGTACAATTTAAAAAAAAAAAAAAA
>NW_017728923.1:1827971-1831543 GCF_001723895.1 Crocodylus porosus
ATACCTGCCATGACAACAGGGATGATTGATTTCATGATCAGCTCAGGCCTCATGACAGACATGGCTGCAATACCCGTGCCACTCTTTGCTGTCCCATAAGCAGCTCCCAAGGCTAGGAGAGACAAGAAATCCATGAGGTTAGAGGAATTTACATGCAGGACGCTCAGAGCATAGTTAAAAACCTATCACCACATCCCTGCATGGATTTGAAAGTCTTTTTGTGGTGCACTTCCTGAAACTGGAAAGACTTAACAGTTATGTGACAAATTCCATTTGAGTGTTGGTGGACAAGGCAGATGGATATGGTAGAAACGGTAGAGTGATTTGGCTAAGGTCTTTCTGCAACAACGGAACAGATCTGCAAGATGGTCTAGTCATTAGACAATGAAGGCAACCTCTTAACTGCCATAAGGCTACATTCCCCAACACTGCAGCACAAGTCAAAACTTGGGGGAAGTTCTCACCCAAATGTTGTACTGTCCTGTAGCTTAGCAGAAGCAGTTATGTCAATTCACTTTTGACTCGGTCTACAGGAGCTGGGCATAGCCGACATCTCTAGAAACTATGACATGCATTCAGTCACGCATGCATGCCAGGCTGGCTCTGTGCTGCGCTACGTGGGTCCTGGACTTGCATCCAGGAACCATAAAGTGCAAGAGAACCAGCTTGGGCCAGCCTGCCCTGAAAGCACATGGTTCCCAGCTGCAAAGCTGGGACAAAATGCAGCACGGCATGGAGGAAGGCTAGGCCATGCAGTCCCTGGCCTTGCAGTCAGAGTCACACTATGTTGGGCTGGGTTGTGCGACTGTCAGGGCTGATGGGGCTGTTGTGCTTCCCTAGTCTTCAGCCATGGCTGCTGCTGCCACAGCCACTCCTGTCCCTGTTGTGTCACTCTGGGTAGCTGACAAGCTCCAGCAGGAGGCTTTTGCCCAGTGCATGGAACTCTGGCTCCAGCACCTGGCCACCTTTCATTCATTCTGCCCACCTAGGTCAATGAGCAGTCCCTGCAGGCAGAACAGGTAGAAAGCAGCTGGGAGTCGAAGCTTCCACTTGCTTGAAGCAGTGCAGCCTGACAGCAGAAGCCACTGGCTCCAGCCAGCACATGCAGCTTCTGGTGGAGCTGTCCCAGTGTGGCTGCAGCCAGCTGGGTGCTACTCTACTCCCCTTGCCTCCAGCAGCCACTCCTCCCACTCTGACCCCTGCTGCACTGGTCTGCTTCAGCCTGGCCGCTCCCACTGGAGGTGAGGGGAACAGAGGAACATCCGGCTGGCTGCAGCTGCATTGGGAACAGCTCCACCAGAAGCTGTGTCCTGGCTGGGGCTGGGGGAAGTACAGGTTCAGGCTGCCTGGGTGGGAGCAGGAAGGGCTCAGCCTAAAGTGGAGTACCACAGGGGCAGCCATGGGCTGGATCTGGCCTGCCCCTGGGTCTAGAAGATTTTTCTACAGAATTTGCAAGCTGAACTTTATTAGTCACCAGACTTATGTTAAGGTGGTATCCTGCAAGTCTGGACACTAAAGCAGTGAATCTAAGCCACAAAGGCTGCACAATTATGTTTTATGCACCGAATAGCCAGTACAAAAGCTAAATTAGCTTCTCTATATTAGAAATGCATTTTGTTTTAGACCAACCAGATATGACCATGTCCATTAAGCCAGGTATGTCCTGTGCCCCAGAAATGTTCCTCTTTTTACTTTTCACTCTCAGTTTGCATTAATGCAATGTAGGAACTACCAGAAGTATTCTGTGGCTTTGTCTACTCTTGCACTTCAGAAACAAAGGCTAAATGAAACAGAGGTCTTCAAGTAAAAGGGCCCTCTGATCAATTATACACCATTTAAGAGCCAGAGGAATATGTTGCTGCTTAACAATTAGGTGTTCACAATTTAAACCCAAATTTAAGCTATCTAGGGTTAGAGGCCTCTTCCTGGTAGAACTTTCTCCACACGTGATATTTCATTGTTAAATTATAGAACAATAATAGCTATTCGAAACTGATGGCCTGTGGATTATGAAGTAGAGGTGCACCGATATATCAGTTCATACTGCATTGACACCAATATAAGGAAAGTTGACTATCGGCTTTTTTTTGCCTGATAATGTTGCCAATAAATGCTGTGTGCATGGACATAGTTGCACCATTCACAAAACTGGGAATGCAGCCTGGCAGCTTGGAGAACAGCTGTCAGGATAAGAGTGCATGCGTGCGTGCGGGGGGGGCGGGGAAGAAGCACAGTAAGGAAGGGAGCAGGCTGGGTCAGGTACAGGGGAGGCCCACAGGGAGGGAAGAGTGGCTCTTGGCACTATGTATACCTCCATGAGAGGCATGGGGGGCATGTGCCCCCCAGATCTATGTATGGGTGGGCTAGAAGCTGTGCCAGGCACTTCTTGGCAGCTGCACCCTGGTCAGGCAATGCTGCTAGGAGGGGGTTATGGAGAAGCTAGTCACCCCAAAATGTGCTGTAGCCCCTCCCCCAGTGCCACTGCCCGGCCCAACCATGGCTCCTGGGAACAGCCCGGCCCAGCCTGCCCTTGCCTTGCACAGATCATATGCTCCCCGCCCCACAATGATGAGCAGTGGCTCTGTCCCATGCCTCACCCCAACTATGCAGTGCCTGCCCCTCTCCCTCCCTCTGCTGCCCCCCTGCCAGACTTACCAGCTGGATGCTGCTTTTTTTTTTTTTTTTTTTAATTGGAAAGAGTCAACAGCCAGACTGGTATCTGCCAATATGTCTGGTCAATAATTGGCCATTGGTATCAGCCTCAAAAATGTACATCAGTGCACCTCTATTACGAAGTCTCATTTTTCAGTGTAGAGAAAGTTTCTGAAGCAATGTATTTCAGAGCCAGTCAGAATCTCAGTGCATTATAGAAAGAGTCATCTTCCAAGACAGATGCAACTGAAACCCTGGAGGCAAATCATGGAAGCTGTACGCAACAAACCCACAAGTCAAGGTAAGTAAATAAAGTTCAGTCTACAGTCACTTAAGGATAAAAATCCATCTTGTTCTACGAAACAGTTTTAGCAGTGCCATGTAAAGGAATGCTCCAACAAGCTAATCTAAAACAGTCATTATTAGATGTGCCACCACCTGTACAGCTTAAGAGAGTTTCATGAGGTTATACCTTAAATCTTGGTTATTAAATATTTCCTAGTCAGATGAGTGAATTTGCTCCACTGAAGTTTTAAATGCTTGGCCTTTGTTTCTAGCTTCTCCATTTCCTACTGGCATAGTTCATAAGGAGACTTGATACAAGTGTCACCTCTGGTGTCATACATACTAAACTAGCATGGCCATGTAGACAGGGCAGGTACTGGCTTGTTTCACTTCAGTTATTTGGTTCAAGTACAGCTAACTCTGGTTTCAAGTCTAGAAGAGGCTATATAGCTTGCTATGCAACTAGACCAGACCACTATAAACTGAAGTCCACGGCAGAACACAAAGCAGATGCCCAAACTTCTACCAAACAGAGCTTCTTTAGCCTCTCTTTTTATTTTGAGACAAGTGATTCTTTATTGTATAGTTCTGACAAAGGAGGTATGCATGTGGTTGTTTGTTTGGGTTTTTTTTTT
>NW_017728923.1:1831643-1846625 GCF_001723895.1 Crocodylus porosus
CCCCCCCCCATTTTCTTTTAGCTTGGTGCGCTCCTGAACCAAGCGCAGCATATTCCCGGAAGTAGCCCTGCATTAGTTTTTGGTGCTTTTATCCAGTAGCCAATTCATCGGCCGCTAGACAAAAAGAGTGCTAAAACACACCCTGCTGAAGTGTGCCATACACGCAGATGTTGGACAAGCCAGATCAAACTGATGCAATACCTCTTCCAGTAAAGTGCTGGTCCCTCCCCCTCAACTCTGGTCAGTGGCCCTAGAGACCGAGTGGCAAAGCCTTTAGGAGGGAAAAAGAGCCTTTGGTACATGTCCCTCAAAGCATTAAGAAATGCTCTCTGAAAAACCAAAAGGAGAGAGAAGCAATGGCAAGAACCCGCCCCTCCCACATTTTGATATACCAATCAAATTGAATTAACCATGTTGGGCATCACATTCAGTTCTGAATGTAACAAACTCAGATTCTGGCAAGTTTTACTAGAAAAAGAATGGGGGGGTGGAGAAACAGGACTTCACTCCATAAGAGGCCACTTCAGACAGGGCTGAGCTAGACTAGATTTTGTGGTAATGCAGGTAGTACTTTTCCAGTAATTTAGCCCCTGGAACTGTACTTAAAAATCCTCCAGAACTTCTCTTGATGCTGAAGGACTTGGCAACTCCAGCTCAGCTGAATAGCCAGCTCTAAGGAGGTCAAATGGGAAAATTTTGCTAGACTAAGCTACAAGTAGTGTTGAGGTTTAGCAGTCTTTCAGAGACCGACTGGATTTGCTCCCTCTCCCCCAAGAGAATCCAGTTCATCTGATCACTTGGAAGAGCTGTACCAGCATGGCTACATGAAAGCATTTTAGGCATGTGGCACCAGTTTATCAGTTATGTTAGTATCTCCTGTAGTTCCAGTGTCCTAATGCTACCAGTATAGTTACCATAAGGTATTAACTTGCTTCTGTTTGAAGACACAAGAAGGCAAAGAACTAATTTAATCACATGCACACTTCACCATACAACTTTGTAGGTTAGCAAGCTTCACTTGCCAGAACTATTTTGCAAGCATATTGCCCAGTCACTTTTCACCAAGCTCTGTTAACACAATCTAGGGTCACCAGACCTACTGCAAAACCAACTAGCAGTCAAGACATTTTGAGTAAAATGTGATTTGGAGTCACCTCCCCCATGCTGGGGTAAATCTTTGCTACCTAGTAAGAACTGGGCACCATTAGAAAGACAAACCCAAAACAGATACTGATCCTAGAGCTAGAGATAAAAGTCACCAAACAGCCAAGATGCAAAAAAAAGTTGAATTAAAAGAAACAATCACTTCAGCAATAGGCTGAAAAAAAGGTGCTGGAGCCCCTTTCTGGACTTTTATAAATAAGAGCAACTTAAAAGAGTATTCAGGACTTGGTAAATAAACTACAAAGCCTACCCTTCAAAAACAGTGATACATAGATATTAGCACAGATTCTGTGACTAAAAGACTAGACAGTCATGTTCAGCAGCATTCTCACAATGACAAGCTTGCACATTGCAGAAAAGCAGAAGTTTGTAAGACTGAGGAAGGGAAATTGACAACTGTGGAAAAACACCTAAGAACCAAACAGCCATCAAAATCTACTTTCCAGTTCCTGCCAAGTCCATGGGTAAATTAGAAGGCATTACTGGTTTGACAACACATCTTTTCCAATTCTTCTGGTCTCTGTAGCAACTTATTTGTTGCTTCAGTTATTGTAGCCACATCTCCTAGAGCTCAGGGTTCAGAGGAGAGTTGGCAAGAGCCACAGCTCTAAAGCAGGACAAATGCAAGAACTGAAGCAGCCCATTTTTGTATCGAGACCAATAGTGTGGACAAAAGTAGGGTGTAAAAAAAGTAGGACTGGAGAGTTCTGTTAGGGCATATGTCAAACAGATACTATGCATCCATACAGGGTTCTCATATACCAAAGTTGCATCACAGACATCTCTTAAAAAAGTTAGCTTTTTATAGAAGCTATTTATGGTTAAGCAGTTTGAAATGATTCAAGTAATATAATGAGCAAATACTGCTGTCAGTCTGCAGACAACAACTCAGAAGCTGCTTTGAAAAAGAGAACAAACAACAAACGCACACTATTCTTTTCAATGACTAGAAACTGCCTGGCTGGTGCTGGTAGATCAGAGGTGTGTGTGTGACAGGACAAGTGGGTAGAAGCTGCAACTCACCTCTGGTATCTTGATAGCTAGGTTCTGTACTGGGGAATTCCTGCTGCTACATTTCTGATGAGCAGGCATCTGGGTTTTCCATTTGTACTGGAAAAAAAAAACACCCCATGGATTTTCTCCTTTGTAGGAGAAAAGCCTAGGAAACAGCAGGTTTCCCCTTGCAGGCTGGCAGAGTTCCAGCCTGCAAGGGGTTGCTGGGTGCTGGGAGGGGGTGGACACACAGATGCACTACATGCATGTGTGCATGCAGACATGAATGTGACAGCCAGGCAGTATGGTGGAAAGCAGTTCCCTCCAGGTAAGTCTAGAGGGAAGGAGGGGAGCAGCACAGATAATGTGTGGGAGCGCATGTGCCCCCTCCCCTGATTTCTGCACTTCTGGTGAGCAGAGGGAACAGGAGTTTGGGTTTTTTGTTCCCCACCCCCACAAAAACAAAAAAACCAAGCACCAAAATAAATTGCTTTAAAATTGTAAATACCAATAAAGTAGTGTTCAACAAGCATGTACAAATAAAATTCATGTACATATACACACAAAATGAAGTGGCATTTCATTTTAATTGTGGGGAAAAAAAATTCAGATTTTGGATTTCTCCTAAAAAAATACAATCAAGTGAAGTTGCTTCAGAGAAATCCAGGATCCCTGCTGATGTATGAACCCCTCTGCTAATTTTACAGCTCCTGAAGACTGGCTGACTGAGCTGTGGCTTAGCCTGCATCTATGGAAAAGAGTATCCTCTGTCACCAATTACAGCAAAGCCTGCTGGGAGGGGGTGACACTGCTATCCCACAATTAGGCCAGATTTGGGGCTCCAGATCATACCTAGCATTCCTAGACTAATGCTGTAATAACCTTAGTTTAACAAAATATTACCCATTTGACAAAAGTTTAACTGACAATGTTTTGCTGAAAAAACGTGAACAAGAAGACTTAGCCAGAGACTCTCCTGATGTGAACATGATAGTTTTGCATATATTTCTATAGATCTAGTGATAAAGTTGGCTAGCCAAGGAGTCAGGAGTTTAAGGTTTAGATTCTACTAACCATCTCCCACTAGCCTGAATACTTCACATGGTCAATGACGTGAAAAGTCTGCTGGTGGACTCAAGTGTCCCAAACTTATATTTAACTTTCTGCACTATCCAAGTTCAACTTGACACAAATTGCACCAGGCTTCTATTAAAAAGCAGCCTTCTTTGAGAAAAGAATCATAGTCTATACTGGTAGAAAGACAGAGGAAGATCTAGCTTACAAAAGAGTTTACGGAGCAAGGTAGACATTATAGCTGTTGAATTCAATGGGTACATCCAGACGATCAGGCACGAGGGGTATGTGGCACAGCAGACTGTACATGCAGGTGTGACCTACACTGCTAATTAGCAGTGAGGGGTTTTTTTTTTTTTGACACTGGGAGATACCAGCACCAGAAAAAGCTTATGCTAGGGGGAAAAAAGTGGGGCAGTGCACGTGACAGCAGTATGCACTGCCTGAAACCAAAGCCTGGCAGCTGGTGCCATGCTCTGACTGTTGGAGCCCCCAAGAAGTTCTCAGGTAAGGCTGGTGGGGCCAGCCCAAGTACCAGCCCCAGCCTCCCCTAACCCAACCCACGGCAACCTGTCACACACCAGAGCATGTGTACACAGACAGTGCCCAAGGACAAGGAACAGCAACTCATACTGTGCTACTGCTATTTGTCCCCAGGAAAATGCACACGTGTGCTCATCTGGGCATAGCTCTCTGGGTATACTAGCTACTTGGACAAAAAGAATATGGTCAGGATTACTTACAGTAGCTTGTTACTCAAGTGAGGAATGAGCACCAATCAGTTTAGTCCTGTCCACCTCTAGTCAGAGAAGACCAAAGTTATAATGACTCGAAGCTTGAGAATCTGCTAAGAGATTTCCCCCTTGGCTACCTCAATATAGTCAAGAATATCAAAGTTTGTATTTGAAAGAATTTTCTTTGCAACTATGGAATTCAACAATATAGACTGAAAGCTATACATAGAATTTAACTGTATTTCTGAAGAACTTTAATATATGTAACTGTTTAACTGAAGAGCTTTTATTGCCTGTGTTGTTGTAATATTACTCAGCCAGATACTTTATTGTTTAGCCCTTAAAATTACAAAAGTATTAGATTACTACAAGATTATCTAAATTTGTTACCCATTACAATGTAAAAGCACAAGGATGAGGATGGTCTAGCCCTGCCACTTTATGAAAAGCACATATACTTGTTGTCAACAGCAGGTCAAGTGAAGTAGTAGCTCCCCCATTAGATAAAACCCATTACAAATATAGAACCTTATGGGCATAATCCTGGTAATTCACTGCCATTTTCTTAATAACTGTTCCCCAAATCTTACAGATATCAGCTGCATGTGAACTTAAGCAAGTTTAAGGGGGAGGAAGGAGACAGACAAAGCATTACAGGTAGCCCCCAACTTAGCACCCAATTGGTTCCTGAAAAAAACTGAGCATTAAGCAAAACTGAAAGTATTTGATGACCCAAGATGGCAACTGCAATTGTTTTTAAATGACCCAAGATGGCAACCATGAGTGTTGTAATGAAACTTCCTGAGCACCAAGTGAAATCAAGTATCAATTTCAAGTGAGCATTATAACAAAATTGCTCTCAGTGAAACAGTGTTAAGTGGGGGCTGCCTGTAATGTTTTAAGAATCCAATATTCAATACCATGTTTCAGTCTGATCAATCCTGCAAACTTAAAAAGCAATCCAGTATTTAGGAGGGGTATGTACTATGCTATTCTAATAGATATGGTGTATGAATAACTCAAGACTTCAGCTAGCCACTTCTTACACTAAGGAGAGCCCTTGCAAAAAGGTTGTACCATCTTTTGTACAGAAGTGCTGGGGTTGGGGTTTTTTTTTTTTTTTTTTTAGCAGATACCGGATAAGTGTCCAATAGTAGACTATGCCACCTCTTGGTCACATTCAATGTTTCACTCAACAGGTAAAGATACCTTTATTCCACATTCTAGGAAAACAGAGTAGGCACCCTTGGTCTAGACGAGAAATAGCGTTTAAAGGAATCTTGGTGCCTTGCTCAACTCTTTTAAATTATCTCAAAACTTGTTTAGTCTAACTTCTTTAATTCTGCCTCCGAAGCAAGGATCTTCCTGAACAGGTCAGATCACTATTCACCACCATAGTGCATCGATTAGTTTCCCCGACAGAAGGGCAGATGTTTGTGATAAGCTGCCTAGTCACTTAAAATACTGGTTAAGCAGCTAGTATGTATGTGCTGCTTGTGACAAACACACTCAGTAGGTTGAAGGTGCATACCAATTTGCATATGCTCTTAGTTTCTTTCTTGTAGCTGCCTGCTCCCTAACCAAATGCCCCTTTACTGCAAGTCATGACTTCAAGTCACAGAAGTTGCACCAAACTTCATTTTTTCTGTAAAATGAATGACATGCCGAATTAGCACTGAATATTTTAGGACTTGATCCAGAATACAGACATTTGGCATGAAGAGAGGCAGAAGGCTGTCAAGACGCTAGTGGGTCAATACTCTCTTCAGCTGAAGAGTCATGATCCCCCCCTTTGCACTCAGCTGCAAAGCAAACATTAAGCATGATTTGAACTCATGGAGAACATATCCTCAAATATATGAAAGTTACTAGAGGGACCAAAGCACAACAAGAAGGATGAAGAAAAGTCAAGTAGTCAGCATCTTTGGTTCCAAGCTACCTAGAAGCCGAGAACACCAAGACCTAGAATAGACACGGCACCTCCCCACCAAAAAAGGGGACAAGAATGCGAGGCAAGGATTGAACAGCTACAGGATTGGGATAGACTTCAACAAGCTTTTGGAACAAAGTTTGGGCCCCCAAGCCTTGAAACCAGAAGTATTAGTATGGAGATGGTATCAGGCTTAGGTCAACCAGGTCACAAAAAATGTAAATTGTATACAAAGCCATGTTTTCTAGCAAGTTGGAGATTGAGTGCCCTGGGCAAATAAGGCCCTCTGACTGTCCACTCTGGATTTGTCTGCCATGCCTTCCCCTATCCACTCATCACAAAGGGTTTTAAATAGGTGTGCACACCAATACATTGGTGCATATTACATCAGCACTGATAAAAGGAAAAAAAATTAAATTATCAGCAATTGGCTTTTTTTGGCTGATGTGGCTGATAACTGTCACTGATAAATGCTGCGCATCTGGGCACAGTCTCAGCATGCATGCGCCTAGGAGTTCAGTTCAGCAGCATCCAGCTGGTAAGTCTGTTGAGGGAAGGGGCATGGGGAGGGTAGAAGAAGGCCCCTGAAGTGAGGGAAAAAGTGGGGCTGGGGCAGCAGCAGGCACTGCCCAACCAGGACAGGCATAGGACTAAGCCACGAGCAGCTCGGGGCGGGGGGGCGGGCACGGCACATGCCCCCTGGATCTGTGCGTGCAGTGAGGGTGGGCTGCCACCACAGGCAGTGCTGGGCACTTCCCAGCAGGGGGCTTTGGCCCAGGGCTGTGCTGGGAGGGGTGGCTGTAGCCTACCCTATAGCCCCCACCTTCACCCTGAGTGTAGCCTCAGCCCAAACCCTCCTACCAGGAAGAATACAGTGCCCCTGGTCACAACTCACCCTCACCCTCCTCACAGATCTGGGGTCACACGCCCAATGTCTTCCCTGGGGGTGTGCACAGCAGTAGGAGCTGGGAGGTGCCCCCAGATCTGCATGGGGCAGGCAGCAGAAGGCGCTGTGACTGCCCTCCTGCTGCTCACCTAGCCGTGGTGCAGCAGAGCTGCTGTTCTGCCTGCAGATGTGCAGTAGGAACCACCCTGGCCTCTCGGACTAGCAGCAGCTTCATCCTGCACCCCACTACCCCCAGGAGAGCAGCAGCAGAGTATGGGGGGGCATGTGACCTCAGATTGGGGCAAGGTAGGCAGCAGAGTGGGGGTTATGGGGCACTACAGCTACCCTAAAATTCACTACAGCTCCCCCATAGCCTCCCACCCAGGGCAGTCTTGGCCCCGCCTGCCCTGGGGGCACATGCCCCATTTCCCCCCTCCCCCCCTCCAAAAAAAGCCCTGCTGCTGCTCACCCAGCCAGGGGCAGGGTAGTGTGGGGTGGGTAAGCAGTGCAGGATGAAGCTGCTGCTCATCTGGGGAAGCTCCCACTGCTGCGCGCT
Source organism: Crocodylus porosus (assembly GCF_001723895.1). NCBI lineage: Eukaryota > Metazoa > Chordata > Crocodylia > Crocodylidae > Crocodylus > Crocodylus porosus. The sequence goes on from NW_017728923.1 coordinate 1,838,981, forward strand.
ACTTGGAGGCATAGCCCCTGCCCCTGGTGCCTTCTGCCACCCACATGGAGTGCGGTCTGGCCCCACCTAGCCTGTACCCATCTGGGGGCACATGCTGCCATGTGTGCATCCCCCCACCCAATACCAGCAGCAGCAGCAAGAGCTGCCAGACGAACTGCTCCCAGACTAGCAGCATGCAGCAGTGGGAGCTGCCCCACTTTCTCCCAGCCCCAGCTGGGCAGTTTTTGCCCCAGCCCCAATTCCTCCCCCACTGCAGGGGCTTTGATTCTCTCCCCACTACCCCCACAGACTTACCAGCTGCCTCCAGCTGGTTTGAGCATGGTAAAGGAACCAGTCCCCCTTTTATAACATTTTTCCTATGGGAAAATTGTTCCAAGTTATGATCTTTTGACTTCAGGTGCCTATTTCAGGAATAAGCTGTGCCACAAGTCTGAGGATTAGCTATAGTTGAAGGCTGCTATCAAATCTTTTCAGTCTTCTCTTTTCCAGACTAAATAAATCCAGTTCTCCAGCCCCTTAAATCTTTTTTACTGCTTTCCACTGGACTCCCCAATGTATTCACATCCTTTCTGTAGTGCCCCCCACCTCAAACTGGACAAAGTATTCTAGATGTGGTGGCTTCAACCATGCTGAATAGAAGGGAATAATCACTTCCTTCATTCTGCTGACAATGTTTGTACTAATGCAGCCCAGTATGCCATTAGCCTTCTTGGCAACAAGGGCACACTTTTGATTCATCCCTGCTTATTGTCCACTGTAACCCCCAGGCCCTTTTTTGCAGAACTGCTGCTTAGCTAGTTGGTTGCCAGCCTGTACCAGTGCACAGGACTATTCCATCCTAGGTGCAGGACTTTGCACTTGGCCTTACTGACCTTCATTAGATTTCTTTTGGCCCAATCCTTCAATTTGTCTATGTCTCTCTGAACCCTAGACCTACTTTCCAACACATTTACTATTCCCATCTTGGTGCAATCCAGAAAGCTTGCTGATGGCACAGTCCATCCTATCTTCCAGATTGTTGATGAAGACACTGAATAAAAACTAGCCCTTGGACCAACTCTGGGGTATTCCATTTACTGCAAACTAGACAGAGCCATTGATTACTACCCTTCGAGCTGGATGATCCAGCCAGTTTTCAGTTTGCTTTACAGTCCATCACGAGACTACTGTGGGAGACCATATCAAAAGCCTTACTATAGTCAAAGTATAAACTTAAAGCTGAAAAAGTAAATTCTAGCTTCAGGGGTAATATTTTCCAACAACAGATATGGGCCCCACAGGCCCCATCCTGAAGTCAGAGTATTAGCTTAATCCCCATATTTATTCCAATCTGTTACTTATAGGTTTTACTGCTTTTTATCCAATGCCTAAAGCTCAATTTCTGTTCAAAGTGTCCTAGTGATAAAAGATGTTATAAATCAAGAAGTTTTACTCCATTAAAAGTTACAGCAAGTAATCCTTTAGAGGACAGGTAGGCCAGCTGCCTCTGACCCAGTGTGGGCCATTGTGGCCCACAGCTGAAAGGGGTTGTCTATTCCTGATCTATTCAGTTGAAGAGAATGTGGCTTTCTGTTTTACTGTCTAGGCAGTGCAGCCCCAACTCTTTTGCTAGATTAGCCTCATGCCCTCCAAGGGCCACACTGATGCACTTCCTCTGCTCAGTCTATGCTTAGCTTTCTGTTCCCTATTTGTGCTCTTGCCTGATCTCCTGCTCTGCCTTCTTCTTCCTTCCTCACCTGCTGTGGTGCTTTCTGTCCCATCCCTGATTGGTTGTGCACCACACATGGCACTCATGCTGCAGGTTAGCCACTCCTGGTCTAGGGAAAGGAGACTGTCCACAGACCTTCTGCTTCAGTCATAAGAGGAAAGCTTCATTTATGGGTAGAAGAGAAAAGGCAAGCTGCATTAAGTTAAGTGAGGCATCATAACAACCCAAGACAACTGGAACTCAGAGCTCTTCACTTACAGCACTGCAAGTTCTCTGGAAGCTCTAATCAAGGCAACAACAATATTGACAATAGTTAGACTGGGATAGCAACTTCAGAAGTTAAAGGATAAAGACAGAGTACCCTCTTGAACTTGGTCAAAATGGAAATCTCAAAAAGACTCAGGAAAGAGCAACTTTTCTTCTGTACCCCCCTACCCCATGATGGCAGCAAGTTTTACTTCTGAGGTTTGCATTTCTGCTTCACTGACAGCCAAAGGTCCATCTTCCTTTCTATTCTGTTGGTTGTTTTGATATAATGTGTAGGCCCACTCTGTTGGGGCATTCAGGACTTTAAATTTAAGATGGTAGCCATTGTTTACTTTGCATATAATGTGCACATTTTGCTTTTAATGCTGAATCAACCTATTGCAGGTGCAGTTGTAATCTGCCCTTCCTGTATTTCCTTGCCCTTTCCACACATGCTAGTTACTATTTCACATAGTACTAGGTCAATATGCAATGGTCCAAGTACGTAACTAGCTCCACCACCTACATGGCTAATAGATAAAGGAATAGAGAGTCAGCTACAGACCCTCACTCCCTCATGATGGTACAAGGCATCCGTTACCCCTTCAACAAAATGCAAGGTAGAACTGTACAACAGCCCAGAAAAGCTACCTACTTAATTACAGTCACATGCCCATGCAGTTAAATTTGTGGATTTAGCAAATTTAAGAGACACAGGATACACCACATGCAGTGCTGCCAGAAGTCACTTGACAAGTCCTAGACAGGACTATTTATTGTCATTTAGCCAGCAGGCAAATTCTGTGACAGCTAACAAGTCCAGCAGAAATATGTAGCAGTTTTGCAGCAGTGATTTGAAAAGGGGGGGGGGAAAAGAGGAAGAAATGGGAACAAGAACAAGACTAGCCTAGCCTAACTAAAATATACACTTGACAAATCTCTATTTAGAGATCGTCCAGCTGCCTGCATGATGCCATATTAAAAAAGACATACATTTAGCCAACACTGTATATGGGATTAGTTCCATGACTGATTTTAAGGCCTTGAAATGCCAAGCCTCACCAGGAATAAGACTGAAAGCATCATATATGGAATCACTCCAGAATGTCACTAGTTAGCTTCCATGCAGTATGAGACTGCTCTTGCCTTGATGCTCTTCTCCATTTCTGGATATGGAAGAATCATTACATGGAAAGGATTCTATAACGTGACCACTCAGAAGCACCTGACATTGAGCCACCCATGTTTTACGCACTGGAAAGACAGAAAAAACCTATTTAAACCACAAAGAATGACTTGTGCACAAGTGAGCAAGCCACTCTGAAGATATCCAAGGTCACAGCAGTCAGATGCTTTGTGTGATCACAATGGTACTAGCTGACTAGAACAAGTTCCTGCTACCTGTTTACCATCATCAGAAGTTAGTGTTCAGAACCAAAACAAGTGACTTTATGCAGTTGTTTCCACATCAAGCCAGCTAGGACAGAATATATCTCAAACATGTTTACTAGAAACAGCGGGCTCTGAAATATGAGCTGACCAAGAAACAGATAGTACATACAGCTTACTCAAGTTAGGGAGTCTAACTTAGAGGGAATGTAACAGACACTGAACAATGTTCTTTATGCAGTATCTTAAAGACACTGCCTACCCAAATTGATTTTTAGCTCTTTGCTTCTAAGTCTGCTTTGCTTTAGCTCAATTAAGTATTCAAACAAGTGTTGTCAGAAGACACTGCAATGTTAGATCGCCAGTGAGATGTGCTACATAGCATTGCAGATCAGAGAGGTATTAAACCCTGCACACTCAGTAACAGGTCACTCATGACCAAGGTAATACAGGATAAAACAAAAACAAACACACAAACCCAAATGTCAGTAACAGAAATGGAAGCCACACTCACCTAGCAAAGAGCATGGTAAAGCTCTACACTGCATTAACTGCCATCTACTAGTAAGCATGGGGTAGCCGAATCCTCAATAAACACAAGGTAACTTGCCCTGCATTTACCATAGCAGCTACACAAATTTCCAATAAATAGCTAGCAAGTGGAAGAATCAGAGCATGGCTTATTTTGCAGCAACTGGTTTGTGCAGCAGCTGAAATATTGTACAATACTGTACACTATAGTGCTCACACAGCCCTGAGCAATTTCCAAATATTTATTCAGAATCCAGGCCTCTAGAGAATGAGATAGAAAGACCTATTTGTTCTGTACTGGTATGCTCATTACAAAATGAAAGCAAATGCAATCTAGCCTCCTCAGATTGTGATAACCAATAAGGTCCCCAAGCCTTTTTTGATGTATAGTAACTTCAGATTGCATATTTATATTGCTTGTCTTTATTGAGACAATAATGGAAGTTTAGCTCAGAATTTTTCACTCTATTGTACTGAGACCAAGAATTACAGAGGAACCTTTCAATTCTTACTCTTCTGAATAATGATTCTTAACCTCACTAGACTCAAGGTTCCTGCAGGAAAACCACTTCTTTGTTTTCACTTTTCTGTACTCAAAAAAAGTGATAATTTTTTAATGCAAACAAAAAAAACCCACCCAAAATATTTTGACCAGTTGCTGTCTGTTTTTGACACTAAGGGTTCCCCATTTAAAGTGTCTGGGTTTAGCATTACACAGCTGACAGAATGATAATGCTGTGCACCACCCTTGAAAAGATTTTTCCATCACACCAGGTTGAGAGTCACTGCTTTAAATTTAAGCCATTACAGCCACGAAATGCAAAACAACCAAGGCCTTTTGGTCATTGTTCTTCATAAAAAGAGTGCTTTAATAAGCAAGTCAGGTTAGACACGGTTTGTGCAGGGAAGAATATATCCTCCATTTTGCCTTCCTCATCTCCTTCATAAACTGCAATTTGAAGAAGCTGAGCTCAAGTCATTGCTTCATGGTTCTTCCTCAAGATCTGGTAACACCCACTCTTCTAAAGTGGGGACCAACTGAAACACTGAGGGCATTTGAGTGGGAGGGGAGCAGAAAGCTTAGTCAACACCTGCTCAAGCAAATGCAACCACTGCCTTCAATCAATTCAGTTTGTAGAATCTTCTCATCTGTTTCTGTAAGCAGTCTAAAGAGCTCAGTTCTTCACCTCATCTAGTGGAGCATGACTTGGCACTTCTCCAGAGCTCTGGAATTAGTGTAGGATGATAGACTTCTACATTACTATTTCTGAGGTTCACCATCTTCCTATGACAGGCAATGACAGGGCAAGAGACTTAGCCATATTTGGCATTCAAGACAGTAGGCCACTAGGTAACACTACAAGGCTGAACCTTTGTATTACACAGCATTCATCTACTGCATTATGACCACTCTACTACTTAGGCCTACATCATTCAAAGTATGTGAACCTCTCCACTGCACCTACCCAGTCTAGCTTTTACCTGAGAGCTCTAGTAATTCCTCTAGTCAAACAAGCTCTTCCTTCTTACTGCAAGTATGTAAACTGGTGCAGAAAGCAACTGCCACTCTGGTATTTCTACAACTCATCTATACTACCACTCCATAAGAGATCTTCCATTACTGTTCCAACAGAGACCTAGGCATTTAATATTCAGATCATGTTTTAAAGTCATGTGACCAAATGAGTCACAAGATGTACCACAGATATAGAAAACTAACTGGAATCTTTACTCGGGATTCAAAGGGTTTTTTGTTTCCTCATTTTGTAAATTAGAGGTTGTGATACTGCTGAATTGGCAGGGGAGCCACTCACTACAACCATTTGTTGCTACATAGCTCAAAGCCAATTGCAAGACTAACATTTGCTACTTACATGCACCTCTGATTTATTCTGAAGTTACAACTATACAGCCTCATTAAGTTGCTTTCAGCTCTAAAAATGCACTAGGCATCTTCACTCAGTTTCAATGGTGTCAAGCTCAAACCAAACCACCAATACAGAAAGGATGTAAAATTTGAGCCAGACTATTTTTCCCCATCAGGAGGCCAATACTTCTGTTCACCTTAAACAGTGACCATGACTTGGCATTAGACCTGAAAGAGTTAAAAATAAAATGCATGTTTCCCCCAAGGGCCATTGGGAAAACTTCAGTTTTACATTTTTCTAGTATTTGGAGACCGTCTCCACCTACAAGTGATGTATTAAGGTTGGCCCATTTCTGCTGGTGTAGCAGGCTAGTCAGGGGCTATTTTCATATATTTTAACCTGCAAAAGCTGGACTTTTGTCTATTAGCTCTTGATTTAATCCAGTGTCTAGCACGGACATCTAGCATTCAGCACTGATAGAAACACACTTGTTTTTCCCTTGCCTAGGGATATATCCCTTAGAGATCAGGCAAAAGGATAAAAATCCAAACTCTAGATTCAAGGGAGCCCTGTTCACATGCAGACTACATTATATGCCTGGAGGGACTGCCAGAAGGCAGCAAAGGATTCATTCTCTTGCTCTGAAACACCCAAACATGGAACTTCCTTTAGTTGTTTTGGCATGGAGTCCAGGAGAGCAACACCATGGTTACTCTTCAGGTAATAAAAATATAAAGCAGCAGCTCATAGAAGACAGTCACACCATGTTAGTGGCATATTTTCTTGCCACTGCAATTAGCCAACCTGTACTGGTTAGAGTGAAAATCCCTACAACTCTAGGGAGCACAGAGGTACAGTTCAAATACAAGTAAGATTCTCCCCTCCCCCTTTTATCTAGTAACATTAAAATAGCTCCTCTCCTTAAGCGCTGTAAGAGTGACAGCATTTGGTTAAGAGCTTTGTCATTTGCCATTATGGTCATAAACCTACATCAACTCCAGCTCAAGAATCCTTCACTGACTCAGAAATGGACTAAAAATGTTCCCTGGCTTCTAAGTGCATTACGTCTTCATTTCTATCTGCATATCTAGTCTCTTTATAATGAGAACAGATCAGGTGCCCCTCTTTCCAGGCCTATACTGTGGACAGCATGGCTGGGACTTGTGTACCTCCTAGAGCCTATCATTGCAGGTCTGTTCCTACTGCGTCTCCCCAAGCGCTGGAGTCACTGCAGGTGCTCAGTGGAGGCTGCATGAGGAGCTGCATGAATCTAGCTCCAACCAGTTCCGGCGTCGGCACCGGGCCGGGTCTTCGCGTGCAGCGCTCCCCCAGTCACGTGGGCAGCCGGGGCTCCACCAGCCAGAGGCTCCCCAGTGACGTCACCCCGGCAGACCCTCCGCCGCCGCTAGGGCCCGGATGCGGCAGCGCGGAAGCCGACGGACAGAGGCGGAGGCAGCCGAAGCACTTCGGCCGGGAGGGGGCAGAAGCAGCTGCTGCAAGCCCGGCAGTGGCGGGCGGTCCCTCCTGCCCCCGCAGCCCCTGGTGGGAGCGTCCGGCAGGTGCTGGTGGGGTCGCCCTGACACCCCCGGGGAGGCTCGGCAGGTGTCACCTCCGCAGAGCCAGTCGGACACGAAACGAGGCCCCAACCCCACAGGAGGGCCCACCCGCCCCGCGCGGACACCGCCCAGCCCTTGCCGGGACCCCCCCGGGTGCGGGGCCGGGCGCGTCTCACCGCTGAAGACCATGGCAGCTGAGGCGCCCATGACGGCGAAGAAGGAGGCGTACTCGGGGGCGCTCTCCGTGGACATGGCGGGGCTCTGCCTGCGCTGCGGGGGGAAGCGACTCCTTCGCCTGCCTCGGGGCTCCGGCTGCTCCTCGGGCAGGGCTCGGCAAAGAAACGGCG
>NW_017728923.1:1846725-1860391 GCF_001723895.1 Crocodylus porosus
TGGTGCTGGGGTGGGGGTTGGGCACGGCGGCGGCAGCGCTCGGCTCAGTCCCGGCCGGAGTGAGCTGCCTGCTCGGGCGCTGCGCTCTAAATAGCCAACCACCGCAAGACAAAATGGCGGCCGCGGAAGGGTCATGTGACCTCCGCGGAGCTCCCTCCTTCCCTACCCAGCCCCTCAGGGACCGTACCACCCACGGGCAGAAGGGGGATAGCCCGAATTGGGCACGTTCACTGTCCTGTACCACAGTGGGAATATTATCTCCCGCTAGAAACCAAGTTGGGGTCTCGTTCCTTTTCCCTTAAGCCGCTGTAGAAGAGAGCTTTAGGAGTCCGTTCCCCTCTTCCCGCCGCAGATGGTACAGTCCTCCTCTCCCACAGTCGCGTCGGCCCCAGCTGAGCGTGATTCAGCGGTCATTAGCATAACGGGCGGGGCCAGGCCCCACCCCCTGGGGGAGGGAAACGGGGCTTGGTCCTTCCCCCTGTGTCCGTGACGTGAGCTGCGTGTGCGCGCTTCGCCCGGGGGCACGAGGGGCAGCTCAGTGGTCTGGGGGACCTCGCCCGGGTCGTGCCCTCGGGGAGGGGAGGTCCTGGCGGTGGTGGGACCGTCGCCTCTGGCCGTACATGGGGACAGGCCCCCGCCCGGTGGGCCCGGACTGACTGCTGGGCGGGCTGAGTCCCAGTCGCACCTAGCCGGGCGTGCACGTGGAGCGGGCGGGGCTGCTGTGGCCGGAGCTTTTTAGAGCTGGGAGAAACCTGTGCGACTGCAAGCATGAGGGCGGCCGAGGAGGGGAAGGAAAGAACTTGCTGGAGAGCTCTGTTCTGCTTAGTCCTTCAGCAACCTGCAGTCCTCTCCTGTGCCGCTTGGCCAGGGGGAAATCCGGCTGACAGAAGCCGCTGTTGGTGCATGAAGGCAATGGAGCATCTGCCTACCAAGACACTTTCTGCAGGCCTGACGGAGAGCCAGGTGTCCTGGGCTGTCTCCTTGTCTGTGCTCCTGATGGTGTGTGGCGCTTTGGCTGTATCACACGTGCTCTTACTGAGTTTTGGTTTCTCCATTGGTGAGACAGGGTGACAGTAATCCTTCACCCATGCAGAGAGGGAGCCCCTGCAAGTACCCTTGACTGCTTGTGTGCATATGCCTTTTTCTGGTTCTGTACCAGGATGCTCCCACCACTCCAGTGCTGGATTGTATACAGTCCACTCCAGTGTTTGCTTCTCTAGGATGCAGTCATCTTTGATCCTGTTTCCTGCCCAACACTCTTCAGCTTCCTGACGTTGCAGAATTCTGCATATTTCATTGTTTTTCTGTTCAGGTTTTCTATTCAGTAGGCTGATCTACTTGGGGATGATCTTGTTTGAGCGGGGGGTTCAACTAGATGATCTCCTGAGGCATGAACGCCATGTGCCCCTGGAGGCTGGTGGGGCATGGTGACCACCTGCAGGTGGTGGCTACCATGTTGGCAATGGGGGCATGGTGGCGGGGGAGCGGGGAGCTCTGGCAGGTGGCCACAGCAGTGTCAGCGGCAGGGAGTGGCGACCACCAGCAGATAGCAGCGGCAGCCAGCAGTGATCAGGGACTGCCCACAGATGCCACATGGTGTCAGCAGTGGCAGGGGAGAGTGTGGTGAATGGTGACTGCCTGCAGGTGCTATCAGCAGCTTTGATGGTGCTTTTTGCACGGGGTGCACTGCTAAGCTCAGTGGGTGCACGTGCACCTGCATGCATCCCCTATGCGCCACCAATGTCCTGAGGTCCCTTCTAGCCCTAATTTTCTATGATTCTATAATTCAGTGCAATAACAAATCTGTTTGGTTTTAAATATGTTATCACTTAATCTGCCTATTTCATACCAGGTTTTTAACATAAACTCACACTTTTAGACAGGGTGCAGTATAATTTAGCCAGGATGTAATAACAATCCTGAATCATTTCAAAATTGTATTGATAAAACATGTCCTAAAAACATGTTTTTATTTCATTGATTCAAAATATTCACATAAAGATAAAAAGAACGTCATCTTCTATCACACTTTAGCCATTTTATTGTGACTAATTTCATGTGCTGCTTTTCACTAATAATGCATAGGTCAGGGGCCAGCAACTCTTTAGTTGCTGAGTCAAAATAGCATAGCTAGGTTCAAGGTAGGCCAGTGCTTCCAATCTGGCTGCCAGCTTCCTGTAGCCTGATCACCACTATTGCTTCTCCTCCCCACTGCAACACATGCATGCAAATCCCTCCGTTCCTAGATTGCTATCAATATCCAAACTTTGTAAGTCAGATAAAATTGCTCAGCTGGCCAGAGTCAGCACACTCCATTATATTTCCAATCCATTCCTTAAATAAAAGTTTTGTAAGAAATCTATTGGCATCTATGAGTTTCATAGTTATGTATGATATAGAGTGCATTGCAGTCACCATCAGTTATAGAATTACAGCTAATAGGGACTATGGATCTGTCCAAAACACAATGGCAAAGAACTCAGTCTTACTGCCAAGGTTATAAGGCCTGTCTTTGCCTACCTGTTCTGGCTGTGCCTCTACTAGCCTTGGAAATAAAGTGGTAAGGCAGTATCCCTGGTACTACATTTAATACTTGGGTTTGCAGCTTGCACAGGAATAGTGACTTGGGAATTGGGATGTCACTAGGGCTTCCTCATTGCCTTATTTCTAGGGTTGATGTACACAAGCAGAATGACTAGTTAGGGCTTACTGCCTTGGCAGCAAGACTGAGCTCTCTGTTGCCTGTTGTAGTTCTACCTTCCAGGTCTCAGCATGCAGTGCTCCCTGTTGATCCAAGTATCCTTTCTCTCAGACCTAGGTGGAACATTGCATGCTGGGACTGCTAATATTTTACTTTTCCTCACTGGTCCCCATTAGGATTGGGACCCATTGTGCTCAGTAACACATTGCATGTAGTCCCTGTCCTGAAGATCCTGAATGTAATTAACCACTGAAAGAATTTACATAGGGATGTAGATGAGTCTTCATCACTTGCTGTCTTCAAATTTAGGTGGGTGTCTCTCTCAAAGCTTTGTTGTAGCTCAAGCAGGAATCACAGAGAGAAATTCTTTGGCCTTCATTATACAGGTCACATCTATGTCTTCATTAATGTGCTGTACTAAATTAATGCACAGTAACTAGTGTTACTGCACAGTAGTGCTGATGCATACCTTTTTAGTGACGCTATCGCATAGTAGCTTATTAGCACTGTTTGTACTGTGACATGCTACTGCAGAGTATTATTAAGCTACTGCATGGTTAGCATCTTGTATAGACATGCTCGGGGTGGGCCCCCTGGCCTTCAAATCTGTGCATCTGAGTTTCATAGTCTCATCAACTGAGACTCAATAAGACAGCATGACAAACAGAAGGTGGGAAAGGAAGAGGGTGATGAAAATAGAATGGCTCTGTCACAAAGGTTAGCTGTGTACCCAACTCTGATTCCCAGTCATTAGCGATTTGACAATGTATTGGTCATAGTAGCTCTTCCTGATCGCTGCAGTACCTGGCCATCATTCATTGGCTATTCTCACAAGACATAGTCATCATGGATAGGTGGATCTGGAGGAAGGATTTGAAGTGGGGAGGGTAATAGCCCACACATGAACCACCCACTGGTTCATGTGTTGTAAGGGCCAGCATAGAAGAAAGCACAGAGGCAGTAGAAGGATAAGAAGAAGACAAATGGGTGTAGAAGCTTGATTTCATTACTGGAACATTGTTGTCAACCCAATGAGGGACAAGAGTGGATGTCAGGCAGGTTGTAATGTATCATAAAACCAATGAGACATTCATTTCAGAAAACTAATGGATCTTTACTTCATAAATCTACTGGATACAAAAAATCATGGACTCAATATAGACATTGCTTTTATGATACATTACAACCTGCCTGACATCTGATTCACCAGTACCTGCCTGACAGTCTCTTTTCTACCTTGTACTCTGTCACTGCACTGTCTCCCTTCAGCCTTTTTTCCCCTGTTCTCTTCCCCCTCCCCTTCTCCCTTCTGCTTTAACACTCTGTCTCACTTTTTGTTTTTTTAAGTCTACCTATTTATAATTTCACTGACATCCTGCGACACTTTTAGCTTCTTTCATTTCTTGGAGTCTCAGAACAGCAGAGACTCCCCATGCCTGAAGAAAGGTGACTGCGCCCAACAGCTTGCTAAATTTTTTTTCCCAGTTACTCCGTTGGTCTAAAAAAAGATATCACATCTACTCAAAGAACCTTGCCTGCCTATGTTCTTAGACCAACACGGCTACAACTAAAAACCCAGCCACGTGATAAAGGACTTTCTTACTTCCTAGTGAAAAACTCCACCTAACAAGGAAATAACACTGCCAAAATGGACTTTGACCAAATAGGAACTGCAGTGTATTTTACAGGCTGGTGCAACACATGATGCCCAGTTATTTCATGTTACTTTTCCTGATGCACAGCTAAAGCATACCATCCCTTTCCCCAGCAAACAGTCTCAATAAATTGGTTTTGTTTTATGGGCCTCATACCTCTGACCTTTTCCTGCTGTCTGTGAACCTGTCCTTTGTGGTCTCAGGCTTTGGGCTGTCACCACTCAGTGAGGAACAATTTGATTCTTCTACATTCTGATGGGGTGTTGATTTGTAGCTCCCACCATACATCAACCAGTATCCTCTCAGCACATCTGTCCTATGTTCAAACCCTGTTCTGTTTCCCATTCCTCTGTTGAATGGAGGCCTTTGTTGCTCTGAATGTTGCTACAACATTCCTATACATTTTGCCAAATGTATTTTTCAGAAGCTCAAAATTCCATCCAATCGTGGCACTCAAAGCCACTTTGCCACACTGGGGGATATTTTGCTAGCAGATTTCAGACTTCCACACCCAGCTGGCTTGGTGCATGAGCTATACTTAAAAGGTAGCAATCAGAACAAGAAGGATGGAAAGCAGTGAGCAAACATTCTCTTTAAAGCAAAGTGTTCTTTGTTGAGAAAAATACATTGCCTAAGAAAAATATAACGTGAAGCCAATAAACCAGCCAATATACATATCTGCTTCCCAGGGGTCTAACCATCTGCTGCATGGGGACTCTGCAGGGGAGAGGGGCCAGGTCCCTAGAAATTATTTTGTAGTCTCCCTCTGTGTCAGAGCTCAGAGGAATCAAGACATTTCTTACTTATTTATAACTCTTTGATCAGATTTCCAGCATTTTGGAGATGGGTGAAAAATCCTTGAAGCCAAGTGCTTGCCTCCTCATTTTTCAAAAGTCTACCTCAATGATTTTATCTGGGAAGCCATGGTACTGCTACCTAGTTCTGTTATTGAATGCCAACATTATGGGGCATAATAGGAGGTCCGCTCTCCAAGAATAAATTAATAGATTCATAGATTATAGGGACTCTGAAGTATCATCATGTCTGACCTCCTGCCCCAGGCAGGAAAGAGGACCGAGGTCAGATGATCCCAGCCAGGTGCCTATCTAGCCTCCTCTTGAAGACCTCCAAGTTAGGTGATAGTACCACCTCTCTTGGCAGCCTGTTCCAGATTCTGCCCACTCTTACTGTGAAAAATTTCTTCCTAATGTCTAACCCGAATCTACTCTCCATTAGTTTGTACCCATTATTCCTAGTTACTCCTGGGGGTGCCCTGGTAAATAGCACATCTCCAATTCTCTGTTGTGGTCCCTTGATAAACTTATAGGCTGCTACAAGGTCTCCCCTCAGACGTTTCTTGCGAAGGCTGAAGAGATCCAGATCCCTCAACCTCCCCTTGTGGGGTCTTGCACGGAGGCAACTAATCATATGAGCGGCCCTCCTCTGGACCCTCTCCAGATTCTCCGCATCTTTCTTGAAGTGCGGCGCCCAAAACTGGACACAGTACTCCAACTGCGGCCTGACCAATGCCACATAGAGGAGGAGCATCACCTCCCTCCATCTGTTGGGCATGCATCTGCTAATGCATGATAAGGTGTGATTGGGTTTGTTGATGGCCTCGTTACACTGCCAGCTCATGTTTATCTTGGAGGCAACTATGACTCCAAGATCCCTTTCAGCCACTGAGCTGAAATTCTATAGTCTGTCTCAACAAATATGTATCAATAGCCTTAGATTCTTACATAGCAGCTCCTATGGTATTCATAACATTATTACATCACTAAGGTCACACAGGGGGTCCATGAGAGCTTGAGAAAAGCAGAATCCTGGGATCTGATGTTTTTGCAAAGAAGGACTCCAGTGCCACTACTTAGGTTTTTTGGTTGCAAAAGTAACAGAGGTTGTTGCTTGAGGGTTTAGATCTGTGGATCTGAGTGATGGCTACACCAGTGGCTGCTCCACCACCTCTCCTCAACCTTCCCCCAAATTATTACTGCAAGTTCCAGCAGCATGCCCAACTGTAGGGTGCTGCCTGTAGGTATTACCACTTCTTAGCTGCCATCATAGGAAGAATCACAAGGACTATCTTCATGGAGACTTAGAGATATCATTTCACGTGGTTCAGAATCATGATAGTACCCAGAACAACCTGATGGAGACAGAGGTGGGAATGGAGGGGGTCAGGGCATGAACACTCCCTTGCAACCCCCTGAAAATAGTGCATGCAGATGAAGAGCTTAGGGTCAGGGATTTGGCCCCATGAAAGTTCAAAAAGACTGTAGTATCTTATCAAGCTGTAACTAAAGCAAATGAGAGGAATCCACAAGGTCTTGTGTTTTAGTCCTTTTGAGGAAACGGGCTGAAGGGGAAGGAACTCATACAGGAGGTAGCATCAGTTTCTCCATTTTAGTGCTTAGATTGTGACATCTGTAGACACAAGGACACATTCCAACCATGAATTTCTCTCTGACCTCTGTAGTGGGACAAAGGTGGGGATAGGTTGTCTGTTGCACGGCTGCTCTTCTTTTCTTCATTGTTCACCTTTGGTGATGCTGTTCATCACCAGCAAGACAAGAACTTTTCTGGAGCCCTGCCCTATTCTCTCCTCATTTGCAACCTTTCTTCAACATGCAACAATTTAGAAAATCACTTCACTGTCTGCTTAAATCTAATGGGACTTAAGCATGTGCTCATGGCCTTGTTGAACAGAGGTCTTTGTCGCTCTCAATTCTTTTCTTATACATTGTGGCAAATGTATTTTCAGAGGCTAAAAATTCCATCCATTCACAGCACTCAAAGGCACTTTTCCTCACTGGGGGATATTTTCTTGGCAAATCTCGGCCTTCCATGCTCAGCTGGCTTCGTGCATGAGCTATACTTAAAAAGTAACAATCAATATTTTTATATTGGGAAAACAAATATAAAATATTCCTTCCTAGCTGTCTTGACACTGGGACTCAAGAGATTTGGATTCAGGTTCTTGCTTTGCCATAGACTTCATGTGTGAAAATCACTCTGTCTCTCTGAGTCTTAGTTTTTCACCTCTCAGATGGGGGTAAATATTAGAGCTAGCTGGGAAGTTTTGAGGAAACTTTTTTTGGCTAAAAGGATCAGTTTTGGCAATTTTCATTTTTTAATTAGGAAACAGAAGTTTTGAAATTGCCGGAATATGTTGATGAACTTTTTTGGA
The DNA here is from genome assembly GCF_001723895.1 of Crocodylus porosus. Taxonomy (NCBI): domain Eukaryota; kingdom Metazoa; phylum Chordata; order Crocodylia; family Crocodylidae; genus Crocodylus; species Crocodylus porosus. Next base: position 1,854,272 of record NW_017728923.1, read on the forward strand.
AAAAAAAAAATCTTACTGCCCTGCTTCAGACTGCTTCTTGCTAAAAATACAGGCTAATGGGTATATGACCCTATGTCACTATAGCAACGTGCTATGGTGATGTAGTGATCATGTGAGTCTACATGTGATCAGCAGCCACTTCACTGTAGCAGCATGCTCCCCCATTTTAGTGCGCTGCTACAGTAAAGTAGCCTCTAAAACTAACTGTGCGTTGTGTGCACAGTGCAATACAGGTGGTTACTGTGCTATACTAGAGTACTTCCAAAAGGAAATACTAAAGCACAGTGCAGTAACAATGTTGCCATAGGGCGATGTGTAGATGTGCCCAATGACAGCAGAATAACTTTACACATAAAAAATCATAGAAACAAGATCAAAGCATTTTGAAATGATCAAAATGGAACACTGTCAAATTAATTTTATTTTTTCAGATTTCCGTTAACATTTCCAAGATTTTGACTTTTTGTCCTGATTAGGGACAAAAATCATTTTTTGCAGGGCAGGGAAACTCTTTGTTGAAGGACTATAATAAATGTAATTCCTTCCTCCTACCCTTTGCCTGTGTTATCTGTTTCTACTGTCAGCTTCTTGGAACAGGGGCTATCGTTTCATTCTATGTATGTTCAGCTCTCACCACAAAGGGGTCCTGACTTTGAACAGGGTTTCCAAGTAGTAATAAGCAAATCCAAATAATAGTTGAACCAGTTTTACTCCAGAAAAATTTAACTTGCAGGCCAGCTCAGGTCTGGATAATATTAAATTGAGAGGTGAAAGCATAGAAGTTTCTGAAGGTCTAAGTAAATGAGAAGCACTGAGTGAAAATCCTTGTGCAGTTCTAGCTACAGCCATCCCTGCTACTACCACCATAATAGACCTGCTATAAGGCCTGCCACGAAATCCTGAATTTTTTTCTTATTTATTATCTCCTCTTTTTTGCCCACATTTATTTCTCCTTGTACTAGCACAGGCAAACCATCTCAAAAACTTGCAGTGATTGTGTAATTCCACTCACTGGATGATGTTTCACCCTGCTGGAGATAATGACCTTCAGAAAGGTTCTATATACAACCGAATGGGAATGAGGCAGGAAAGAAAAAAGGAAGGAAGCACTATGCAAAGCAAAGAAAAGCACAAAAGCTGTCATATGTTATGGAGTCAGGTTTGCAATGCTGGACATTCAATATATTTGTACCTCCAGGGAGAACCCAACACCAGGTGGGTATTGAGTGGGCAGCTGTTGAAAGTAATGTGGTCTGGGTGATGAGGCACTGAGTCAAGAGACATTGATTCTACTTCCTATTAATCTGTGTGATAGGGCAGTGCGAAATTTTGCCAGCCATTTCGTTTCAACACTGTTTCGACTCATTTCAAGGTCGAAACAGCAAAATCAAAATGAAACAAATGGCTTCGAAACAGCCTCGAAACAAAATGAGGCTAGTTGAAATGTTTTGAAAGTTGAAACATTTTGACCATAGCGCTGGGGATGGGAAGTCAGTCCAGCAGGCCTGAGTTCCCCTCCCCAGCATGACCATTGGGCTGGAAAGGACCTTGCAAGGTCATCTAGTTCTGCCCCTTGCTCAAGGCAGTTTCAAGCCCAGTTCCTCAGAGCCTCCCTTCTTTCTCCTTCAGCTCTCCGGGACTTCTGTCCCATTCCCACCCAAAGGCTTGATTTGGTTGCATGACCTGCCTGTCCTGTAATTTTGCTCATTTTCCTCCCTAGGCTAGGTAAGAGTCATAGATTTCATAGCCATTAGGGCTGGAAGGGACCTCACAAGATCATCAGGTCCAGCCCCCTACCCAAAGGGCAGGCAGTCCACAGGGGGCAAATGATCCCAGCAAGATAGGCATCCAAGTGTTTCTTAAAGGAATCCGGAGTAGGTGTCTGCACCACCTCTGGGGGGAGTTTATTCCAGGCCCTGGGAACTCAGACAGTAAAGAATTTTTTTCCTTGTGTCCAGCCTAAAACAGTCTTCTAAGAGTTCATGACCGTTGGATCTAGTCTTCCCATGGGGTGCTTTGGTGAACAGTCATTCTCCCAGTTCCTAGTGCACACTCCTTATATACTTACAGACTGCCACCAAGTCACCCCTGAGCCTATGTTTCTCCAGGCTGAAGAGTGCCATGTCTCTCAGCCTTTCCTCATAAGGCCTGCCCTCTTGTCCTCTAATAATTCAAGTAGCTCTCCTCTAGACTCTCTCGAGCTTCTCCACATCCTTACGAATAGGAAGGTAGGGCTGGATGGGACCACACAGGGTCATCTAGTTCAGCCCCCTGCTAAAGGCAGGATCAGCCATGACTAAACCATGCCAGTCAAGCATCTGAGTAATCTGCTCTTGAAAACTTCCAAGGGTGGAGATTCTACAACTTCTTTAGGTAGTGTGATCCAATGCCTGAACACTGTCATAGTCAGAAAGTTCCTCCTAATCTCCAGCCTAAATTTCCCCTTTTGCAGCTTGAAGCCATTGCTCCTAGTCCTGTCCCCCACAGCAGCAGAAAAAAGCCCATCTCCATTCTCTTTGTAAACACTCTTAAGGCATTTGAAGTTCAGTGTCAAAGCCCTTTTCAGTCTTTGGTTCTCCAGGCTAAATAACTCTAGTTCTTTCAGCCTATCCCAATAAGTCTTGCTTCCCAGGCCCCAAATCATTTTTATATTGGACTCATCATCAGCAAAGCTAACTGCACTTTATCAGCAGAACTAACCGTGTTTTATCATGCATCAGTAGATGCATGACAAATAGATCCAAGGAGGTGATGCTTCCCTTGTATGCGGCATTGGTCAGACCGCAGTCGGAGCACTGCATCCAGTTTTGGGCACCGTACTTCAAGAAGGATGTTGATAGACTTGACAGGGTCCAAAGGAGGGCCACTAATATGGTTAGGGGCTTATAGAACCCTATAAGGAGAGGCTGAGGGACCTGGACCTCTTTAGCCTCCACAAGAGAAGGCTGACAGGTGATCTTGTGGCCACCTACAAATTCTTTAGGGGGACAGAGCAAGGGATTGGAGCTGCTCTGTTCACCAGGGCACCTCTTGGGGTAACAAGGAACAATGGTCACAAACTGACAGAGAGCAGATTTAAGCTAGATATCAGGTAAAACTTCTTCATGGTAAGGGTGGCCAAAATTTGAAATGGGCTTCCAAGGGAGGTGGTGCTCTCCTCCACCTTGGGGGTCTTTAAGAGAAGGCTGGATAAGCATCTGGCTGGGGTCATCATTCTTTCCTGCCCAGGCAGGAGGTGGGACCCGATGATCAGTTGTGGTCCCTTCTTCTTGCAGAAGAGAGGCCAGGGAGAAAGATAGTGATACCATGGCCAGTTTGTTTTGAAGGCATAGACTTCCCACTCATCAATATCCGTGGCTAAGCTCTCCCCTACCATTTCAGGCATCATACAGAAAGCCAGACTTGACTTGAGCCACAGAAGACATTATTTCCTCCATCCTCCCTATGCTGGCCTTCACTAAATGAAGCTTGATTTCCTGTTTTGGCTGCAAAAATGCATAGTTATGGGAAAAGAGACACACAGCCTTACAGGCCAGGATAATGCTAGTATCAACCCTGGAAAATGTAGCATGCAGGCTGCAGTGAGCAGGGTTAGTTCTACAGGTGCTGAGTCAGCTAGGAAAAGGCTGCAATGTTGTAAGGTCAGCTGATTTTTGGCATTTCTCCAGGATACAAGGGCATAGCTCACATTAACAGGGATCTTGTGCTGATGAGCAAGGTTCTCTTGATACTAGTGAGCTGACTGATTGCCAGCACAGACATAGCTTTGATCCCAGTTCTGGATGGTGGGGCATGGAAATCCTGTGCCACAGATGAGATGGCCAGTGGGTACCAATAATGTATGAACATTGAGTCCACTGAGCCAGGTTGTTATAGCTAGAAAAGGCTTTTTTATTGACGGTTATAACTGTAATGGTAGCCCCAGATATTCCAACTGAGAGAGCGTGAGTAGTAGTTCCTGCCTGTTAGAGCTTACAGTCCAGATATACAAATCAGAAAAAGTAGGGTAGAAATAGGCAAGTCAAGGTGCATGAGGTGACACAGTGGGTCAATTGGAGAATAAATGGGAAATGGCCCAAGATACAATGCTACAGCCCTAACACACACTGCTCAGGCTTGTCAGCTAGCCTTGGTGTATGGGCCCTGAATCTATCTGGAATTGTAGATCAGAACCACTACTTTTCTGTGAAAAAGTCTGGGCTTAAATAAAAGGAAAAGTCTTGTTACAGTGAGCACGTGTGTGTGTGTGTGTGTGTGTGTGTGTGGGCTGGAGGAAGGGCTAACATTGCAGAGTTAATTCTTTCTTTTGCTTCAGAGCTCAGAGTCAAGACCACACTGGTGGAAGGCACCAACCCAAACTCATTTAAATCCTGGTAGTGGCAGAAAAGACACCTCCTCTCACCTTCTCAGACAAGGAGCCCTCAAGCCCAAGGTCAGATACGGGGACAACAAAGGAAAGAAAGAAGGGCAGTGACCTCTTATTAGTCCCAGAGACTGAAGGTCTCCTGTCCACAAAGCAGACAATAACACAGGCAGAAGTAATGCCAGTTTCTTCTACTATCTCCCTTCCAGGGGGTCACTAGTGGAGTCCAGTCCATCTGTACTCTCATGGGTTTATCCAACATTCCTGCTAACTTGTGTGATAGTAATTTTTGTGATGGGGTCCCTCTCCATTGGCAGCTGGAATGAGGCCATTTGGTTTGTGTCACAGAGGCCATCAAAAAGCTCCAAGAAGGATCTCAGAGGAGGAGAGAGAGGAAGAGGTAACTGTACTGCAGATGGCTATGAGCCGGAACAGGCACAATCCTTGCGCAATAACTTTCGTAATCCCCACAAAGCTTCAGCTTTGATTCCTGTTTGTCCATTTCTCAAGAGAACAGGGATGATTGCAGGTCACTGCAGCTGGCTGCAAGGGTGAGGCAGCTCACAAGACCATTAATGTTCATGCTCATAAAGGATTCTCTGGAGCCTGTGAAATAAGGGAACAACTGAGAAATATTTTTATTACCATAAGCACTGTAAAAATGGCTTTAATTGTGAGTAAGTGAGCACATGAACTATATGAAGCAAAACAAAGGCCAGCACTTCAGTTGGCAAAGCTCAGAACATCTCCAGGAGAAACTGAGGGATATTATATATAGCTGGCACCAGTTCTATAAGAAGCTTAACTGGAAGGGCCACCATTAGAAAGACAGCAGTCTTATTATAGGAGGGCTGTTGAGATGTCATGTTTTCCCAACAGTAACGAATGCCCCCTCCCCCCCTCAAATTAAATCTGTCTTGATTTATACACTGAATATTGTGCCTAACTGGCTTTCCCTATGGCAGTGTAGATCAGCAGTCCCTCCACTGAAGTCAAGGGAATTACCTTGGTGCAAACTTGGGCCGAGTGAGACCAGAATCAAATCTACTGACTGAAATCACAGGTTGAGCTCCTCAGCTGGTATAAATCAGTTTAGCTGCACGGAGTTCAAAGCATCTGCATCATAGAAGCATAGAATCACAGAAAATTAGTGTTCAAAGGGACCTCAGGACATCATCTAGTTCAACCTCCTGCTCAGAGCAGGATCATCCCCAACTAGATCATAGCCAAGGCTTTGTCTAACTGGATCTTAAAAACCTCCAAGGATGGACCATCTACAACCTTTACCACCCTCATGGGGAAAATGCTTTTCCTAATATCTAACATAAACTTCTCTTGCTGCAACCTGAAATCATTGTTCCTTGCATAAATGCCTCATGCCTTCCAAGGCCGGGGGGGGGGCACACAGCAACTGTCCACAGCCAGCAGCGCCAGTGGTGGCAGTGGGGGTGTGGCAGTGGCTAGTGGGGACTGCCCGCCACCAGCAGTGTTGGCAGTGGCCAATCTCAGGGGGTGCACATGCACCTGTGTACACCCCCTACACGTCACCAATGGTTCCTTCTTCTGTCACCTGCCACCACTGAGAACAGTTTAGCTCCCTCCTCCGTGGAACCTCCAGGTAGTTGAAGGCTGCTATTAAATCCCTCTTTGGTCTTCTCTTCTCCAGACTATATAGATTTCATAGACTTCATAGACATTAGGGCTGGAAGGGACCTCGGAAGATCATCGAGTCCAGCCCACTGCCTGAAGGGCAGGAA
>NW_017728923.1:1860706-1865433 GCF_001723895.1 Crocodylus porosus
GCCTCACCAAGGCCGAGTACAAGGGGAGAATGACATGCTATGGGTGCTTGTACATGTGACTGGGGTTTATTCCCTAAGGTTTTATTCTATACCCTCTAAACTGAAATGGTGGGGCATAAAATAAAGCCCTGAGGAATAAACTGTTTCAATTTTCCCATCATGTTAAGGCAAGGGGCCCAATCCTTTTTTTTTTCAATTGGAGCTGGAACCTGCCTGTGGTAAGGTGTTGAGCTGCTGGTGGACTGAGCAGCCCTTGAGCTGTGGGGCACCCTGGTCCTTCCCTCTGCAGCAGCAGTGCCTCCTGGGGCTGCCTGTGTAGGCTGCTAGGTGCCAGCTTAGAGGCAGCACCTGGCCCAATCCAATTCTTCCCTGAGCCTGGCTGGGGAGCAGCACCCAGCGGGCTTCCAGCAGGTGGGCTCAGGCTGGGTGCTGCCTTCAAGCTGGGGCAGCACCTGACCCACTAGCAGCTTGATTGGGTGTCCCTGGGGGTGCCACTACCATAGAGGGAAGCACCAGGGCCCATCACAGCTCAGGGGTTGCTCAGCCTGCCAGCAGCTCACCCACTGGCCACTGGCTCTGCAGGAAACAAAAAAGGATCAGGACCCTTGTGACTTCTGCCTTCAGCAGGCACCTGAATACTAATGCAGCCTAGTATGGTGTTAGCCTTCTTTGCAACAAGGGTACACTGTTGGCTTATATTCAGTTTATTGCCCGCTGTAACCCCTGGGTCCTTTTCTGCAGAGCTGCTGCTTAGCCAGTTGGTCCCCAGCCTGTACTAGTGCAGGTACGTTCCCACAAGCTGAGGACCTGGCCCCTGATGCTAAGTTATTTGCTGTTTTTCTTTGTTTCCTTTTTCTCCAGGAAATGCAAATCTCCCCCAGCTCCATGTGTCCATTAAGCTAAATGCTAGTCCCAGAACCAAGCTCAAGCACCAGCTTCCTTTGTAGGTATCAATAGCCAGAACCTATTGCCAGGCTTCTGCAGTTTCTGTGCTCCCAACCTCATGAAAAGGAATGGCTGGTGAAGCCCATCTCCAAAAACTTACAGGAAGTTAAGGCCCAGGAAGAGCCATATACCACAGCATGTCAGGGATCTAGATCACCAGCATCACTCCCCAATCCAGGCACAGCAGAGGTGCATTGATTCTACATGTGTCAAGGCATCCTACAGTGGAAGGCAGAGGTAAGGTTGGCCCAAGTGAATTTAAAACATATTTCATTTCCACATCTTTCTCTACCAGGAGCCCCCAAAGACTTAGCAGTGGTGGGCCACGCTGGCACCTTGCCAGCAACAAAAGGCAAATAGGTTACTTGCCTGAAATGGAGCAGGTTGCATCCATCTTCTTCTCCTATGCCCATGCAGACTAAGAGCATGTCTACACCACATCTGCAGTGCCTCTATGGATGGCTGCTCTCAACATACTCTACCCACTTGCTCTCACTTGCATATGCCAAACCCAGATATGCAGGGATTAAGTAGCTCCAGAGGCACTGCTGTGCTCAAGACCTCTGTCTCCAGAGCAAAGATGTGGAGGCACACTTGAGGCACTTCTTGTGCCCAAGACACACTTGAGGCAGCTTCATTCCTGCGTTTCTGGGTTTGGGGCATGCAAGTGGGAACAGGTGAGAGAGATGCATTTGGGAGCAGACCCCTTGGGCAATGGTGCAGACACAATGCAGACCTAAAGATCCCATCAGCACGCAGCATTCTTGGCCTGAACCCTCAGCCCTACATGGACCACTGTATGTTGTGACCTTTTAGTGTGAGATTTGTGAAAGCATTTAGTGCTGCCTTAACTCTGCTCTCCCCAGAGTCATTATTGCCTAGGGTTAGGCCAGTACTGCAGGAGATGGTTTGGAGATGCTGTGCTTAGTTTCTGGGGATGCATCTCCTCTTTAAGGATGCAAATGGTGGCACTTGAAGCAACAAGGGGTGCATTCTGGACACTCCAGTATGAGTAAGGTTTGAGTTTCCTTAGGCCTGTGCCTGCACACATTGACAGAAAGGGGATTTGGCCATTACCTTTTGTTGACAAGGCCCTTCGCTTCAACATCAATGTGCATAAAGCCAATCCCACAGATCCTGACAAACCCCTTCTGTGTTGTCCCACTGAAGAACAGTCTGTTTTTAAGATCATGGCCAGAAACTGGATAATCTTAGGGCTGGCATTATTTCTTATATACAGCATCTTTACATGTCTGAGTACAAATGCAGCCCTCTGTTTTATGTATACACTCTGTGATATGTGCATGATGGACATGTGTGTGTGATACATTTCATCTTCATTATAAATCTCTGGTATAAAGTTACTGGGCTTGACTCTTCCCTTGTTTATACTGGTGTGAAGGAGGATCAATGGAATTGGCAATGGTGACTAATTCAACTACTGAGTGTAATCCGGCTTCATATGGGATGTTTCTTACGCATGGATTAATAACCTCCCCAGACCATGATAGTGTAGGTGAAAGGGAAGGAAGACCACAGAGCTGTCCAAAACTTAGGAATGTAGGACTGAAAGGGACTCCTGGGTCACTGAGGATGTCCACAACTCTGTAATCACAGAGACCACTTCATACAATCCTGTTCACAAACTGATTTAGCTCCATTGTAAAACTGATTAGTCTTGGCAGCTCTAACTTGGGTTCCTGGGTGCTGCAGGGAACCTGGGGCTGCTTGGAGTACTGGCTAGCTGGGTGGCTGTTGTGGTGTCTGTGTAAAGTCTAGGGTCAACAGAACCCACTGACAGGTTATGAACAGTGTTCATCTTGGTCTCTGCTAACATTGCTTAAAAACACATTGGTTCCTAGGTTCTGGATCACATGGTTTAAAACACAACCTACTGGTATTTTCCTCATGTAGGCATGGTCTGAGGCAGACTCCTGCTTTGAACTGTTGCTGCCTGTGTGCAGCTGCTGTTGCTTACTCAGAGCGTAGTACACTGTGGTCTCTGGCTCTGTGCTGCAAGGATCCCACCTTAATCTTCCACAGATTGTTTTAATTTGCCAGCCCAAAACTGAACGTTGACTGCTCTGGATTCTGCTTGCATTCTGCCTCATCACTCTGTCCTATCTGTGCCATGTTTGGTGGAATGAGGGATCACATGATTCCCAACTCACACAGAAATCAGTACATGGAGTGTCTCTTGGCTGTGTGGTATTTTATTAATGGAGTGATCATGGGAACGCTTTCTTCCTTGATAAAAAAGACAAAAAAAATGCAGTGCAAAAGTATGAAGCCATACCACATCAAGGGCAAAGATTTAGACATCCTGAAGGCAAAGCATTCAAAATTATGGTACCCACAGCAACAGTAACTCACCCACTTTACACCTTGAGCCATAAATGCACCCACATTACACCTTGAGGCATAAATGTAACAGTATAGCTACCAAATATACATATAACAGGGGATGCATTACATTTCCAGGGAGAAGAACTTTCAATTTCCAGCTTTTAGCATGTAATTTTATAATGCACTAATGTAAGAGTGTGTGTGCATGCACACATGTGTGTGCATGGTCAGTTAATGCAGAGTGAAGAGCAATGCAGCTATAAACGCACCCATTTGTCCTTCATATAGCATGCTGATCCTCAGATTACAGCCTTTTAATAGCTCTTTCACCAAATATTAAGCCCTCCCTCTGATAATGATAAATTTACAGTGGCCTGGATCTGTGCTGCTGAAGAAGAGACTGGAGTGAAAATCTCTTGTGCTTTCCATCAGCCAAACACTCAGAAGCAGGAAGAAAAGCAGCCATGGAGGATGCTGGATGAAAAGAGGCAGTGATGTTGATGCTTATGACAGACAGAAATCCCTGCACTGGGGATTTTGTGAAAGGTGTGGCCAGCCAGCAAACCAACCCCATATAGGAACCAGCTCGCAATCTGTCAATGAGAAAAAAAGCGAAGAGCTGTGTCCGACTCAGATTAGTGCACATGTTCAGATAAAATGATTGGGCAGAGCACAGGCACTAAGTAGAAAGAGCAGAGGGGAAAACAGCTCTACTCATGCCAGGTGGATAACTGGTTGGTTCATAAAGAGAAACTGCTTGTGAGTCAGTCCAGGATTTTGTACACGCTCCCTGACACAGGCTGCCTCCCCTGCATATGCAATCAGAGGGCATTTTAAGGTTATGGGTTCCTTCACAAATGTAACAAATCAAATAAGAGGGCAATGGGATGAGAAGGGATTTCCTGCAGACATGAGCTCCCAGGATGCACGGTGCCCTTCGGGGAGTTTAATTGTTAAATGACCCTGCAGCAGCTAATGAAATAAGCATGTCATGTCATTGGGAGACTATATCAATTTTTCCCTTTAGAACCAGTGTACAGATGTATTATTTAACAGAGGGCTTTTTCCTTTCTAGTAAACAGGATCAGAGGCAGATCCTGAGTGAATGTTCGGAGGAATAGGTGTTAGAAAACCTAGATTCTCTCTCTTCTGCTGACTCTCAGTGGGTGCATCTACATGTGCATGAATGTGCCTTTTCTAATGCGCATTAAATTTAGTACTGTACTAAATTAATGCTCATTAGGCTGTGCTAATGTGCAGTAGCACATCTGCATGCTTTTTGAGTGACAATGTGTAGTAAAATAGTCTGCTGTGCATTAAAGTGCATATGTAGACATGCCCAGTGGTGGGCTGTTTGGCAAGTCTCTGTGCCTCAGTTCTCTGTCAGTAAAATGGGGCTCATGCTTTTTGCCTGCCCCTCTGTAGCAAGTGGGAGC
>NW_017728923.1:1865968-1893844 GCF_001723895.1 Crocodylus porosus
GAGGGGAATAACTAGTTCCCTTGACCTACTCGCAACACACCTACCAATGCAGCCCAGTATGCCATTAGCTTTCCTGGCAACCCAGGCACACTGTTGGCTCATATCCAGCTTATTGTCCACTGTAACCCCCAGCTCCTTTTCTGTAGAGCTGCTGCCCAGCCAGTCAGCCCCCAGCCTGTACCAGTGCATAGGATTCTTCTGTCCTAAGCATAGGTCTTTGCACTTGTCCTTGTTGAACTTCATGAGCTTTCTTTTGGCCCAATCCCCCAATTTGTCTAGGTCATTCTGAATCCTAGCCCTACCCTCCAGCATATCTACTACTCCCCCAGATTTGTGTCACCTGCAAACTTGCTAAGGATGCACTCTATGCCATCTTCCAGGTCATTGTTAAAGACATTGAACAAAACCAGCCTCAGGACCAACCCCTGGGGCATTCCACTTGATACCGGCTGCCAACTAGACATCAAGCCACTGATTACTACTCTCTGAGCCCAGTGCTCCAGCTAGTTTTCTAGCCACCTTGCAGTCTATTCATCCAGTCCATACTTCCTTAGCTTGCCTGCAAGAGTGTTGTGGAATACCATATCAAAAGCCTTGCTAAAATCAAGGTTTATCACATCCACCAGTCTCCCTGAATCCACAGAGCCAGTCACCTTGTCATAAAAGGCAATCAGGTTGGTCAGGCAGGACTTTCCCCTGGTGAATCCATGCTGACTATTCCTAATCACCTTTTTCTCCTCCAAGTGCTTAGAAATGGATTCCTTGAGGATCTGCGCCACGATTTTTCCAGGGACTGAGGTGAAGCTGACTGGTCTGCAGTTTTCTAGAGACTCCTTTTACCCTTTCTTAAATATGAGCACTATGTTTGCCCTTTTGCAGTTATCCAGGACCTCTTCTGATTGCCATGAGTTTTCAAAGATGATGGCCAATGGCTCTGGAATCACATCAGTCAACTCCCTCAGCACCGGCCCCATGGACTTGTACACATCCAGCTTTTCTAAGTAGTCCCTAACCTGTTCTTTCACCAGTGCAGGCTGCTTACCTTCTCCCCAAACTGTACTGCCTAGTGCAGTAGTCTGGGAGCTGATCTTGTTTGTGAAGACTGAGGCAAAAAAAGGCATTGAGGACTTCTTTTCTACATCCTCTGTCACAAGGCTGCATCCCGCAGTCAGTAAGGGACCCACACTTTCCCTGATTCTCCTCTTGCTTCTGACATACTTGTAGAAACCCTTCTTTTTTCCCTTCACATCCATTGCTAGCTGCAACTCCAATTGTGCTTGGGCCTTCCTGACTGCATCCCTGAATGCCCGATCGATGCTCTTATATTCTTCCCAAGGTATTTGTCCAAGATTCCACTTCTTATAAGCTTCCTTTATGTGGACCTTTATAACAGTGCAGAATTACTCCCAGCTTTCCTCTCCAGTCATAGCTTTCAGGACTTAAAAGAAAGAACCCAAGGGAAGGGAGTGGTGAGCTGTGGAGTGGTGTGTGGCTGGCTGATGAAGCAAGGGACAATCCACAGTGTCCTTCTCTAGTCAGTGTCAGACAATGGATCTGGGTCTGTGAGTGTGAAAGAAAGAAGCCCAAGGGCTAGTTCATGGGCTTAGCCAGTCATTCACCCCATTCAATTTCCTGACACAGGGAAGAATTTATACTGACACTCACCCTAGTGTTTGGCATGGAGGTGGCTCTGCCTTAGAAAAGCCCATCTCTTAAATCACATGGAGTGGCCAGACAGGGAGCTCTTTGACACAAAGTAAATGTTAAGTAACTAGCATTTATACCAGTGAGTTAGGAAGAGAGTAAGTTGCATCTCCAAGGGCTGAGTGGTGATGTTTTTTATCTTTGATAAGTGTATCACTTAAATAAATGGTGAAGGTCAGCGGAGAATCTGACCTGACTGAGAGCTTGAGGAACAGTTGGCACTCTTAGCTTCAACTCTCCTCCTGTCCCACTGTAGCAAATGTGCTGTAGACACTATACATCCAGCAAGATAACTTCCTCATTTTCATACCCCACATACAGTTTTTCTGAAATCACATGACTATAATCATGGATTCAGTTTATAAAAGGATTTTGTCCTCCCACAACCTTCTTCATATGTAGTATTTTCATTAAACATGAATTTTGTTTCTTCCTACATTTCTGTAGTGATACAGCCATCTGAGCAAGGAGACTAGAATTTTGGACCACTGATAAATACATTTTTGTTATTATACTCAGGTCTTTACTAATTGTTCTTCATACTGAGCTGTCTCCTAGGCTTCTGGTGCAAAGATGTTGCTAGGATCAATCTAATCTAGATTGATGAGAAATAAATCTCACTTCTCTGGAAGCCAACAGTGCACTACTGTATACTTACATTCTCACTCTCTCTCTGTTCCGTTACATTCTCTGAAGACTGGATCACCCCAGCTCTAAAGGTGTCTGACATCTTGGATGAATGTGAGTGGAAAGTTTCTTCATCCAACACCAGCAATTGTGCATTGCCCCCTGGGATGGTGTAGACAAAAGCTTTTTTTCACATCACTTTTATGTATCCATACAACACTCATTGCCAACAAGGTCATGTGGCCACCATCTCAGCCAATCACTAACTACACTTGCTATTATTTGTCTATGGAAGACAATTACATACATCTCTTGGAGGCCAAGTGATTGTGTCTGAGCTGATCAGATTAATGAATCAGCCACTGTATAGATCCCCATTTATCCAAAGATCTTGGGGCATCCTGAGATCTTCCAATAAATGGAGATTCAGAAAATAGCTAGCTGAGCTAGCTGGTCAGACAGCTGACAAGAGGCAGCACTCTGGCTTCCCAGTCAATGAGCAGGTGGAGACGATGCCAGCCATATAGACTGGCCAACTTCAGTGAGCTCCCTCTAAACAGCACAGCCTGGGAATATCTGTCTATTTGTCCCCCAGAGCAGTAGTATCTGAGCACTCACAGTCTTGACCATATTTACTCTCACAAATACTACTATAAATGCAGCTATCCCTGTTCTAAAGACAAGGAAGGGAGCCACAGAAACATGGTGACATGGCCAGTGTAAATCAGGAATCCCAACAGAAATGAATCCCATCTGAACTGGAGAAGGTGAATGTTCTACCTCATGTCCTTCCTTGAGGAAGTGAACTATGGGGGTCACCTTTTGCAGCAGCACCCTTTCTGCTTAGACAGGACAAAGCTGTGCATGTTAAATACCAAAGTATGCATGTCTGGACAGGGACAGATGCGTGGTTTACAGTAAAAGCAGGCCTGTGCATATGCATCAGGACAGGTCTGGGTGGGGTGTGAGTTTCTTGTTCCTGGTGATGAACTCTGTCTCCATTCTGGTAAACAGTTTATTTTAGAGGTTCTTTCTTAAGGGCCTAAAAGAGAGATTATAAAAAAATATAGTCCCTTTCATTAGAGTCAATTGCTAGCTGCTACAGGACTAACACTGAGAGAATAATTCACAACACATTGTATATTGAATGGATTTTTGCCTTTTCTTTGTGAATTGTTTATGAGCAGACTGCAAAATTCTCAGATTGCCTTTGCAATCAGCCATAACTTTTTGCAAGACATTTATGCACACTGTTTGAGACTTGCATGTATTCACAATCGGTGCTGTGTAACCATAGTTACTTACCTAAGTTGCATGGAATTGTTTATGCCCCGTGACTGGATAATTTCTGTATCTAACCAACTCAGCACAAATTGCTAATTTTACAATCAAATATACAATTCAAGATGGCATAGGTTTCTAGGGATTTTTGTGAGTTTCCCACAGAAATGTGGGTATTTTCCCATAAAATTGGTGAGCTTTCAGAAGTTTCAACTCTCCCAGACATCACTGCTTCAAGAATGCTAAAAAATAAGCAGAACTGGGGGCCAGAAGGTCAGCTTTTCACAGGAGGAGTAATCAGTGACAAGAGTTTACTTATTTTGATAGATAAATTTGCTTCTTTATGTTAGATACACAAGCCCTTTAACAGAAATGGTCACAAACAGCATGCAGGCAAATCTCTCTTTGAGAAATTAAAGTCCTCAAACCAAGCCTTCTTCCCAGGCAGCTACTTTACACAAAGAATGTGCTGTAGTCCAAAAGATTAAGGCAATGAAAATCATCTTGCTAGCAGTATCATCAAGTGACTCCCATTGTAATAATTACCTGGAGTGCAGGCAGTGCAAAGCGAGGGTGGAACAAAAATTAAATCAAAAGAAGCCAGAGGCTGCAGCAGTAAGGCATGGCTAGTTCTGACAGGAACTCAGTCTGACCAGTTCAGCTACTGACAACTCAGTTTTCTTGGAAAGATGCAACCTCAGGGTTTCTGAGACAGTAATTTCCTGACATGCTCTACAGGAGCTGCCTGAAATAGGTGGGACTAAGGGAAAAACTTAAAGGTCTTTGAGATCTGGGATAGCGAATGAGTTGTCGAATGCAGTCACTAGGTAAAGAGATGGAACATCATAGATGGTAACCAGAGATCCTCAGCCTTCAGATGAAGCTGTTGTCTCCCAACACATCCCATTTACCCACAGTCTATACACTGAGTAGTATCCATAGTATATTCACAAGGGATTGGAATGGCAAGAGCAGAGGCCATCTCAGATGCAAGCAAAAACACTATGCGGGTCACATGTTAGCTCTGGTGCTGTGTCTTGGCCTCATGGCTGCCAGGCCATCAAGTTCCATCAGAAAGGGGCTTAGAAATGGAAGAGGCTGCTTATGCTGAGTTCAGGAAGATTTATGGCAGAAGAAGGGTGTAGGGCTGCCCTCATGTAGCACAGAATCGTAAGTTTTACGTTGACAGGGCCCCTTTAAAAAGAGGCCAGGTTCCAGTAGTGCTACCTTCTTGACTCTCCACCAGACACATACAAAATGATAATTAGCTATTAGGAAACACAGAAAATGAGACAAACTCACCAGGGAGTGGAGAAAGACCCAGAATATTTCCAGGACAGAGGCTTATTGAGCAGGGTTCTGGATTTTTGCTCCAGTGAAGCGTATCTCTGCTGAGATGCTCCAGACAGACAATTTTGAAGAAACTAATTTTGGAAATAAGTGAATCTAAACTTTTTGCTTTCCCTGTGCTGGAAGCTGACAGATGTGGCTTTTTAATTAATCATAATTAATGCTTCAACATGCAAAGTGCTATTTGTACAAGGGTTAAGGGCTGTTGTTATTTGAAAGGCTTTTAGATCTTGCCTGGTGAAGGAGTTTATCACCTATCCAGAAGGAGGATGCACAGATATGGTCTTAAGCTGTTAGACCACCACCTCTTAAATGGACCCTGGCAAGTAGCTTAGGCCCCCAGTATAGGTTTTGTATGGAACGGGTTGCACAAATTTTAGCAGTAATTGCAAGTCTTCATGCCAAAACATTCAGGGAAATGGTTGGTATTTTTAACCTTCCCCCACAGTGTTTGCAATTCAACAATCTCAGCCTTGTGCTACTTAATGAGAATCAAAGAGTGAATGTGACTCCAAACAGAAAACAATACTGATAGAAACACTGGTCCTGCAAGGCACTTGTACCTATGGGTAGAGTAAGGGCTAGTGACTATGGACTAATTGTTTGAGTAATAATTGCCAGGATTGGGCCCCAGGTTGCTTCATTGACCAGTATGAGCTAAATACAAAAGGTGAACAGGCAACACAGGGAAATGACAATATGTTGAACTTTCACCCTTGGGATTTCAAAAATCTCAGGTACACTGAATGGGGATTTAACTGTCTGGAGACAAATCCTCAGTGGGTGTCAACTGTAGCAATAATTTGGAAGTCAGCAGGGTTTGTGCCCTCAAATCAGCTCATTATTTTTAATGACCCTATGGCTCGTTAAAGTAATAACAGAATAGGTAATTACGCTGTTGAGATGTGAGTGGAGAGGGGCCTATAAATGTATAGTGCACCCCTATGTAGAAGCTGGGGCATCAGTTGCTTCCACAGTGTCATTCCTTGGCCACAGTAGAGAGCTGTTTGCAGAGCGCCTGTACTGGGGAGCCTGGACAGGTGGTAGAGCAGAATGGGCAGGAGACATACATTGCTCATCGGTGGACGTAGGATTTTGAAAAGTGGGATGCAAATGGTATGGTGCATCATCACATATAACACAACACACATTTTTTCCAGGTAAAAAGAAACTAGCCCTAGGCCTCTGACATATTAGTATATTATTCAGTTTGAGACTGAAGCAAAAACAAATATTATAGCATTGTTGGAACTTTATAAAAAACCCACAACAAACCAGACAAAAATAATCAAAAGATGTTGTTTCTTTAGTCCTGTTGTCATTAGAATTAAATGTACATCTCTTTCAGATTCATAAAACAAAATCAACCCTTCTTGAGTTTCTTGACCATGCATCCAATGCTTTACTGAAAGTTATTTCCATACCTGAATTGATGTTCACCTGAGTTGGTTCCACACCTGAATTAGCTAGAGTTATAAGTAGTCTGCAGGGCTGTGAAACAGGAGCTACATTAAGGGCGTAGACAGAAGTGCAGTTCCCCGCTATAACCTTTGACACTTTGCAGGAAACACTATGAGTTACAGCCATCCCCTGGATCCAATAGATGTTCATTGGTGGACTATGGGGCTGAGCTGCAGTTTAGAGGAGCTGCAGGTCTAAAGCTGCTCTCCCCTAGCCCTCCTGCTCCCCACTCCTAGCCCCAGCACCATGCCCATCTTAGGGGTGGCACATGACCCCCACAGCGACCAGTTGCTGACCAGGGTGGGGGGAATCCCCGTGGCTGATCGCGCTGACTGGGAAGTGGCCACGGTGCTCCCAGAAGTGGTTGTGGTGCTTCATCTGGCACTTGCGCTCCCTGGCTGGTGCTCGCAGGGGTGGCACTGGTGCTCCCACCTACCACCCCCGCCCATTGCCTAAGCGGGGAGCCCAGCCTGTCAGGGGGCATACCAGTGCTCTTAGGCACTGCACATGCATCCCCATGCACCCCCTACGCATCGCCACTGCCCAGCACCATCTTTAGAAGGGGGGGTGGGAAAGGGAGCAGAGGGAGCTGATGCTGGGGGTTGCCGAGTCTGCGCTGGAGGGTGGGGCAGTTGGATTGGAGCCAATCACCCGACAAAACCTCATGCCTGTCAGTACCCAAAGGTTTGATCCAAACAGATACGTTTTGGGCATTTCATCTTCTTTTAAGGGTTTCTTTATAGGAAGCAGTGATGGACACAGACTTTGCAGCCACGCTTAGGATGCCCTGGACACCTCCACTCCCTGTGAACAGCGGTGTTAGGAAATACATGTGTGCGCTAAATTCAGGCTCACTATGCTGCTCCTTTCCTTTGGTCTTGAGTTTTTTGTCACATGCAGGCTCTTGCACTCCTGCCAGAAGCTTGCAAGATGTCTAACCCAGAATTCCCCTCCTCTTTGTGCAGCAGCGCCCTCAGAGCTTGGCTCTGGAGAGCCTCAGCTTTTCCCTTTTCAAACTGTTCCTGTCTCCCTTCACTGATGTGCTGACAGCTCTCCCTTTGTGTTTGGAAGGGACTGGCAGAGATCAAGGAAAATACAGTCTTGATTCCCTGGTGGGACACTTCCTGTTCCTGCAGAACTGCTTGGAGTCCTCACTCTTCATTGATCTTGTCTTAAATTGCTGTGGTTCTGCTTCAAGTTTTATCAGAAGGATCATCTGTTCTATAACACCTCCCCCTCCTTCTTCCTCCTGCTCTATCTCCACTGTAGTAAGTAATCAAACTGCTGAGATATCAAATAGCAAATTAAATTGAACAGATCAGGTCCTTCCCTTCCTGTGGAGCTCCAAGAGAAGTAGGTATTTTGATGCTGCTATCTTTGGTACATTACTGGACAATTTTATTACCATCCTACAGTTAGAAATTTGTTCTTCTCAACCTCCTTTTCCTGAATGTGGAAAATCACCTCAGATTTTTCCATTTGTTGCTCCAGGCTAGTTGGATATGTATAACACATTTAAATACCAAACTCTTTACACGAGAAGGTCTGTATTGCAATTTCTATTTTCTAGATGGGAAAAATGAGGCAGACATGTGAACAACTTGCTCAAGGTCCACAGGTGTAATTAGCACGGTTTGCACACTGGGCCAAAACCAGTGGATCTTGTTCCACCAGTAGATCTCAGAGCCTCTTGAAGTCAATCCGAGGCTGGGGTGGGGGGCTGAGTGCCCATGTGCATACATGCGCCCCAGCCTAGCAGGTCAGTCTGTGGTGGAGGGAAGGGGCAGGGGCTAAATCAAGGCCCCCGCAGTGAGGGACAGTGCCACAGAGGCAGGAGCAGGGGTAAGTTAAGTGGGGCCCTGACTGGGTGGGACTTACCTGCTGGGGAGGCATGCCGCCAAACAATTTTTTCTCCCTCTGCCTCAATCTGCACCCTCTCCCTCACCCCTTCCCTCCCTACAGACTTAACTGCGGGGTGTGGCAGGGGGAGGGAGGGGCACAGTGGCACATGGTAGATCTTGGGTTGCTTTTAAATACCAAAGGTGATCTTCTACTTAAAAAGGTCGGAGACCACTGTGCTGCGGGGGGGAGTGGGGGCGGGACAGGGGGCGCACTGCTGAGTGCCAGAGGGAGGGGCTACCAAATGTGAATGGTACATGTTAGGGTCTTATCTGCCCAGGGAACTTCAAAGTCCTTGGCTGCTGCTGTCACCGTGTGGTCAGCCTGCCCCACTTGTTGCTGCTACAGCAGCAGTGCAGTATCTGTGCAGCAGCTGCTGCTGTAACAGTAGTGGTGTGGAGCTTCTGCTGTTATCAGGAAGCCACCATTTTGGTACCCCCACAAAGTTGATGCCTGGGGCTTGTGCCCTGCTCACCCACCCCTTGTTATACTATTCCTAAAGTCACCAAGGTCTTTGTAGATCTAATACCAGATTTTAGGTTCTCTCCAGTTCAGTGCCTTAGCCACCAGGCCACTCTGTAAAGCTTTTGTTCTGTGGATTTCCTTGTAAGACATGATCTTTTAGTTCAGGGGTGGCCAACCTGTGGAACGTGTGCCACAAGAAGTAAGATCAGCTGTTATGTGTGGCTTGCAGCAGATGGGGGAATGGATAGGCAACATAGCAGTAGATAGGGCAAGGAGCAAAAAGCAGAGCCGCAAATCAGGCTGGGAGCCCAGGGCAGAGAGTAGGAAGCAGAGCAGCTGATTGGGCAGGGGAAGGGGGTGGGAGTGACTCTTGGGGAGGGTGTAGGGCCATAGGTGCCAACTTTATTTTTCAACAGTGGGTGCTTACAGACGTAACCCCCACCACCCCAAAAAACGGTGCTTTACTTTTTACTTGGTGTGTTCCCATGCTGAGCCCCTCCTATGCCCAGAAGAGGCAGTGCATTGCTTCAACCTGGCTCTGCAGCATCTGTAAAGATTGGGCAATTTAAAGGGGCTTTTTTGGTGCTTTTATGTAATAGTTGATTGAATCAGCTTTAGCTGAAAGTGCCAAAAAGCCCTGCTGAAGCACCCAATCTATCAATACTGTAGAGCCAGATTGAAGTAAAATGCTGCTTCTTAGGGCTGTGCAAAATGGCACTGTTTCATTTCAACTTGTGTTTCAAGGTTTCGACAGAACAGCATTTTGTTTTGAATTTAGTTTTGATTCAAAACTGCTATTCTGTTTCATTGAAACAGTGATGCTGTTTTGAGGCTGTTTTGATGTTTTGCCCATAGCTATAATGGGGAAGCTCAAAACAGTTTCTCATCCAGCAGGCAGATTGGGCCCCAACCCCGGGAAGGCTGCATGGGCTGTGCCAGTCATCCTTAGGTTGTGGGCCCCCATCTGCCTGCCAGATGAGGCAGGGATGCCACCTGGGACCAGGGAGCTGGGGAAGGGAACTGAACCTTATCACTCAGTTCCCCTCCCCAGCGCTGGGATTGATTGGGGAACTCACCCCAGCTGGGCTGAGTTTATTTCCCCAGCCTGAGGGTTGCCCAAGGGCTGAGTTCGGTTCCAAGCCCCATCATAGTGCTGGATAGGGGAATTCAGCTCAGCTGGACTGAGTTGCCTTCCCCAGTCCAATGGTAGGGCTGGGGTGGGGAACTGAGCAATAGGGCTCAGTTCCCTTCTCCAGCCCAACTGCAGTGCTGGGGAGGGGAACTGAGCTGGGGCTCAGTTCCCTTCCCTTGCGCTGTGATTGGCTTCCTGCAGCCTGGTCCCAGGAGGTGGGGAGAGCTAGGGCTGCGCTCCCCGCCTGGCTGAGCCTGGAGCCACTGGAAGCGCATCCCTGGTTCTCCTGTCTCCCACCACGTGGCTGCTTCAAAACTTGAAACATTTCGAAACTTTCAAAACGTTTTGACTAGCATTGTTTTGTTTCAAGGCTGTTTCAAAGCCCTTCGTTTCATTTTGATTCTGCTGTTTTGAGCTCGAAATGAGTCAAAACAGTGTTGAAACAAAACAGCCAGCGGAATTTAGCACAGTTCTACTGCTTCTTCTGGTAAAGCGCATTGTTTTTTAACCTCTGCAAGTGTGGCTCTGTGGCTGCTGAGCACCCATTAATTTTCTTTGGTAGGTGCTTGAGTCCTGGAGCACCCACAGAGTCAGGCCTTATGTGTGCTGCTAATTTGTGGCACACCTGCCAGAAAACTTGGCCCCCACTCTTCTAGCCCATCTGCTCTTCTAATCCTTCCTCTCCCACACACTGCTAGATAGAGCTGGAGGATTATTTTTTTGGCAAAGGGTAAAACTATTTGCACCATTGGGTTGCAACACATTCTATTAAAACTATTTGTACAAATAGGTTTGGCTGGAAAAAAAATTATAGCTGGATTCACAAACCTGTGATGCCTTTTTAATATAACAGCCCAATTGGTAAGAGTACTCACTCAGGCTATGGGACAACTGGGCTATGGTTCCTCCTCTGCCTGAGGGGACTCAAACCTACATCAAGACCCTAAGCACCAGGCTAGAGCATCATTCTCTCTTGCCTCCTCAGTTGATGGTCAAGCAGTTTAGACAAAGCAGGATAATTCCTGTAGGGGATTGTGCCATGCTTCTGAATCTCCCCTAGCCATGCAGTGAGAACACCTGTTTGGCAGGTTGGAGAACCTTGGGTCAAATTTCTACCTTGACTCAGGTAGAGAGTGGATCCAAATTTGGCAGCCACACCTCCTGGTGAGGATCCAAACCACAAGTCTATAGAACACTAGGCACTCCTCTTGGAGCTGTTCTGCTGGGTGTGAAGAACATAAACATGAATTGAACAATCAGGTGAGAACAACTCTCTGGCCCTCCAGGGGGTAGGACACTTGGGTATGAATGTTCAATCATTTATACAAAATGGAACTGCTTCTCCAGGAAGGAGTGAGAGCAACTTCCAGACTCACCTACAGCCAGGCAGGTGGCACATTCTGCTGAATATTGGTTTCTCACACTGTAGATGGTCACTCCAATCACTGAGCTATCATAATAAATGCCACTGCCAACAGCTCTTTCAGCATCTCTGTGAATCTAGCCCTTTGCATCATATGCATTTCTTATAAGAATCCAAACCAAATGTTTTGTGTTTGGTTAACTGGAGTGTTTCATGTCAAACAAAATAGGGTTTTTTTCTTCTTTCTGTCTAGTTGGAGGAGAAAAGTGAAAGCATTTAACATTTGGTTTGATCAGAAACAATTTTTTTTGGTATGGCTGCCAAGCTTGAAAATCAATGGTCACTGAACTCTGATTGTTACTGTCTCAAGAACACTTCTATTAAGGAACATGAGGGGTGGGTTCCCAGACAGGTGCTACAGAATTGTTGGGACAAGATTTTCCATTTCTCTTCTAATACTGTTTCAGATTGTATGGCTTATTATATGGTTTGTTGGCAGGAGCCAGTAGGTCTATTTGACGCACAAGGTGGTGGCGGCAGTAATTTTGGCTGTTTTAATAGATATGTCTCTATTTGCCTGTGCTTCAGGTCCCACCTTCAGATGATGCCCTGCACACAAGACCAGGTACAAAGGGCTCAATCCTATTTCTCCTTCATGCACCTAAGTGGCCCTTATGTAGACGTGTAACTGCAGTTTTTAGCACACCCATTTTTGATTCCACTTAGACATATTTGTCCTGCATTTGCCTACTGAGCATTCTCAGTAGGCTGCACAATGGCTGTGCAAATACCTGAGACTGGAATTGCTTGGCCCAATGCATAATGCTGCATAAATCCCAAAACTGTATTTGCAAAGAACTATGTAATTGGCAGTGTTTACTGCTGTCAGGGGAGGAGAAAGGGACTCCTGCCTCTCAGCTCAAGAGTTTAGAGCAGTGGCTCTCAACCTTTCTGGACTTGAGGCATCCCTCATGGGAGTCAAGGCACCCCTCCATAACTTTTGTGACAGAGGAGCTGGGGAGCAGGAGTGTAACTGAGTAGGGATGACTAGGACAGCAGCCCCAGGGACTGCTATTGTGGGGGACACATTAGCAGCCACTGCCATATCAGCAGCTGATCACATTTCTGCAATCAGCAGGAGGTGGCACTGCCCTAGGCACCACAGAGCTGCCCTTCTACACCTCTGCTAGACAGTGAGAGTGGGAGATTGGCCAGGTAGAGACAAGCCTGAGCCTACATGTATCTGTTTATCTCCTTAGACCTCCAAGCACCCTTAACACGATATCACAGCACCATAGCTGAGAATCACTGGTCAAATGACTAGAGCTCTTGCCCAGGGAGCAGGACACCCAGGGCCCAGTTCCCCTCGGCTAGAGGACATTGAACCTGTACCCCCACATCTTAGAAAAATGCTGTATCCATTAGGCTTTGTAGGCAGAACATTCTCTTCTTGAAATGAGCACAGGGGAGCCAGGAGGGTAAGGTATACGGGCCTGGTAAAAGAGGGTCAGTGCAATGGATACTGCCCCTGCACTCAGGTCTGGGTCCTAACCACCAATTGGCCTATGACAGCAAAATGCAAGGTGTGATGGGGCAGCTGCAAGAGGATGGCTCGGGAGAGGCTGGTCATCACCCCTCTTATGGCTTGATGGGAAGCAGGAGATGAATGTTCTGTTCTCCTTCTGTAGAAAGGAAGCCCAGAACCTGAATCAGTAGCTCCCAGGGTGCTATAACCACTAGGCTACTGAGCTAAAACAGGGCTGTCCAGATGGCAGCCTGCAGACAACAAGAGACTCCGAGGAATTAACCTGTGGCCTTTGGGCTCCCAGTCTGGGTGCTGCTTCCCTTACTGCTCTTCTGTTGCTGTCAGTCTTCAGGCTCCTCCCAGACCCCTTCAGCTTCTGCTGAAGGAATACAGTTGCCTTGGGGCTGCATAAAGCTGAGTAAATCCTGAAACCTTCGTTGTAGAGAACTAGGCTGTTGGTAGTTTGTTGTCAAAGGAGAAGGGGTCTCCCCTCCCACCTTTCAGCTCAAGAGTCTAGTGACTGTCCTCATCCCTGGAGGCAGGGCAGGGCAGGGCAGGGTAGCCGGAAGGGTTCAAGAAGCTGGTGGCTGGGAGGCTGAAGGGGACCTGGAGACCCTGTGTGGTGTAGCCAGGGTCATCCATTGGCACAGGCACAGAATAGGGCACTGCTATGGTACAATGCAGGGGTGGGAAGGAGGGGCACGCACATAGCATGGGATTTGGCCCATGCAGCATGTGGCTGTGGGGCTTATGGCCCTGGCCACTCAGAAGTTGGAGAGCCCTAGGCTAAAAGATGAGACCCTACCCCCTCCTCCATTGTACTTGTGACAGGAATGGTGCACAAGGTGATACAGTTCCAACACAGTGACAAATAAAATCCAGATTGTGTATAAGTGCCCCAACTGGCATTATGCAACTCTGTACGAGCCACCTCGGTGCACTGAGGTGAATTAGGATTGCTCAATCCTGCTAGTGCCCAAAGTGTCACACCAATATATTTCAGCACTATTAGTTAATCAAAAGGAACATTCTCTCAGGAGAAGCTCACATCTGTTTATCAGGGCTGTGGGGCCTGCTTTTCATGTGCTGCCTTTTGCCTGGGCTATTCTTTCCTCCAGCCCATGTATATTTCTTATCAATGCCAGCAGCAGATCAGCACATGCAGGGAAACAGGATATTAGAGCTAATATCTGCATGTAGATCTGAAAGGAAGACTCTTGCCTACAATGTTTCTCATTCAAAAGTATTTTTAGCACTTTGCTTGCCTGGGGACAGCCATACACACAATACGTTAATGACTGCGTGTTGGGGCACTGGGATGCAGGGTTCAATGTGATTGTTTCAAACATACACAGCACAGTAAAAAATAAAAATCTAGAGGAACATTCAGCAGGCAGTTTCCCTCACCACAACCAGCAGCCCAGAGTTTTTGTTCCTCTTGTGTGGTAGACAAAGCAACAATCATGAAAAGAAATATTGTGCAAACTTCACTTCCTGAGATGATATTTCATATGTTGATCTTTTTCTTCTTATTTTTTCTTAAGATCTAGGATTATTATAGCTCACTGATGCTCTGAAAGATGGATGGTTTCAGCCATGCCTGGTGAAGCCCAGCTGTTTGGTACTCTGCTTTCAGAGGTTACTGTGAAGATGTGCTGCTTTCCACTTATTTGGGATGAATCAGATCCAGATCAGGTTTGGGTCCAGGCAGCACTAAATTTGCAAGAGTCGTCCTCCCACCAGGATTAGTGAGCTTGCTGCCATTTTTGTTGGAGGGAGTCTTTCAAGACAAGCATTCTAAGAGAGTCCTGGAGCCCCAGTTGTTCTGGATTTGGAAAGTGAGCTTTGGTTGGCTTTGTTTGGATCCAACATGGATGCTGGTCACTGGAATGGATGCAGCTCTTACCATGGATATTCATCACTCCCTGCTAATGCAGGCTGATTCTGGAGGGCAGGCTGGATCAGAGCTTACAGTTCCCTATTTGTATATCAATTTGAACTGGGCCAGGTTAATTCCAAACAGCCTCATGACAGAGCAGATATGAGAGAAATCCAGGTAGGCAGTACTGTGCCCCAGTTTATAGTAGGGTTGGCTAAACTGCACCACAGGCTATTGGAGAGTGGCAACATTTGTAAAATTATCATTTTCCAATGATCAAGCTAAAAAAAAGAGAACTTGTTGCATCACAGTTTCTTCCTCCTCATACCCATTCATACACCCCACACCCTGCTGGACACAAATTCTCCTATAGCAAATATTATCTTTGCAGGAAGTTCATATTGTGGCCATTCAGACATTTTCCTTAGATCTCACTGTGCAAGGTATCTTACAGATTTTAGTCCAGGAGGCAGACAATAGACATAAGAAGGAAGTTTTTGTGAATAAAGTGGGAGGGTTGAAGGGAAGTCAAGCATGAAAAATTCACCTTCAGTTTCAGCAGGGAGAGAGGGTGGTATCATTTTGTTATCTACCTCTCCAAGAAGCCCAGGCTAAGATCAAGCCCCACTTGTGCTACGGTGTTATGTGCTGCAGCAACTACAAGAAGCACTCCCCATCCTGAAAAGCTTATTTAGAAAATGGCCAAGAGAGACAGTGAGTGGGAGGTAAGTGGGATTTTTATCTCCATCTTACAGGTAGGGGCCTGAGACACAGGTAGATTCAATCACTAACCAGAGGACAAAGGCAGAATTGGGGGTGTCACCCAGATTTAAACTCAGATCTCCTCTTCCTCATTTCCATACCCTAACCAAGACACCAGGGCAGCTATGGTAGTGGAAGGCCCTCACTGGCAGCCTCTGTTTTTCAGCTAGCCATTTGCATGTTGGCTGCCCTGTGGCTAACTCAGGAAGGGTATGGGCAGAAGCATGTCTCTGATGCAGAGAGCAGGTTGCAAGAACAAAATTCTAATGGCAGGTAGCTGACAACTTGCCCCCAAATATTTCCTTCCTGTCATCAGCACTCTGCTCCTTTCTCTCCTCAGCTTCTGCCTTCAGTTATAGGCAGTTTGATCTGCTTATTCTGAGCAAAGCTACATAATTGTGATGCCCACCGCAAGGGCAAAGTTGCCTACATTATGTTCATGCAGAATGCAGCTCTCTGAAGGAGTTAATAGTGATGCTTTCTACAAAACCATACTCCAACTCTTGCACCCCTTTCATCCCTGCCTCAGCAAACAGTTTGATCTGGGATCCTTTAGTCCAGAACCACAACTCACAGCAGAGAGAAAGCCTGGGCCTTGGGGCAGGAAGGTGGTGTAGCACGCAGGCAGACAAAATCTGAGTGCCTGCTTTGCCATGGACTTTCTGTGCAACTTTAGACGAGTCAGCGTGTGGCAATTCCCTGGCCAGGAAATGGGGAAACTATCACTGCCTTACCTGCTCAATCTCATGATGAGGATAAATACATCAAAGACCGTGACGTTCTCAGATACCATGGAGATGGGGTCTGCAACTCACCAACAGCTAAAATATCAGCATAGTAGTGACCATATCCCACAGTCCTTTACAGGAGGGAAGCTAGACCCCTTAAGAGCTGATGGACAGCCCCACAGAGTGGGCAAAGGATAGCCCCTGTATTTCCTTCACATAGGATGTTCACCCCAACCTGAATCCATAATGCTGTCTGGTGATCTGGTGGCAGGAGGGCATACGACTCCGCCTGCTTGGTTTGTTTTAGAAGCAGGTACCGTGTTCTTTTGGCAGATGGAACCTGGTTGGCAGGTTTCATTCTTATCTGAGGGAGATGGGCAGGAGAATGGCACCTGGCTGATAAGTAACATCTTGAACTTGGACTTCTTTACCCAGGGAAGAAGTTTATCAGTATCCTAGTCCCTTTGTTTTAAGAGAGAGACAACAGAGAACAGGTTTCAAAGGAGGAGGACAATCACCATAGAGTTTACTTGTGACAAAAATTATACAGAATTCCTGGTAGTTAGCCTAGAAATGGGAATAATTAGAAAAAGAGCTGGTGACATTTCTTTGTTCTTCTAATTACTATAGCCAGTAAAAGCATAGAAGAAATAAAAAGGCAATGAATGTGCAGCGATAAGAGGAAATGGTGCTTTATGCAATGAGGCAGTCAGCCTGGGAGAGTTACAGTCTTGATTTCAAAGAGAACTTCTTGTTTATGGCCATTTGCATCAAGCTGCTGTTCTAGATGCTCAGACAATTATATGGATAATGAAATGTGTTTTCAAAGTATGGTATCAAAATCCATCATGGCTTTCATCTGACCTTTTGGGCACGCTTCACATAACATACTAAATTCATCCTAATAGTCCTTTGAGAGAAGAATGGAAGTTTCAGGATCTCAATTTCACAGATGGGAAGACAGAAGCTCAGCTGAGTGAAAGCTCTTGTGAAGAACCAGCAATGGATCCCGCATTACTTGGCTTCTAGTTTGGGTGTTTTGACTTTTAGTCTGCACCATGCAGACTATAGTTTTTTTTGCCATTGGCTCCCTTTTGATGGTCCAAATGTGAAAAAACCTGTAGACCAGATAGCTGGGAACTTGTTTCAGGAAGGTTGTCTACCATAGTGCTAAAAATACCACGAGAGCTTTGGCCACTTTCGGGCTCTTACTGGTGGGAATTTTTGTGTGACATTTTCTAGAATATGTACAACCTGTGAAAGGAGCCGCAGGAGACAATAATGTAGAACAGATACAGGACCATAATGATTAAGTTCAAACTTATTGCTGAAGATCAGTGTGAGAGATCACACAGCACCTATGTTTTATGGGTCTCAGGCCAGTTTGAGTGTGGTTTTCTCCACTTTGTTTTGCTTGCAAGTGTAAATAGATAAGGCCCCTTTGCTCTTAGATGTATCCCTGGAGTCGCTGCTAGAACACAGAGCTTGCCATGAGCTGAGTGAAAAGGGGAACAGCTTGAGTAAAACATGAATGCATCTTTGGGCCAGTTTCAGGAGTGCGTTGTTTCTTCCGTAAGGACAGTTTTTTTCCAATCAGGTGACCTGTCAGGATCACATGGGGATAGCCTGAGTGTCAGGAAACAGCTCATTATTTAAGAATGCCATAGATATATATTTTTAGAGTGGGTGCTATTGCTAATATATATAAAATAGGGTGAACAGTCCAGAGATTTCCAATGTGCACCATCTGCCAAAGACCCCCAGCACGCCAGAGACACCCTGACAGCTGCCTGAGCCTGTTGAGGAGTTGCCTGTCTCTTTGCAACATGCTTGTTCAGAGATTTTGGAAGCAAATTCTTCCCTCCGTTATGCTGGCACTGCTTTATTGGGGGACAATATGAAAGCACGTTGGCCTGTAGTATTAAGCAGAGTAGGGCAAACACAGCTTGTGGTAGCAACCAGGGCTGCAGTGTAACGAACCCAGATTTAAATGATAGTACTATTATTATTATTATCAATATCATCTACTGCATGCTAGGGGCTTTCCAGTGACTCAGAAAGAACTGGTCTGTTCTTATAGTCTAAACACAATCATGAACCTCACTCACCTGGGCAGCTGAGAGCACTGAAGGATATCAGAAGGATGTCCATCCTATCGCCCCCAGCAAAGCACTGGAGTGGGACACCACAATGGAGCCTTAATGGGGAAAAATTGGCAGAGAACTTTCACATTCTCTCTGGAGCAGAGGAGGTGGAGAGGAGCAGAGAGGGAATAGGAGGTCATGATAAAGATGCCACTTAAATCATTGGGGGCGGGGGGCAGCATGGAACAGGATGGGAACTCTTACAAGGGACCTGAGGAAACACTAGCTGGAAGGAAGGACCACAATGAGAGTGGAAAACCAAACAGCTTCCCATAGAGAGTGCTTGGCCAGCTGACTTTAGGACAGTGACCCAGAAAGCTCCATGACACACACGAACATTATAAAGGCAGGGTGGAGTGGGAGAGTTTGGAACCTTCTCTCAGGTCACATCTGCTCCAGCCACAAACTGTGGCTTGTTTAACAGCTGCTATGTGAAATGTATAGGGACAAGGTGGTGCCTGCTCTTAGATAACAGCTAAGTTATGCTAAGAGGCCTTTTACAGAATGAAATCCACCTTTGTATAGAGACCCTGCATGAGACTTGGGCTTCCACTACCTCTTGCAGGACTCCAACCAGGCAGTTTTCTACCGATGCACTGAGCCCTACTGAAAACACTTGGAAAGTGGGGTGGCTTATGTGAGAGATACAGAGCTGCTCTGGAATTACTTGTTTATTGGGATGTTTGCAGTATGAATATAGTGGTTTGGTTTAACAGGGAGCTGTAAGGAAAAACAAGAAGGGAATTGAAGAAGGTGAACTAAAGATGAGCCATTTCATAGCAAACACTCTAGGATTGTTTTGGGGCAATGGTAGAGCTATTGCCTCTGAGCAGACAGGCTTGAACTTCTGCTACTAAACCAGTTCAGACAAGCCAAAGGAAGAACTGACGAAACCAAAGGAACTCTGGCAGGGATTAAAAGGAATTTTCTCCAAGGCAGCAGGTAATTAGGAAGCCATTTGAGGAAATCAGACTGATTCTGGAACTGTGCTGGGTGCCTGCTGGAGCAAGGCTTGTCTAGTATACCACCAGACGATGGCAAGCCTTTGAAAGAAAGATGCAACTGCATGGACTGGACATCAAAATTCCTTTTCTTCATTGAATTTTGCAAGGATGAACAATGCCTTGGTTTAAAAAGGTTCTCTGGTCAAGGTATGCAGCCTTGGTCACAGACTCCCAGAAGGGAGGAATTACAAGCTACAAAACCCAGTCTGACCTACTGGGTATGTATAGTTGATACATGCAGTATTATAGCCCAGGTCTGGGTGTGGATGAATTGTGAAACTCCACCCAGGACTGATAAAGACACAAGGCTGGAGGGGATTTGTGTAGAGAGGTCAGACAGAAGTACAGGCAGTTCTCAGACTTACAAAACAATTGGTTCCTGAAAACCGCATCTTAAGTCTAAATGTTGTAACTTGGAATCAATTTTCTCATAAGAAACAATGTTATAAATGGGGGATTGGTTCCTGAACCAAGGCCCAATACCCTATTTTTACCAAAAATACCCCATAATTTTGTACTCAGTCAATTATAGATGACTAATATAGCTACATTAATATATTTATATTGTAAATAGCAATCATACTGATATGAAAGGATTTCTTTGACGTGACTTTGCTGGACTTTTTGAAGGGCTCTTGGTTGGACTTTTTGAAGTGGTCTTGGTTAGAGTCTTCTCAGGAGTCTTGGCTACAGGTTTTTCTGGAGTCTTGCCTGCTTTCTTAAAGAAAGTGTCCGAGGAAGTTTGGACAGATGTTCTCCAGGGAGATGAGTGATGCAGTGAACTTGTTCGCTGGCATGGCATTGCATTGGATCAAGTGTTGTAAGTTGAAACTCGCATTGTAAAGTTGAAGCGGCATCAATTTATAAACATTGTAAGTGTGAAATGTTGTAATGTAAAATGTTGTAAGTTGAGGACTGCCTGTACAGCCAGCTTGCAACTGGGATGGTCTCCAAGGTCACATGTGAAAAGTAGGAGGGAGGCAATGCCTTTGTTCAATCCATGTTATAAAAGTGTTAGAGCTTCTGTTAAGCTTCAATCCTTTCATGGTTTCCTATTGCATGGAGGCTGCCTCCACTGTGCTCAGAGGCTATGACAGGTCACCAAGGGATCTGCTTTACTTTGCGTAAACTAAGACAGACAGCTGCTGATTTCTAGTTTTGCTCATTCATTCTCATGCTCATGTCACTAGTTAGTTTTTCTCAGACTTTCCCTGAGCATTATTGCTCCTCTAACTTAGAGATTGCCTGAGATTTCATGTCCATTTGCTTTTTACAAGTTCAAAAGCAGCTGACCAGGTCTTTAATTCTGAGCTATGTGTGCCTGAAAGGCAACACAGTCTTCTTGTCCGGCTTCAGCTCTGAAGGTTCATTAGTTGGCAGGAAACAGATTAAATATTAAGCCTTCAAATTTGTCCTCTAAAACCAGTCTAAAGGCAGGACAGGAACTGGTTAGCAGGGGCTGCCCTGGGTGTGTGTTCCCTTTGCCTTGTGTACAAGAAAAGCAGAGAGCCAGCCTCTGCAGGTAGGTTCTGGCTGCATGGGATCTGGATCAGTGCTGGCAGGTCACACTATATCATTCAGGACAAAGGCTCCTGCTTAGGACTTGTTTACTTGGATTTTTATCTGCCCAAGATCCTGCCCCTCCCCTCTTCTGGGCTGCCACAGTAACCTCCCCAACAGCTCAACACCAGGGCATAGGAACAGCAGACACTGACTGGAGATGGTCTTGGCTGGTGGTCTGTGAAAGGACGGGGTTAAAATGCTCACTCTCCCTGGCAGAGCCTTTCCTCACTGCTTGAAACATTTTCTGTTCTCTGAGCTATAGGCAGTGCTCGAGGGTTGGAGGACTCAAAAGACAGTCTTCCTGGAAAGATAACCAGCTTGACTCATCCTTGGAAACCCTACAACCTTGGCCAGGCCTTAAGCACACTACAAACCTCCCTACATGGGTCAGTTATTCCCCCTGTAGTTTCCACTTCTCCAATTTCAGAAAACTGGTTACAAGCACAGTATTGCTTATCAGAGGAGATGTTGTCTGGGATGGGCTTGCAGCCTCAGAAGCACCGACTTACCCTGAGCGTAGCCGTGAAAGTCCTAGCAGCTAGTCCACTCCCCTCAGAGACACCTTTCATGAGTGGGGCTCATTCCAAATGGTCAGAAATGAGGAGGGAGGGGAGGCAGATTTATCTGTGAGGGAGATTCTGACTGCAACAGCAGCTCAGACATTTCCCATCCTGACCTCCACACTCTGCCCTGAATGAAGTGTCACAGATACACAGGCTCTCTTGTGGACCGTAAAATGCCAGAAAAGTGAAGGTTAACTGAGTGCTGTAGCAGGGGGGGCAGGTGACCACCATGGGCACCAAAGCGAAGGGGCACCAACAGGCGCTACCCAATTGGGGCAGAGCTCAGGACAGAGCTGCAAGCAGCTCACTGGGGGGAAGGGGGGGGCGAGAAATGGTATGGGGACGGGGGAGGGCAGCTCTCATCATTGCATACAATCCCAGGCAAGCATGGGGGGGGGGCATATGCCCCCTGGATATGTGCGTGGAGCAAGGGAGGGCTGCCACTGCAGGCTTGCCCCAGGCACCAAACTTTGTTCCTGTGGAACTGGGTTAACTGATTTTTTAAACAGGGCAAAGGCCCTCAAAGGATGATGGGCATAGGTCTTTCAGAGGAAAGCAGCATATTGAAAGTGAAATGTATTGCCTGTGTATTACAATAGCTCCTGGAAGCCTCAACTAAGGGTGAAGCCCCTTTGTGCTAGATACACAGACTATGAAACAGCCTGTGCTGCTAGGCAGAATTTATCACCTGAACAGGTCTGGCATACAAAAGCTAGGAGGGGAACAGAGGTGCAGGAAGGGAAAGCACATTTTTTAGGGCACACAGTAGTTTCCTGATACTCAGCCCTATGCTCTGTCCATTGGACAATATTGCCTGAACCCAGCTTCTTTCCCCCTGCAGGCATCAACAGTGATTTATAATTCAGCCACTTCTGCAGAATACTGCAGCTGTCATGGTGCCCAGCACCCTTGGAGGACAGGAAGTTGAGAAGCAAGTGCCCGTAACTTGAATTGCAGGAGGAAATGTTAGCGAGGCAGGATACAATTAGCCCACAGGAATTTGGCCAGCACGCTAGGGTTGAACATCCTTTTGCTAGACATTTCACAATCAAGACAAAACTTCTATAGAGGCAAACAGCTGCCCGGGTGAACAGGCTCTTTGGGAGCAAGTGGTGCTATGGGCAACTCTATTTTTCTTGCTAACTAAATAAACGCTTGCCTGCCTTGGCAGTCAGAGTGTCATAGATATTGAACAAGGCTGCAGGAATGAGTTATGAGGCTGGTGCTCAGGCTGATTTGAGGACTGGCAGTGGCCTGGGTGGTAGCAGCATGTGACTTCACTTCTTCTCCCAGTGGGCTGGTATTGTTAGCACTCCCATAGTTGCCACACCAAACTCTCCCTGCAGTTCCCAGGGCAACTGCAGCCCTAGCAACTAAACCCAGACTAGTGCAAGCAGTGAAGAAGTTTACTTTTATCCATCTGGAGGCCTGCAAGGTTG
The DNA here is from genome assembly GCF_001723895.1 of Crocodylus porosus. Taxonomy (NCBI): domain Eukaryota; kingdom Metazoa; phylum Chordata; order Crocodylia; family Crocodylidae; genus Crocodylus; species Crocodylus porosus. Next base: position 1,888,858 of record NW_017728923.1, read on the forward strand.
GCAAGCAGCACTGATTTTGCTAGAGGTCCACCTCTGCCAGTCAGGAGTGGGGCAGAAGCTGCAGCTGCCGGACAGTTCAAATATATTTTTGCTTTGATGAAAGCTTAAAGGGTGCTTAATCCACAAACTTCAGCAGCAGCATCACAATATTATCTTTTAAGGTCTTTGCCATTAGATGAAGAATGATCAGTTAGAAGCTCTCTTTAGATCAGACTTGAATCCACACAACAGTCTATCTTCAGGCAAAGCACTCTTAAGTGAAGCTAGGGTCATTCCCCTGAAATGCTTGCAGATGTTAGCAGGACTCTGAAAACAAAGCATGGATTTTCCTGTTCTGTTGCAATGGAAGGCTCATCTTCCTATACATTTATTTAGACTGGGTGACTTTTTTCCCCTGAATCACAGCTGAAGACAAAGCAAGTAAAAGGAAGAGCTTTTGTGAGTGCCCTACAACAGGAAATGACTGATTAACATGCAGACTGTAATCTGAATCACCTCAGAACCAGCTGACTGCCATGGCTCAAACAGAGGGAACTTTATAGTGGTGCAAAGAACTGTGCTACTTGATGCTCTGTGTTCCAGTCTCTAGCGTTGCTTGTGTCAGACACTCCCAAATTAGTGGTGTTTCTCTGCCAAGGATTCTCATTCAAACATGTCCATTTCAGCATTTGGGGAACAGACAAAATAACACTGGGCTAATGTTGGATAGAAATGCCTCCACCCAATCCCACCAACAGATCTCAAAACATGGCCTGAGGAAGCTCAGTGGTTTTAATTCCGGGTTTCTCTTTAGTGCAACATGCACACCCGTTTTGCAGCACAAATGACCCAACAGTGAGATCACCAAACTCATTCAGAAGCCATTAGGGATGCAGGATTTCATGGCAGGCAGAGAGACTGACATAGACAAGAAATGCATGGTCCCCAACCCACAGCAAGCAGGAATGCACTGCTACCAGCCAGCTCCTGCAGCCAAGCTGGTCAAACCAACACTGGTGTTGGCTGGACTGAAGCAGCTGCTGGACTGGAGCAGCTCTGAGAGTTTGGATACCAACGTGTTTACAGTATGGCAAAGTCCAGCCACACACAGGATGGGAGGATGTTCAGATTCTCAGAACAATGGGCTTCCCAGTCTCTTATCTAAATTCATGAAGTCAGCTTCCCCTTGCCTGCTAGCTGTGGGGAAGCAGTCACGACTGGAATTAGACCGTGTTACTTCAGAGAAGGGGGCTGGGGCCCTCACCATTCCACACTCAAGAAGATAATTCAGAGAAAGAAAAGGATAAGGAAAAGTCAAGAGGAACAGAGCAGCAATACTGATACATTGCATATGGCATAGCGGCTTTTGCACTGAGTGGTGAAGTACTGGCTGAAGCAACACCTGAGCCTTGCTGGCACTACCCTCTCACTGCAGCTAAGGGCAAAGCCAATTAGTTTGGTCTATAGGAAAGCTTTCACCATTGCTACTAGTGGCAGAGCTGAATCTGTGCTAGCAGAAGTGGACAATATAAGACATAGCCCTAGAGACTTGTCTACATAGGCAACTGTACACCTTGCATAGCGAGTCAGCAGTGGATGCTATTGTAGGGTTCTGTCCTTAACTACATTTGTAATTTAAATATGTTTAGCACTGATTCAGTTGCTCCCATAGCTGACATCTGTTGTCAATAGCAAGTAATTGTGCTACTGAAAGAGACAGCCTAGAATTCAGACTGGCAATGCTGTGGGGATTTGGTACTCAACTTCCATAGTAGGGTTTGAAATCCTGCTTAATGCAATAGAAGAAAGGAACTGAGAACAGGTAAGCCACAAAGGGAAAATCCCATGCTAACCTAAGGGTGAGAAACTGATCTTGCAATGAAGCTGAAATCCCCAAGAAGGCAAACAGCTTTTATCCTGTGCTTTCACAAAATTTGGGATTACTTTATTTGGGAAGACTGGTTTTGGTAGCTTGCACCTGAGATGGGGGCAGGAACAGCATCATGCTGTGACAGAGCAGATACTGAGGGTTGGTAGGTGGGCATAATGAGCATGTGCCATTCCAAAACGCAAAGGATTTTATTACTGCATCACCAGCTTAAAATGGAGGAAATCTGCAGAAGAAAACTCCCTCAACTCCATTATTCTCCATTACACATTAGCATTCCTGTCAGGCATCACATCTACCTTCCCACAGTACCAAGACCTGCAGGCATGGGAGGCAAAGAGGCACAGTAGGAGACTCTGATCCTCCATGTCCTGACACTGTCCAGTCAAGCATGCAGCATTTCCCATGCCCCCAAAATAACACTAGTTAAGCTTAAAGTAGCTAGAAGAGCTAAAGCCCTGCAGTGCTCAAGAGCCCATGATTAGGCTCTTCTTTGCTAGCTAGTACCAGGTTATTTAAGTTTAAACAGACCCTCCCCTAAAGGAGCTGTAAGCTTGTGACACTTCCTGCTGCTCGCCACCAAGCCAGCTCATTTCCAGAACAGAATTTCTCTCTTACTGGCCCCCATTAGGAAGAAGCCTGGTTCACAGTCCAATTCCTAGTCTCACTTTTACTTTTCATTGGACCTTGGTGTAGTCACAGGACCAAGATCTTATATAAATGTAGGGCTGTCTAGTAGGAGTGGTTTCCTGTTGAGCTGTAACTTGATTCAAACTTATCTCATCTGAGACCAGCTGAAGGGTAACCCCTAGTGGTCAGAAACATCCTTTACACACAGACATTCATCACTGCATCCAGACAGCCTAATACACCAACTCCTCAGAAGTTCCGTCCCCTACTTACAATATGTTAAAGTACAGGTATCCTTAGGAGGTGACTTTGTAAGAGCTGCATGGCAGGGCTCCATGCTGCGCGTCTGATTTCTGTACAATATGGGCAAAGATGTTTTTTCTAACTGAATGAGAATGAGTTTGTAGAGTAGGTAGGGAGTCTCCAACTGGGCACTTTCCACTCACACATCAGCAACAGATATTTTGAAGGCCAAATGATGTAATCAGCACCACCTATGCAACTACTGACTAATAACTGTACCCTTGTACCAACCCGTTTAGAAGGTCCCTTGTATCCCTGGAAACAATCTGAAGAAAATAAGGTTGTTAGGTGAGAGAGCATGATTTGACCTGCATAACACCACTAACTGGCAATGACTTGATACACAAGAACGCAGTCCGACTAAGAAGCCTTGTCCAGGGAGTTTAACTACTGCTAGCACCTGGTGCTGATCACTTTTTGAAGGGAACCTTAGACATAGACAAGGCTACTTCAAAAGAGAAGGATGGGACGGATGGTCTCTTGCAATTATGACACCAATGAGTCATCCTGACCCCAAATACATCAGATACCCTGTAAAACAAATAATTGAACTCTCAAGGCCTCAGTTTCCCCATCTGTTAAAGGGATGCAACAGGCTTTTTCTCTCACCCCTCATCTTGTCTATTTGGAGTGCTAACTCTGGGGCAGGGACTGTCTACTATACACACAAACAGCACCTAGTAGGATGCAACCTTGATCTTGGTTCAGGCATCATGTCCTGCTGTAAATAGCTCAGAAGCAGCAGTTAAGCCCCTCTGTGAACTTTTCTGTGGAATGCCTGCAAGTGCTGATATCCCATTTCTCACAATGTGATGGAAAGGTCTCCTACTTTTAGAACAAGGAATCCATACCAGACAGCTGTGTTGAAAGGGTGAAGCCAAAAGCTCTCATGTTTATTTTTGTGTACACTTCAAATTCTGTACAAACACAGAAACATTCAACACCAACAGTGAGGGCCATAACTGCACAACCTCAAAAGTCACAATCAGGCAACACTACAATCACCTTGAGAAAAAACAACATATAGAAAAATCTACAGTCACATCAACTATAGACAGACTACTAGTAAAAAAAAAAAAAAATCTCAGAAACATAGCCAGTATCACATAAAGATGAGATAGCATCCAAAACTCTCAGTGCTCCATTTCCTTGGACTATTCCAAATGGTGATAGCAACAGCCGAGCTTTTTCTTTGCCCTAGCTGCAGGTGGGTCTGGGTCCCCACTGGCTGTAACATCATGGACTGTTGTCATGGAGACTGCATTGTCACCAAGGCAGTGTAAACAGATTCCTCAGCAAAAGTAGGATGCAGATTCCAATGGGGTAAAGATAGGATTTAAATCCACATGCACATACTCAAAACATATGCAGAGAGATCAGAAAGGTGATACACACACAAACACACATGCACACGCACACACAGGAGTTGATTGATATGCAAGATGTTTTCTTTTCTCTTAAACAGAATTCTGCTGACGTGTTTAATTCTTTAATAGTCTATTTTATCTTGTCCTATAGCAAAAGAGTTTAAACAGAAGAGTTTCCTTTTGTGTCACCATTCCATTGAGAAAAAGATGAAAAGTAATCAAACAACATATATCATTCAGGAAACAATTAACTTCCAAGAGGCTCCAATGCCAGACGCACGGGACTGGATAAAAGCTGGCCTCTGGACTGGAAGCAACTCAGAAGCTAGTAACAGTAACTTCAGTCCACTTTCAGCTGTCTGAGGGTTTCTAGTCTTATCTGCTTTCCCTACTCCCAGGAATCATCCTGGCTACTAAAATATTATAGAGCAAAAATGGTTCCTCAGGAAATCAGGAGATTCACTTTCAGAAGGGCAGTAATGACTTCTCAAAAGCCAAAACCTTGACTTTACATGAACAGCATAGTCAAATGGCACTCAATACCACCCCTGCCATACCATTAGGAGTATTCTTCCCAGAAGGAGTGTACCTTATCAGCAGCTATTCAGAAGTACTGTAATGTTAACAGACTTCACAGTAGGAGCCATTAGGATACTTGCAATTCTCTGATAAGCCACCACTGTAGCAGTCTTCTCAAAAACTGGTCTGTAAGCTCAGCGTCAAGAGCTCTGCATGGGGCATATGGACCATGACTGCACCAAGATCCATGAACCTGGATAGATTTGTTTTACTCTTTAATTGCACAGACAACTTTGTCACC
>NW_017728923.1:1893944-1903337 GCF_001723895.1 Crocodylus porosus
GTGTTTAATTCTTTAATAGTCTATTTTATCTTGTCCTATAGCAAAAGAGTTTAAACAGAAGAGTTTCCTTTTGTGTCACCATTCCATTGAGAAAAAGATGAAAAGTAATCAAACAACATATATCATTCAGGAAACAATTAACTTCCAAGAGGCTCCAATGCCAGACGCACGGGACTGGATAAAAGCTGGCCTCTGGACTGGAAGCAACTCAGAAGCTAGTAACAGTAACTTCAGTCCACTTTCAGCTGTCTGAGGGTTTCTAGTCTTATCTGCTTTCCCTACTCCCAGGAATCATCCTGGCTACTAAAATATTATAGAGCAAAAATGGTTCCTCAGGAAATCAGGAGATTCACTTTCAGAAGGGCAGTAATGACTTCTCAAAAGCCAAAACCTTGACTTTACATGAACAGCATAGTCAAATGGCACTCAATACCACCCCTGCCATACCATTAGGAGTATTCTTCCCAGAAGGAGTGTACCTTATCAGCAGCTATTCAGAAGTACTGTAATGTTAACAGACTTCACAGTAGGAGCCATTAGGATACTTGCAATTCTCTGATAAGCCACCACTGTAGCAGTCTTCTCAAAAACTGGTCTGTAAGCTCAGCGTCAAGAGCTCTGCATGGGGCATATGGACCATGACTGCACCAAGATCCATGAACCTGGATAGATTTGTTTTACTCTTTAATTGCACAGACAACTTTGTCACCGGAAATTCCCTCAGGTTACAGAGCTATGGCTCCCCATTTAAAGAGAATGATATATATCATTATGTACACACACACACACACACACACACACACACGCATTTACTGAGCAATTACAAAAGCAGCATATGAAAGAGAGAACTTTGTACAGTCCCGTGATAGATTATTGCAGCTTCTCGGCAAGAGCAATGTTCAGACACAGAATGCACAAATACTAAATTGGTCTTTTAGGATTTTTTCTTAAATACTTGCCTTAATAGCATTTTTAGCACCAACTCTTGCAAACTGATGCTGATGGTATTGATATGAACAAAGAAATATAGTATTAGATATGATCAGCTTCCCTATCCATCTGGCAGAAGTTACTTCTGTGACAAGTTCACAGGCTTGTGAGCCACCATTTCCAAAGCAGGATTCATGTAACAGGACCTTCCCAGCACAAGGCCCACTCTATATAATGGCTTCCCTCCCCCCACCACAAAAGTGCTCCAAAAGGTAATGTTTATATTCCCTTTTCAACTGCTAAGATGTTTCCTTAGAAACTACTAGCCACAGACATCCAACACACATTGTAATGACCTCCTTTATGGAGACTTAATTTTAGCTTGCCATCTTTCTGCAAATGACTACCTATATATGTTCTAAGGGTTTATTATGTGCGAGGGTTTAGAAGCTGCTATTACCCTGGTTTTTTAAGGGGCCTGAGAATCAGGTGCCTAAATCCCATAGATTTTTGGTAGAAATGAATGCCTAACCTCCTTCAGGTTTTATGGAAGAAAAAATCATGCTAGTATTTCTAAAACCAGGTTTGTCACACCAGCTTCTTCTATTCCAGCTTTTTCATGGGTCATGCTTCCACCCAAACACTCTGAGGGAAGAGAGGGAAGGGACTTTTCAGACATGATTTGAGGAGCAAGGTAACTATGACACAAACTCTATTGCTATGTACAGTAGAGGTGGGAGGGAGGGAGAAGTAAAAATTAAAACACTTCTGCTGATCTCTGGCTATATTTTGCAGACAGAATAAAGTAAAGTGAATTGCTTTAGGCAAAATTCCTTTGCTTTTGCCAACAAACAGCTGGAGGGAGAGAGCAAACTGTAGACAATCTGGGAGGACGAGGGCCAGGGAAAATATATTTAGAAGATCCCTCTAAAGATATCTGAATGAATCCTTTGCCCAAGCAAAGATGATAGGGTATTATTAAGTTACAAAGAGCGATATGGCATTTACTTTCCAATATCTGACAGGCAGAAGGCAGCACTTGCCAGGAGCTTGTAAAAAACTGTATGATTGTCAAGGCTCTTTTCCATCAATAGTAACAGGTGCAGTTGGATTGTATCAGCTGCTCCCAGCTCTGTCAAAAGATGCATTAACCACACTGCACCACCTCCAGGCCACTGCCTTTTCAGGCCAAGTACCAATCTGGAGAAGTCTTATTTTGAGAAGCAGACATGAGTTAAAGGCACCAAGGGGATTTTTACATTGCCCACTACTGAGATATGATCTATCCATGTCAGAGCAGTTAATGAAATGACTGCCTATGGAACACAGTGCTCACTTTTTTTCCCAGGCTATACTCAGCAGCATCACTGGAGAGCAGCAGCAGGTTTAGGAATCCTTCTAGTGATACCTGAACAGTGATCCGGCTGAAGAGGAGCCATCTGGAGCTCAACCTACTAAATATAAATCTGTCACCCTGGTTATTTTCTCCTTCGCTTTGGTAGGAAGTCCAGATCTCATTTCAGGGACTGGAGCCCTCCAAACTATCAGTGCAATTAACCATCTTGGGCAGGAACCATCTGGGAACTAGATGATTTACTCCCAAGACAAAAATTTGGGATATTGTACTAGGGACTTGAACTAAACTATGCCTGAACTAAACTAGTGAACCTTCCCTGTTCCTATTTCCAAGGATCCCTCCATTTCAGTGGGTGGAAATCTGTCTTCAAAGTGGCTCCTTGTACTGCCAGCAGGACGGTCTGTTTTCCTCCTCAAAAAGCTGGACACAAAAAGAAACAGTATTTTGAATAAGACATATTTGATAGCAGGCAGCTATGCACAAAATTTGTGTGTGCAACTTTTGCAGGGAATATGGACTATGACTGCTTGCCTTTGTAACCTATTGGTTAGTGTGTGGCTGAACTTATACTCCTTCTGGTAGGATTAAGGAGTGAATACTGACATTTCAGAACCCTGAGACTATAAGAGTGAACCTGTGCTTTAAGACTACCTGGAGGAGAAGGAGTCTTGGTTTAGTCAATTAAAACCTGGGAACTAATGTAAGCAAGGCGATAACTTCACTCACTGGACTCCTAGCTACATATGCCAGGTCTAAGGCTAGGTACCAGAAGCTTGCTCCACACAATACAGCTTGCATCAGGCATCTACAGTGTGCAGGAAGACTGAGCAAGCCAGTCAGCTGAATTGGACTCCTCTGTGGCTACTGGATTCTAACAAGACCTTGCTTAGCCCACTGAGCCACTGATTGGGACTACACATTTTGATCTTGCTTTATGAAAGAAATCCAGCATAAAAAATAACCATTAAGAATCCCCAGTTTAGTGCAGTCATCTAGATGTATATCTCCAGAAGAAATAGCATTCCCCCTTTCCTCCATTTAGTTAGAGATCTCCACCTTACTGGTGAGCTGTCTGAGCTATTTAGAGAATTCCCCAATGTTTTTGCTCATAGTGGTCCCCAATGGAGCATTGAAATGTCCTCCCCGCTACTTAGTACGTACCAGTCCCAAATCCAGGCAGCTAATTAAATCTCATGCAATGGGAAATCACTTTTAATCACTCAAGATAACAAAGCACAGTTGGGGAAGAGACCCAGAAGAACTTAAGGGAGCAAGAGAAGCCTTTTCTGCCTTGTCTAACCTGCACCAAAAAGGCATTGCTAGCAAAGCAGTTTGCCTTTCACATGGAAGAGGAACTAGATGAAGCATTAGTCTCGCCTGGCAGACGCATGGGATAGAGGAACAGCATCCCCTACAGCCTCTCTCAGGAACTTGTACAATCCTAGGCATAAGACTGATATTGATAAGTATGCTTGGTTTTCTGCATCAAAAGAAGAATCACCTCACCGTATCAATTTCCCTTTAGAAAAATTACTGAGGTACTGTATTCAACATTGCCTCAATTTCCACCCCCCCCCCTTGTCCCACTGTGATAGTTATCACTTCCTGGTGCAAAGCCTCATCTTAGCTGCCATGACAAATGAAAACAGATGAGAATCTGTACACTGCATATACCCTGCTGATTTTAGCTGCCTGACCTGCAAGTCATATTATAATTTGAAGTCATTATGCTGATATGGAATAAGAATGTAAACAAAGTCAGCCCTCTGAGAAACCATTGTCCAGACAATACCTTTTTGCAGAGAAGCAAACTCCACAGGAGAATGAAACTAGAACATGAGCGGATATCAGATGCAAGGAAAAACATAATTAGCAATCACTGTTCCTTTCACAAGTCGAGGGCTTTTTTTAACTTGTTCATGAAGAAGTGATGAAAAGGACCGCCTGAGCCTGCCTGGCTATAGGAACTACAGTTAGAGTCTCTTTGTAGAAGGATAGTGATCTTATAAACCACCGTCTTGTCTCAAATATTATGTAGGGTGTTCCTGCAAGTCGAAAGCTTGATATTACTGGCTTAAGTCAGGCACCGTACAAGTGCCATGGAGCTCTGCCAACATACCTCAGTTCCACTTAGCATGTCCTGGGCCTTAGACCTGAACTGCATTGGTTTGTGTGGTGATTCTACAATATGGACAGAATTCTGCTTTGGAGCAGACTGAAATCATCATATTCCCACTTGTTACTGAAAGTGGTATTTGAACCCAGGTCTCTAGAGGTAAACAGCTAAGGAATTAACCAGCTACATCATCTAGCCCTTTACTATTGCATCTTTCTATGCAACAAGTAAACAGCTAAGCCCTGCTTTTAGCATGCTCTTTAGTCAGTATTAAATGATAATGAGCCCAAGATAACTTGTGCTAGCTTGGCTCTTACTTTACTATTTGTCTGTCTTGAGAATTCTGAGACATTGGAAGCTTGTTTGGGGGCTCAGACACTCAAGGTGTCCTTGAACCCCCATACCTCCAAAACAGAGATTTGGAAGTTTTCAGAGCACAGTGGCTGATTATTGAAGGTATTGCAGTGGCTGGTTCTCCCATGGTTCAGGTCTGCATCGAGGTAGAGAGCTTGGCCATCACCACCTCCTGCAGAGAGAGGAAGAACAAGTGTTAGACTGATTTCACAGATGCAAATTCATAGAAAAGATGAGAAAACCAAGAGCAGTTTTGGGGGGTGTTGGTTGAGTTGTTGAGCTGAGAAAACCAAGATTTGTCTTAACATTTGATTGCCTTTGTGATGTTTTTAAAGAAGCGTCCAGGCAGCTAGCAACTTCAGTAACAAGAGAAAGAATATGGGATAGAAAAAGCCCTCAGGGAACATACTGGGCAATAAAGGAGTTGAGGGAAAGGAGGTGGGAGGGTTGGGGGGAGAGGGTAGAGCCCTACAAATGATAGCAATGGCACTAGTATGATCTTCTAGATGGTTGTAAAACAAAGTCTAAAGTAAACTGCACGTTGATGAGATTAGCTGATACTGATTTAGGACTAATCTGAATGCTGGAATAGCCCACAGAACCTAGATGGACAGGAAATTCAGTGACCTGAAAGTAAACTTAACTTCATCAAGAGAGGTGTTGGGAAGGAGAAGAAAGGTAAGAGACCTTTAGGGCATAAACTAAATGAAAAGATGCTGTCTGGAGAGCAACAGTACAAGAAAGGATGTTAGACAATATATATATCACTTGAGGAATTAAGTGCAGTGGCAAGTCTTGTTCCGTGCTGGTGACTGAATGAGATAGGAATTCCTATGTACCCACGTGAAGACACGGGACTTTTTCCTCTGCCACTGCTATGCCTAACTATAGAGTTCTGTGATGACTGAGATGTAAGCATCAATTATCTCTAAGTTTAAGTAAGTACACATTCTAGTCTCCAACTGAGCTTGCATTGTGAACTGGTTGTATGCTGGAGAAGACCAGCCCACACAGGGGTGGCATGTTCATTACTGAACAGGAATTAGTAGACACTAGGTATCACAAGCTGGCATCTTAATCTGGGAGCCACTGGATGAGAAGCTATCTTAGCAGGTCCTTTCTACACATTTTACTGGAATTTAGGTAGATGACTACTTTATTATAGGCTATGATCATCCTTAGTAACACTGCAGATGCAACACTGCAGCAGCAAGTGTGTTGCTATATTCTAATTTCTCTCATGATCCAACACCTCATTACTAATAATCCTAGAACAGAAAATTAGTAATCAGATACAAGGCAGGAGGAAAGCCAAAGTACACTCAAAAACCTTGCTAAATTCACAACAATGAATCAGTACTAAAATGTTCAGTTCAAAAATGCAATTTTTGGATGGAAATTTGGAAGACCAGGATTTTTCAGCCACTTTTCTCATTACAGCTACAGTAATACTGAGTGACAATAAAGCAAGAAATAGCTTGAACCACTATCTACTGTGAACATTAAGGAGAGATGTCAGAATGTCTGTACAAATCCCATAGAGACTTACCTATGATGATACACTCGGTACTGCCAGCCATAAACATAGAAGCCGTTTTGGAAGGCAAGTTGAAGTGCCGAGCAGCTAGGAAGGGGGAAAGGCGATCTGATGGGTCTGAGGGGACAGAACTGAAGGATGTGGCATTGGAAGCCTGTGTGGAATGACTCCCTCGTTCAGAACCAGTCATTGCCAGCTCTGGGTGTTTGATTATCACCCATTCATAGCGTTCCACTTCTGGCTGCAACTGTGCAAGAGAAGAGAAAGAGTTACTTGGTGGAAGTCCACTGCTCTAAAAGCTCTGAACGCAAGCCAGTCTTCGAGCCCATCAAGTATCCCCAACAGCATGTCATGGCAAGGGAGTTGGACAATATCCTTGAGTGTAACTGACAGGAATGGTGCCAGATAGGCTTTTGCTTTGTAGACGGTTGAACAGGGAAACTAGGCTGTATGAGATGGTTCTTGAATTATCTTACTATTTGTGCGTTAGTGTTGGGGTGACAATGTATCTGTGATGGTCCATAACAAATGCAGAGCAAGGATTTACAAGTGGTATCTTTTATTGGACCAACCCATATACCGGGAGGTACAGGTTCCTTACTATATACTATATGCTGTCTGGAGAGCAACAGTACAAGAAAGGATGCTGGGAGGTACAGGTTCCTTACTATACAATTCGTTCAATAAAAGGTATAACTTACAAAGAGTAAGAGGCAAGGATTTTTATTACATGTGCCTACACCTAGCCTCCCAAGAAAATATTTTGCACTTAGGAGGCAGGGTCTCAGCCCAAACTTGAAAAAGAAATCTCCCACAGCCTTTCAAAATGGGCCTCAATGACTAAGGCCACAAGAGCATGCACTGGATTAGAAGCTTGTTCACCTACCAATTCCAGTCCAGGTGCAAAATAGTGCTAGTAAATAGCTGTTAAAGTTTGGTCACTATCATTCAATACTGAGTAGCAGTAACTACTTACCCTGAACACAAAGCACTCTCCTGTCCCGAAAAAACTCAGCTTATTTCCTCCTCGCCTGCGCTCACTCCAGTCTGTTGATAAATATGCTCCGCAGACCTAAAAACATGCAGTAAGGTCAGTGGGCCTTTCATCAGTTCTTATAGGAAAAAGGTATTTTAACCATTGATTCCAACAGGCTTCAAAGCCCATACCCAACGGTTTCACACAGTCCAAAATTGAAAGTCTCTAGAGCCAGAGAACACAAATTATTTAGACAAACTAGCTTCTGAATTCTGAAGTGTTCATACTACAGGTATACAAGGGGCCATAAGTGCCACAGACAGAAATATCCTAGACCTAGCTACTAGCAAGAAAAAGTTACGAAAACCGAAACACTGCTTCCTTGTTTTTGTCTCCCCTAAAATTAAGAACACCAACTCAAATTATAACACGAGCACTGTGTAGCACCTGTCAACAAGTGATGGACTCTGAGAGCCGCGAGATTTTTTGATGCCTTCTACTACATTGTGCACACTAGCAAAAAGTTTCCCACAGCTGAGCTGAAGACAACTGTATTTATTAGTATAGTCCAGGAAAGAAGGTTCCATATTTCTTCAAAAAGCAGAGTCAAAAAATGGGTTCAGAAGTTTGTTTTTGGTTATGCTAGCAGATAAACCTTCTACAGCACTGGGAGAACAGCTCCTGGTACTAACAAGTAATTTTGCTGATTAAACATACATAAAAAGCAAAATAAAGAGTACTCATATTCATCCCTAAATCTGCTCTGTAAAAGAGGCAGTGTAGAAGCCAGCAAAATATTTTTTTCAGTATTTTAAAATGTACTTAACAAGGGATGATGGCATCCTCTCAGGTAACTGATATTTGTCCTCCTCTTTCCATCATGTCTTGCATCTAATGGGGGGAGGGAGGGGGAGGTTGGATGGACCAGCAGCAGCTGTGAACTTTGACTTACTAGCGCTCTATAGATCAAGAAGAGAATGACACTTGATCAAGGCAGATGTACTCTCCCCTTTCCGTTAATATAATGGAAATCACATCGGCTACTAATCTAGCTGATATGGTTCTAGCTTTAGGAACAATAGATCAAATTCTACTTTTATTTGCATGCATGAAAACTCAGTGAAACTGAATCCCATGGCTTACAATGTGGCTGCAAATGAGTAACAAAGCAGGAAGTTGTCAACCATGTTGCCACAAGTCTTTGTAACCATCCTGCAGGGACATGAGCAGAGGCAGAAGCCTACAGGCTGGATGGGTAGGTGAACACTGTGAACAAATTTTTAAGAGCTATGAAGTATGTGACCCACAGTGTCTCCAAATGACTTCTGCTTCTGTGCAACGGTGCAGTTTAGAGCTCCATGGAATTTCATTAAGGTTTTGTCACAACCATGAGATCAGCAGTCTGATTTTTTAATATCAAATCTAATACTTTCCATCCTTTTGAGAACTGCAGGACATCTTTGAGCAAAATAGTTTCTATGAAGTATGAACATCCAGGTCAGTACAATCCTACAGCCTCTCACTGTTTTTCATCATTACAAACAGAACGCTTACATGAAAATGTAGTCACCAGAATTGTGTGTGGAAGTGCCTGCAGTCCTGTACCACTACCACCATCACATTAGGATTACGAGAGAAGGGATGCCAGCCTTGAACAAAGGTTCTAGGGTTTATAATTGTACAAGGTTTACAGGAGATATCCCATGATAAGTGAAGAGCACATTAGATACCTGAGTTTGAAGCATATGGCCTTATGAAATGCATTTGTAAGCTGTCTCCTCCTTTTCATTATAAACTGCTGTCCATGGCTTTCATTCCACTCACCTCTTTGGCTGTCGTCTTGATCAGGAGAAGAGTTGGCTCATGTCCCTCAATGTGAGAATAAAACCTGTTATACACATATAAAAAAGATGGCTCCTTAGTTAACTAAGCCACTAAGTTACTAGTTTGTTAATTCCACATGCAGTCTATGTTGCTAGACACACTATTTCTCCTAACTCAAGATTGCTTTTTAGTACAGAAGAACAATAGCTGGAGCAGAATACCTATTGCAAATGTCGCCAATAGTACAATTCAAATGATAGCAGAGATCTCTAATGAAGATTAGGCCTGACTTGCTACTG
>NW_017728923.1:1903437-1906187 GCF_001723895.1 Crocodylus porosus
CAGACCTAAAAACATGCAGTAAGGTCAGTGGGCCTTTCATCAGTTCTTATAGGAAAAAGGTATTTTAACCATTGATTCCAACAGGCTTCAAAGCCCATACCCAACGGTTTCACACAGTCCAAAATTGAAAGTCTCTAGAGCCAGAGAACACAAATTATTTAGACAAACTAGCTTCTGAATTCTGAAGTGTTCATACTACAGGTATACAAGGGGCCATAAGTGCCACAGACAGAAATATCCTAGACCTAGCTACTAGCAAGAAAAAGTTACGAAAACCGAAACACTGCTTCCTTGTTTTTGTCTCCCCTAAAATTAAGAACACCAACTCAAATTATAACACGAGCACTGTGTAGCACCTGTCAACAAGTGATGGACTCTGAGAGCCGCGAGATTTTTTGCTGCCTTCTACTACATTGTGCACACTAGCAAAAAGTTTCCCACAGCTGAGCTGAAGACAACTGTATTTATTAGTATAGTCCAGGAAAGAAGGTTCCATATTTCTTCAAAAAGCAGAGTCAAAAAATGGGTTCAGAAGTTTGTTTTTGGTTATGCTAGCAGATAAACCTTCTACAGCACTGGGAGAACAGCTCCTGGTACTAACAAGTAATTTTGCTGATTAAACATACATAAAAAGCAAAATAAAGAGTACTCATATTCATCCCTAAATCTGCTCTGTAAAAGAGGCAGTGTAGAAGCCAGCAAAATATTTTTTTCAGTATTTTAAAATGTACTTAACAAGGGATGATGGCATCCTCTCAGGTAACTGATATTTGTCCTCCTCTTTCCATCATGTCTTGCATCTAATGGGGGGAGGGAGGGGGAGGTTGGATGGACCAGCAGCAGCTGTGAACTTTGACTTACTAGCGCTCTATAGATCAAGAAGAGAATGACACTTGATCAAGGCAGATGTACTCTCCCCTTTCCGTTAATATAATGGAAATCACATCGGCTACTAATCTAGCTGATATGGTTCTAGCTTTAGGAACAATAGATCAAATTCTACTTTTATTTGCATGCATGAAAACTCAGTGAAACTGAATCCCATGGCTTACAATGTGGCTGCAAATGAGTAACAAAGCAGGAAGTTGTCAACCATGTTGCCACAAGTCTTTGTAACCATCCTGCAGGGACATGAGCAGAGGCAGAAGCCTACAGGCTGGATGGGTAGGTGAACACTGTGAACAAATTTTTAAGAGCTATGAAGTATGTGACCCACAGTGTCTCCAAATGACTTCTGCTTCTGTGCAACGGTGCAGTTTAGAGCTCCATGGAATTTCATTAAGGTTTTGTCACAACCATGAGATCAGCAGTCTGATTTTTTAATATCAAATCTAATACTTTCCATCCTTTTGAGAACTGCAGGACATCTTTGAGCAAAATAGTTTCTATGAAGTATGAACATCCAGGTCAGTACAATCCTACAGCCTCTCACTGTTTTTCATCATTACAAACAGAACGCTTACATGAAAATGTAGTCACCAGAATTGTGTGTGGAAGTGCCTGCAGTCCTGTACCACTACCACCGTCACATTAGGATTACGAGAGAAGGGATGCCAGCCTTGAACAAAGGTTCTAGGGTTTATAATTGTACAAGGTTTACAGGAGATATCCCATGATAAGTGAAGAGCACATTAGATACCTGAGTTTGAAGCATATGGCCTTATGAAATGCATTTGTAAGCTGTCTCCTCCTTTTCATTATAAACTGCTGTCCATGGCTTTCATTCCACTCACCTCTTTGGCTGTCGTCTTGATCAGGAGAAGAGTTGGCTCATGTCCCTCAATGTGAGAATAAAACCTGTTATACACATATAAAAAAGATGGCTCCTTAGTTAACTAAGCCACTAAGTTACTAGTTTGTTAATTCCACATGCAGTCTATGTTGCTAGACACACTATTTCTCCTAACTCAAGATTGCTTTTTAGTACAGAAGAACAATAGCTGGAGCAGAATACCTATTGCAAATGTCGCCAATAGTACAATTCAAATGATAGCAGAGATCTCTAATGAAGATTAGGCCTGACTTGCTACTGCTTAGCACCTGGCATGGGCATTTATCCTTGTGTAAAATGGGTGCAGGACACTACCAAGTGACAACAGTGGCAGTCTCTACTCACTTCACACTACATGAAACAAAGGAAAATTGAACCCTGTTGTTGATCCCAGAATGCTGTCTCTTATGAGGCTTATTCCCCACCCCTCACTCACCTCTTCTCACAGGCCCACTATGCTGGGCTAGAAGACAAGGGCAGAAAAATACCAGTATTTCCAGCTGTTAAAGTCACTACTGGGTAACCTTTTGATTCTAACTCTTTGGGGCACTGTGATATACATGTATCTAGGGCACTAGTTACTGCTATGACATCCTCACCCTGGACTTTGTCAGATGTACTTTTGAGATGCTCCAGGATGTTCTCACACCTTCTGGAGTGCCATTCAGCTCTGAACCCCTCTCTGCTGTCTTCTGCTTGACCACTGAGAAGAGACCGAGATGCTCTTCAGGTCATCTTCCTGACCAATGGTGCCTCAACTTTACCTGACTCACCTAGGAACTGACAACTCTTGGCAGAGATTTTGCCAGGTGGAAGAATTACATGCTTTTCAGGTTATATGCTCAAAAATATTTTGCCCTTCTTTAGAAAAGGCCTGCCTGTATGGTCAAATGCTCCAAAATCTCTGGCCAAACACTTAAATCACACTTACCACTGACAATATTGTTATTGTAGTTACTTGATTAGAAGAAGATTCCTT
>NW_017728923.1:1906287-1908781 GCF_001723895.1 Crocodylus porosus
AATTGAGCACAAGGTGGCTGGGACAGGGAAGCTGCTGCAGCTGTGGCCCTGGGGCTAGAGCTGGAGGGCAGCTGCTGCTTGCTCCCACCCCCACTCCCTCTGCGTGTTCTGCCACTCCTCTCCTACAAAGACTCCCATCTAACCTCTCTCTCTCTTTCCTCCTCTGCACTGCTTCTCTCTCTCCCCTTTGCTGCACTCCTTACCTTTGCTCCTTGCAGGCAGGCTCTGTCCCTGCTCCAGCCTGGGGCACAGAGCATGGCTCCAGCCCAGCTCTGTAGCAGCATCGGTGCAGAGCTGGCACTGCTGTTCCAGCCACTCTTGTAGCAGCAGAGGTGGGGAGCCAGCATACATGGTCCAGCTGGAACAACATTGCCAGATCTGTGCTGCTGCTACAGGGCCAGACTGAAGCCCTGCTCCATGCCCCAGGCTGCAGCAAGGACAGAGCCCATGCCATGTAGCAGAGGTAAGGGACAGGGTGGAGAGACTTTGAGGGGGGACCTGAGGCTACAGATGGCAGAAGCAGCGTTGAGGCAGGAAGGGTAAACAGGGGAAGAGGAAGTCAGGGCAGCCTGAGGCTGCAGGTGCAGGCACAATGGGAGATAAGTGTGTGTGGGGGCAGCAGGTAATAAGGGGCAAGCTGCCTGCCTCTTGCTGCCTGCACCCCCCACCTCCACACAGCCCTCTCTGTCCTCCACTGCCCGCTCCATTTCTGCCCCCCACACCTGCCTGACCCCCACCCCCACTCTACTGCCTCTCTCATTACTAACCCCCTTATCACCTGCAGCAGCTGGGGGGATGGGATGTTTTCAGATGATCCTCCAATAATTACATTCCATACATGGACAATTATAATTAAATTATACATTTTCCATACGTAGAATCTAATTACTGGGAGGGATTGGCTTACATTCAGGGTCATTTTGTATTCAGTATATACAATAGTAAGTTCTCTTTTATAACAAAAATATTTATTATAGAAACAAGAGCAAACAAGAAATCCATTGCTATATCTTGCAATATAGGCAGATACAAGAATGAACAAACAAAAAGAAATATAATCTGATTTTACTCTGCATCATACACCTTTTACTCAGTGCAACAGGTCAGAAAGCAGCTCCTGCCTCGTATCTTCCCTGCAACTTCTCATCAGCCAAAATACCCAGCTTGCTGGAGGAGAGACCAAAACACTTTATGGCCAGGAAACTTTAGAACAAAACACTTGCTCTCACAGCAAGTCTTAAGTATGGTTTCTTATCTGGCCATTTACTTGCACTGAATTCCTAGGGAGCTCATACTTGTACACAACTTCCTGCTTTCCAAGGGGGGCATTTTTTCTTTTTTTAACCAGACCAGGAGTCTTTTTTATGACCATTTATGATCATGAGAATATCCACATCCTTTCAGATGCATCCCAAGGATACCATCTCTCACTTAAATGTCCTTCCCTGCATAGCCTGAATAGCCAGGTGTTCTCACTACAGGTCTCTTAAAATGTAAATTCATCATTGTCTGGAAGAGCCTGGCTCAAGCACCTCAGACCATGTCTGCAGGTGAACATGGGTTCACAAGAGCTTGTGCTCCATGTGTTATAACCAGGGACCCTTGTTTTCTCTATTACAAAATCCCAAATTCTCTGCATAAAAACCCCCAAATCCATGTTTTTCCATGATTAAAATGAAATACAGAGAGAGAGATTATTTGAACACAATGTTTTATTGATATATTTACAACTAGCCAATTGCCCATCAACAATATGGGGGAGGGGGGAGCAGTTCGTTGGGGGGGGAAGCTATGTGGGCCTACCCCCTCTGCCTGACCTGTTCCTCAGTGGGGAGGAATGGGGGGAAGGGAGAGTGGGACAGGGCTGAAGGGCAGGGAGAAGCCAAGCTGCCGTGGTGAGGGCTCTGCAGCCGCAGCAAAGGATAGGGGTGCGGGGTGGCTTGGGCTTGCACGCGGCACTGCCGCTTACCTGGAGGCCCGTTATGGTAGTGAAAGCCACTGCCTCCAAAACCTCCCACTGCTGCCGTGGAGCCGTGCTCAGAGCTGTGCAGCTGGCTGCTGGGCACCAACGTGGTGGTGGCCGGGTGGCACGCAGCCATCCCCACCACCACCTAGCAGTGCGTCGCTGCCGCTGGCCACACAGCTCCAGGCACGGCTCCATGGTGGTAGCAGGAGGTTTTGGAGGCAGCGGCCATCACCACCGTAATGGGCCTCCAGGTAAGCAGCAGTGCCGTGTGCAAGCCCAAGCCCCCCCGCACCCCCATCCCCCGCTGCAGAGCCGGCCACAGAGCTGTGCTCCGGCCGCATGCCAGCCTCCCTCTCCCCCGGGCAGGTGGCCAGGTGGCATGTGTGCAGCCTGCACATGGTGGGCACCACCACACGTCATCCCGCATTGCTTGCCAGCAAAGCCTCCCACAGAGGGGCACCTCTACCCTTACCCCCTGGCCCTGCTCCCAGCTGTGATGCGCTGCATGGGGCCAGCGGCACCCCCCTG
>NW_017728923.1:1908881-1924720 GCF_001723895.1 Crocodylus porosus
CTAGACAATCACCTTGCTGGGGTCGTTTGACCCCAGTACTCTTTCCTGCCATGGCAGGGGGTCGGACTTGATGATCTGCTCAGGTCTTTTCTGATCCTACTAACTATGAAACTATTCAGAAGTCGAGCCTCAGTTTACTCTTCAGACAGACCTCAACCCTTCTTCCCATTAATGGTTGCCCTACTATGCAAAGTTTGCAGGAATTCATTTTGACACCTGTTCACATGAGAGGAAGGGGTAGAACTAAACCGTTAACTAACTTTTCCACTTTTTTCAGGTCACCAACTTACAGGAAATTTACTGATGAAAGAAACCTCAGCTTCTTTGACACTTCAACAATTTTGCAAAGGCTGCTTGCATAATCAAACAAGCAAAAAACAGCAATAAAAAAAAAGTCCTGTCAAAACTTGACATGATGTAACAAATACAGCTGTAATTCCTTTGACTAACATTTTAAATGATGGTAGAGGAACTAGCACACTTTCATAGTGTGGAGACAACCTTACACGACAATTTACACGACAATTTGGAAAGCTATTTTTTGGTAACAGCTGGGCAACTTCCTTGGCATATGCAATTTCTCACTCCCATAATACATTGTAGCTGCACTTTTTTTTTGCTTTCAGGAAGATTTCTGCCTTCAGTTAGCATTTGTGGTTGTTTGTTTTTACTTGTACAACAGAAACAGATTCAGGGAAAGAAGTTACCTGTTCAGGCTGCAACCATGCTCCAAAGTGGTGAAAAGCAAAAGGGGCTGACAAAGTGCAAAGCGCTCTGGGATCCATGACCAGATATCTCTCATTTCTTTCACACTGACTATTTCAGACTTGAAGTTCTCGGCATGAACTGCCAAGTGAACATTTTGCCTGTGAACAAGTTGAGGGGTTAGAGTTACTGGGCAAGCCCCACACAAGGGAGACAGCAGAACATGAGAACAAAACCTGCCTGGTACTTCTATGTGGCACATGCTCTGTTCCCCAGAACTCCAGCCCATGGTTTGCTAGAGGGGTGCACTACCCAAAGTTGGTAGAAACCCTGTCAGTTAAGGGTTTGGTTTTGCTAGAAAGAACCCCACAGAAATACCTCCACCATGCTATCAGGGTCTGGCACTGCATGTGCAGAGGATAAGCAACAAGGAAGTGAGAATGATCTAGTTAAAATGTGACAGCCCAAAAGTTGTATCTGTCATTTTAAAGTGGCCCCACACTGATGCTCTAGCATTACAGCACAAAAAAAAAAATACATAAAGGAGAGATGTACCCAAATGGGGCGAACAGAACAAGTCTAGTCTGATATGCTGACTAATTCTTCTTTCTTAAGCACTGCTTGTATTTATGGAATTAGAGAATTCCTGCAAGTGTCCCAGCCACATTATACTTACAGTGATTACAAGTCTTGCAATTTTATCCAGAGTCTCCTGATACCTGCCATTTTCCAAAAGTTCCAGTTCCTGGAGTCATGCAAATACTAAGAACTTCTGCTTTCATTTTAAATACATATTTATAGGCTTTATTGCTGTAGAAAAAGCTTGAATATATCAACTCAGCACATACAAAATGCTCACGAACCAGAGGGCAAATAAGACTTCCACTTTTGTCATTGTTGTTGAAAACCAATAATAGGTAGGGGTAACTCATAGAAGGAAGGGTAACTCATTATTTTTGTACTCTTGGACTAGAAACACTTGAATTAATAAATTCAAACCAATTTTATTAACCTAGGATACATAAAACAATCCACCCAATCCCATGATGGGTGGAAAATAAATAAGTGTTATTGCATCCATGTTCCTAGTGAAAAGCCAGTTATAAGTGCCACAACTTAGTATGTCAAGCTAAAATACACAATGGCTTAAATCAAGTGTTAAACTACTAGACAGCAGTTAGCTGGGCAAAGCTTTGGAGAATCTACTCTGCATGCCATAAAGGTGTTGGGGGCAGAGTGGTTCCAAACATTTGCTAGGCCTTATGGTATTTTAATTTCACTCATTTTCAGTTCTTTTCTTTCCCTCACAGCATGCAGAGAGACCCCTCACAAATAATGCACTAGATATATTAGCATAGTTAGGAGCTCTCCATACAGCAAGCATTGCCACATCACTTTATGAAGATTCCCGCTTGAGAGTCCCAAATATTCAGCCATGCACTCGCATCATTCCTTAAAGCGCTGTGTGCTAGAAGAGACCAGGAACTGTTTACAGTTGGCAAATTTTCCAATAGTGAGTACAGCACCTTTAAGCTCCCTGGGGTCAGAACTCCTAATGGGAAGGCTGTTTTGTTTTAGTGACAGGTCAAGATTTAGAACTCACTAACTTTCTCATATGATTGTGTATGGGCTAAATGCATTACAGCCTAGATACTCAATTACCAAGATGCTTGTCTGGACAGCCTCATTAATGAATGCAGTCATTAACAAATTTTATCCCAGCTAGGCCTCTGTGAATTAGGAAAGTAGCCCTATTTTACAGATTGGAAGCTGAGGAACAGGGAAGATTGGCTTGTCCAAGGTTACAGAGAAAAATCTGTGCTGGAGCTGGAAACTAAATCCAGGTCTCTGGAATTTCAGTCTAGTTCCTGCCCACTAAAATATCTTTCCTATTCCACCTTGTCACTCATTTAAAACAGTAGCACCATGCAAGAAAACTGGGTAGTTGCTTTTTATCCATTCATGGGAAAGATCACTCCTCAGAGTATCTTGAAACTTCATAAAACATGTCACATTTAGGGAAATCTTACAAGGCTGTCAATTAGTTTGCCATGGTAGAATCTGGATGGAAAATGGTAAATAAACCTAAAGTTAATAAGAATCATCATTAGGGCATTATGTAGAAAGATATCTACAAAACCTCTAATAAGCATTGAGGGGCACACAGAGCTCAGTTTCTCTATTTCCTCAAGGATTGTGAATATAAAGTGCTACTTCTATCTCCTTTATTCCTTTGCCTGGTTATCCTGAACTGTTCTGGATAAATGACTCCTGTCTATCCATACTCCAGTTTGACCTTGTGTGTCACTAACATTCTTATAGAATTCTTACTCTTAGCAATCGTCCTAAAGTTTAATGCTTATATACATTCTGCAATCATCCAACCTCTCCCTCATGTAGAAGTCACATTCTAAAAGGAAAAAAAAAAAAAAGCATTCAAATCTTGGAATACTTGGACACTTGGCAGTTACCTTTATCAGATTTCCATTTAATTAATAAGTCACTGAATAACTTGGACCAGCAAAGATGAATTAGAAGCTGTTCAGATAAAAGACTGCTAATTGGAAGTGATCGGATAGAATACTAGAAGAGTTATGTTTGCGTTTCGGTATTGAAAAGAGTTGTTTTTACTTTACTCAAATAGAGCAGGTGCTTTTCAAAGTAAAAGCAAAATTAACAACTTGGGCAGGCAGCACAGATGGCTCTGATATACCTTGCTGAAAATTAATTCTATACGGCTAATTCTGAACCGCATGGTATTTCATTAATAGGAACCACTAACTGTCATCTAGACATTTTTTTTTAGGAATCTCTGGGTAAATCTTTGCTGCCTAAGAACACAAGGGACTGGTCCTAATGGTGGAGGAGATCCCTTCCAATTCTATGTGGAAAGACTCAGTAGTTTGGAAAAAAATCCATGGGACATGGATTATCTATGCAATTTTAATGGCTGCTGGTTGAAATTGGCACTGGATGAGCTGTGTCCATTTCATAGTTGAAGATTTTCATTCTTCATTAAGGTTCCCCCCCCTTCCATACTTCAGAGAAATTTACTGGAATTTCCACTATTGAAAATTTCAGTCTAGTGCATATTAAAAATAAAAAACAAAACAAACCTCATTCACATTGTCTTCTCTAGAAGGAAATGAACCCTCCATACTGTATCATGTATGTAGCAAATTAAATAAATATTTACACTTTACAATTTTTTTTCTATTATACTGGGGATTTGTGCTCACTTAGAGATTCAAGGGACTGAGAAGAAGATCTGGCTAACTTAAATTTAATATATCATCATCAGCAACCAGCACAGGCATACTTTATATGTATTCCAAGGTAATTAATGGAAGGGATGTTCCAACATGAAGTGAAATTAGATCGCTTTCTCCATTTCTTGTTTTGGGTCGGTAGTCCTAGGATTTTTGCAAATTATTAAACTCATGACATTTTAAACTCTTTCAGTACCTGGAGAGAGGGTAAGCAACAATGAGATCCTGTGCCTCAAAATCACATATAGCCTTATACACCAGGAACTCAAACCCTGACTGCGTGAGACAGAAGGGTGGAGAAGATGCCTCAAGGCAACTTGTGCAATTCAGGGCAGGATAAAGGCTTTGTTTTGCTTTTGGAAGACTTGCATCTGGTGTACATCAAAACATATATTCTTCCTATGAAATCTGACTCACTAGAATAAGGACTTTACTGGTTGCTGGATGTTCCAGCCCCAATACTCTGTATAACATCTGAGTTTTCATGGGGTTCTTTAAGCAGTGGTTTCATTTAAGGTATGAGGAAATTAATTCTGATTTTGATTTTATATATTAGTCCAGGGGTGCTCAGCCTCCTGCCTGTGGACCATCATATCTGGCCCGTTGGGCTCCTCACAGGTCCAGAAATTTGGCAGTGAGGAAGTAGTGGCCATTAATATGGCCACCCTTCCCTCACCAAATCCCCAAACCCCTTTCCCTGCACAGCCAGTTGGAACCAAGTGATGTAGATGTACTCTTCCCCAGTGGGGCCAGGCTACTTCCCCTGCCTCCTTCTTGATTGGGACTGGGCCACACACTCTCCCTTTCTTCAGGGCCAGGGCATGTTCTTTTGCACTGCAGAGCTGTATTGGGGTTGGGGCTGGGGCTGGCTTGCCCTCCCCCATGCAACCAGATGGTGGCTGCCATGCCTGTGCCACATTGGGAGCACCAGCTGGCCCGTGGATTAGCTGGGCGCTGCCAATTCGGCCTGTTGGACAAAAAGGTTGGACACCACTGCATCAGTCCATCTATCTGTCTTTTCCACTTTCTGAAGTTAGCTCAGGACGCCTGTAGAGGTAACCATGGGAGCCTCTGGAAGACACTGCAAGTTAGAATTCTACACATTTGTGGCTCTGAAAGGTTCTAAGTGCTTACAAGATGATATTTCTTTTCTTCCCTAGTATCTTTGTATCTCAGGGAAAACCATCCACTCTTGTGCTTCTCAGGCCAAGAAAGCCTCAGTGACTGACTTCATTAACCAGTGGCTAAGAAGCTATGACAGCCACATGGAGAGAAAGACAGAATATTAATTTTTTTGGACCAATATTTCTATTTAAACATTTTGGAGATGACTTAATGCCTGATATAAATATCAGTAAGTCATGCTGAAAAATGTTCTCCCAGTTAGATATTATGTAGTTGTGGTTAATCCTTTAAGCAGGCTGCCCAGGTTTTATCTTACATAGTGATAAACCTGACTTTATGCTGGTATGAACATGCTAATTATGTATATTGTACTGATGCCCAGGAAGTCCCGTTACCGGCCAAGACTCAGATGTGGCTGGTAAAGTACACAGAAAGAACTATGAACATGTCTGAGATATTTTCAGCCATGGTATCTTTTTTCCTCCCAGTGTAGAGAAGGCTAAATATCCAACCAAGAACATTTGCGGTTCCAGCCCAGACACTAACATTTCCTTAATTCAAGAATGAAGTTTAAGAAACCTGTGTGACACTGCAAATATGGTATTTCAGGAGGCCAATTCCATGAATCCTCATTTTAACAACTTTATGGGTGCTCTGTACTAACTCTGCGAGGACAAAGGAACTAATTATGTTGCAATCAGTACTGGCACAATTGCCCCAGCACTAGCAGGGAAGACAGCCTTTAAAGACTCAGCCAAGCAAAGATGGAAGTAGTAAGCAAAGCCCAAAAATTCAAGGCTTTTAAACCTACCTTTTAGGAGCTGTAACACTGCAGACAGGAGGGGTGCAGTGGTAATGGAATTGACAGAAGGAGAACATATGAGGAGAAAGACAAAAAAAAGACAGGAAAAGAGATCAGTGATTTTCTACATCCCCAACAAAGCGAAGGAAAGGAGCCTGGAGAGAAACACACACAGTGAGGTTTGAATCAAACGACCACTAAGAAAAAAAAAAAGAGAAAAAGAAAAAGACAGGTTAACATTTCTTGTTTGGCATCAGTTTTCTTTTCCTATGCTCAATTCTATTTCTTTCTTGTTATCTGACAGATCTATGTATTTTGTGACCCACTTGCCTTCTCATGCAGGCCAAACAGGATTGAATAAGACGGCCAAGACTGTCAAACACTGAGGGAGCGCCTTTTGTGGCACTTACCTTTGCCTGCATAAAAGTTGTGGATCAAATCTACTTTCACAGTGGAACTCCAAGGGAGATCACTCTAGTGTGATTCAGCAAGTATCACATAAAGGAAAAAAGCTCTTTATTAGTTGGCAATTCTGCCAGCTCCTTTAAGATGGCGATAAATGTACTCCAGTTTGAGGGACTCTAAAGCAGCCCTATTGTTATTCTGCCCACGAGCGCTCCCTACAAGACACTTCTGAACCAGTAGCAGCGTCTATTTTCTTTACTCCTTTACGCTCAGCTCTCTTGCTGAAAAGCATACCCAGAGGACATTTTACCTCTTCTGGCCTTCTGTTTAGAAGAAAGCAAGTTAGATATCCACACTGTCAAGTAAGTCAGCACTTCCGGTTCTGTGCACTGAAAGCAATGGTCTGGAGGCTACTGTTACCACTGCAACTGTCATGCCTGCAGTTTCTGACTAATACTCCCAGTGGACAGAGACCTTGAAAGGGATACTTAGATTGTCTGCCAAAGGCAGGTACTGACTTTTTACAGTGGTCTGACAGAACAAGAAACATCAACATATCAAGGCCTGCAGGGCACAATGCAGGCAGGGTGTAAACATGATATGAGATTCCAGGAATAAACAGCTAAAAAGGAACAACCGCTTTAGAGATGAGCAGTTGTGGATAAGAGCAGCACGCCAAGCTGATGTTATTTTATAGGACAAGATACGTCTCAGTACTTGTTTCAGTAACTGCAAATATAGGTTTTCCAGGCCTACTTTTACTGTAGCTCAGTGTTTTGCATAACGGGCTTTAAAGAGACACAAGTACATTAGTTATGGATACCTCCTGATCCTTCATATTTAGAGAAAATGAATGGAAGATCATCTTTGGGTCTCTTGGTTCCAGATAATATACTCCTGAATTTGCAAGCATGTGAAGGCCAGAAGGGATAGTCAAATCCTTGAAGTCCTCAGAGGTTTAAATTCCAAAAGACAGCATTCGAAAGAGATTTGTTTCACTTACCGAACTGACCTTGGGAATGTTGCTGTGACTGCAGAATTCCTGTATTTGTTTATCTAAATATACTTGTATTTAATACATCACTTATTTCCTCTGATATCCTAGCTTGTTTGATGTGAGATACATACATCAGCTACTGATATTGCTACCATAGGTAGAGCTGGAACACCAGTCCTAGGAGTTCTTTATTGTATCTACTATGAATGTACTGGGGGCTGTGCTCTGAGCATATTAATGCTCTGTTAAGTGTTTGCCTCCGTTGCAACACAGTGCTGTCCAATACTGAAAACTGCAAACATAACGCATTTGTTGTTTAATATAAAAATGAAGTCACCAGTGCAAAAATTCATTTTCACACTTGCTTAGGTGCTACCCCTCCCCATATAGCTCTATTTTCCAATTGCTGCTTCTACTTCACTAAGATGTCTTCCAGCTTAAAGCCAGGAACAATACAAGTTTTACATCACAGGAGTAATTTAACATCTAGCTGTACTAAATAGTTGGAAATTCATCGCTGTTTAAGCAAATGGTGATATACTGATTTATTTCCAAAGCTCTGACATTTAGAATATTTTTCCTGTTACAATTTCAGTAATGTTTAAGTGGGTCTCAACCTCTTCAGACTTGAGGCACCCCTCCATAACTAGTGAACTGTATAATTTATCGCAACTGGGTGGCTTTCACTACAGTATCTACCTCCTTGCAGAGGAGCCATGTAGTTCAGGTGGGGGAAATCGGCCAGGCCAAGCCTGAACCTGTGCTTATCTCTTTACTTCAAAGCACCCTTCCAAGGATCTGGTGGCACCCTAGCTGAGAATCATTCGCTTAGTACAGCAGCCAGGGTATTCAGAATAATAATCTGATAGAGTGAAAATACTATGATGTGTTACTAGACCCTTTCACCCTCTTAACCAACTACGGCTGCTCCCTCAGAGATAGAAAAGCTCACCAGCACTACTTCCATGGAGTCCAGTGGGTAAGACTAATAGTAACTCTAATGGTAACTCCAAGATAGAGTAAATATAGTATCTAGAGGCCTTACCTCTTCTGTTTGACTGTGATGCCTTTCTGCTGCAAGGCCTTCTCATTGGCCATCTGTAGAAGCTGGATTTCCTTCCTGGAAAAAAGTCGTATGGCAAAGGCTTTCTCCAGGAGCTTCTCAGGAGACACTGACTTGGCAATGTCCCTCACAAAAGTGCGAATGTCCTGTTGTATATTGTCTGACTCCATAGGTTGCCCAGCTCTTACTTTATGAAAGAATTTGAGAAGGGCCAGTGCAACCCGGTAGAGCACCTTGTAGCCCTCCACCAGAAATACATCGAAGACCCGAGCAATATATACCATGGGCAGTTCTCCAAAGAGCCACCGTTGCCAGTCAGAGTACACTTCTAGCACATCCTCAGATACTGCTACCATCAGCTTGTGTGCTGCCTGACAATACTTGTTAACCAAGTCACCAAAGGTCATACAGGAGGACTCGAAAGCCAGGAAAGTCTGATCAATGAGGTGCTTGGAGGGATCATTGCAAGCAAGGATGCGACACACCTTCTCAAAACACTCTGCCTCATCCTGGCTGTAGTGGAGTAGCAGAGCAACTACAGAAGGCAGTGCTGGGCAGAATGATATGTCAGGGAATTGATTAGCAATGCAGGAAATTATCTTCCTGACACCCACAATGCCTTCAGCATTCAAGCAATAAGTGGGAACCAGGCTATTATCCACAAACTCTGGCAGTGGGAGGGTGCCACTATTACGTTTGCCAACTATCTTCACAACAATGTCACGGTACACATTTGCATCTGGTGTTACGGTGCGGCATGGAATGTCACTAATGAGTCTGTGGTATACTTTGGCTCGCAAAGAGTGGTTCTTGGCCCAGTAGCCCTGTCGGGCCAGATGTTTCAGTTCCTGGAACTCTGTGCAAGTTAACTCCTTTGGGTCCTGGTTCTGGATGCTGGCATCCATCTTGTCCCAATCCACAAAGCGGCTGTACTCATCCATACCTGCACAAATTGTTCTTACAGAAGGACAGGGAGATAAAGACTTCACTGGGCCTTTCATGGATGCATACTTTTTCCTACAAGGGGGGAAAAAAAAAAAAAAGAGGAAGAATATTTAGAGATTCGTTGTAAGAGACCATTCCTTAGCCCCCTTAGAAACAGACATTCAGTTTGGCCTGCGCTGGCAAGAAACTCCTTCCTGTCATGAATAAGTTCAGATGAAATTTCAATTCTGTTCACACAAGCAGACAGTGTTTATTATGTTAATCGACATTTAACTAGCATGGCAGAAATAAACCCAAATGTAAATTCTGAACACATTTAAAAGTGTGGAAGAGTTCCCCACAATAATTATTCTGGCAACAGACATCTCTGCACATTTGAACGTGCTCAACTTATGATTGTGTTAACTTTGTGATAAAGAGGATGTTAACATCCTATATATTCAAAGATAGCTACTGTAAGCTTTGCTCAAAATGCAGCATTCTCTTCATG
The DNA here is from genome assembly GCF_001723895.1 of Crocodylus porosus. Lineage (NCBI taxonomy): Eukaryota > Metazoa > Chordata > Crocodylia > Crocodylidae > Crocodylus > Crocodylus porosus. The sequence goes on from NW_017728923.1 coordinate 1,918,683, forward strand.
AAAAATGTGTACCATCTGGACTATAAGCATCCAGTGTAATGCACTGGCCTTGTGAGTTCATGGGCTTGTGTGCACTTCTGTCACTGAATCACTGCTTAGGGCTGTCCCACAGAGAGACCTGCTACCATTAACATCAGAAAATCTCTTCTAAAAAAATGCAAGCCTCTCTCATGAGCAAGAGCTGAAAGGACAGGGTTTTTAACCCCCAGGAGACTGTGCATACATTCATGATTTTCACTGGATCCAAAGGCACATTTGGCACCTTAGAAACTAACTGGTTCAGAGGCGTTCACTTTTGTAGACAACACCTTTCTTTGTCAGATGCTACCAATCATATCTAGATGAAGGTCCATATCCACTGCAGGCAAGGTGTGACTGCAGCACTGGTAGGTATACACATGCTAATTTTAAATTTAGCTAGCTAGCATGGGTATCCACAATAGTGAGAGTATGGCAACACAGGCTGCAGTGCATGTCAGCCACCTAAATATGAACCCAGAGACTCAGTACAAGCAATGCTAAAATTAATGCTGCTGCATTTTCACTCTTATTGGCATCTGTTCAGCTAAATTTAAGTCAGCAGGTACAGATCTACATGAGGTGCAAATCATACTTTTGACTGCAGTACAGATATACTCTAAGGCAAAGGCGTTTATCACATTCAAGAGGCCCTTCCCCCCCTCTGCATTAGGTACAGTTAAGGTGCTGTGCAGGAGCGTTATATGATAGTAAAGATTATTTTGAGCTTTTTAAAAAAAACCAATAGGTGCATGCCAACTAGCCAGAGAGCATTTCAAAGTTAACCATTTACAGGCAAGTTCTTTTCTGACAACAGTATATATAAAAAATGCTTTGAAACTTGTAAGTTATATATTCTATGTTAAGGTTATCAAATGATTAAAAAATCTTACTGTGATTCATTGCACAATTAAAAAAATCAGTAGCAACTAATCATGATTAATTGCACAGAGAAAAACTCAAAGTTATGTGCAGAAAAACTCAAAATAATGCAAAATTATGCAGGTACTTTGTATGGCTGGGGGTGGGTGTGGGGTGAGTGTGTGCATGGGGGAAGGATATGTGAAGGTGTAGGGGGTGTGGGTGTCTGTGTGAGGTTTGGAGCCTGGAGGCCTGCAGGGGGGCCTGGAGCCCGGGAAGGGGGAACCCCTGAATACTCCGACAGGATGCCCAATCTGAGCAGGGTCTCTGCAGAGCTGTCTGACTCATGATGCGCCCCTGCCCAAGCACAGCTCCAGCAGCAAGGGGCTCACCCTACTCTTGTCTGAGAAGCAGCGGCCACAGGCAGCCCAGGCTGGGGGCAGTTACTCCGGCCCTGGCACCAGCCCCAGCCCCAACCCAGATTTCCCTGCTTACTTGCTCAGTGGGTCTCAGGCAGTCGTGATTTGCGCTGGGCCTGAAGATACCAGGCAGCTCTACTTGTGGCCCAGCGTTGCCTTCCCTGAACCCCTGGCGCTGCCAGCCCTGCTGCTTGGGGCCCTGGACGGGGGTGGTTGGGTGTCCTCCCCACCTTCCTGCTGCAGCCACCTGAAGTCCACATCCCACTAGAACCTGCAGAGCTGCTGCTGTGGGGCACCCTCAGGCTCCATGGCTCAAACTTGGGGCAGGTTGGGACCACCTGGGACCTCTGGCATGAGCCACCTCCAGGCCTGCAGGTCCCCGTGCATCCCAGGTCCAGGCCCCCAGGAAGCAGTGGTGATGGTGGCCCCAGGGAGGCAGCTGGTGCCAGCGGGTGGAGGCAGGACTCCCACAGATCCATCTCCTGCAGCCCTCTAAGCATGCACCCCATGCCCAGCCCCAGTTCAGTGCTGCCAGAGCCCAAGCCATGACCAGTGCCGCCACAGGCTGCTTTCCTGCCTGTGCCACCTGGGCTCCTGCCAGGACTAGCAGCTCTGTGCAGGTCCTGGCGGTAGCCCGGGAGACATGCAGAGGAGAGTGTCAGTGGTGCTGTGCATGGCTCGGGCTCCAACTGGCGCTGGGCTAGGGCTGGGCATGTGGCTCCGCAGGAATCCTACCCCTACCTGCTGGCAGTGGCTGCCTCTGAGGGGGCACAGGGTCATTGTCGCCACCACTCCCTGGGGACCCAGACTGGGGATGCATGGTGGGGGGGCGGGAACGGGGATGTTGTGGATGGTTGCATGGGTGGGTACGTTCCCCCTCCCCCACTTCCTGCTTCAGCTGACCAGAGCCTGCACCTGGACTGTTCCACGGCTCCTCCGCACTGCCACCACTGTCCCGCAGGGCAGCCTGGAGGCGGTAGTAATGGCACTGGGGCAGGGCAGCCCAGGTGCAGGCTCCAAAACCACATATGCAATTAATGTGTTAAAAAAAATTAAGGTGTTAACTGGTTGCATTAATTGTGCACATTAATGGTAATTAATTGACAGCCCTACTGTATATACAGAGTTGTTTTCTTCCTGGTTTGCTTCAGTTTGGAGGAAAACACAAACCTTTGCCTATCAAAGGCAAAATAAATTCATAAATATACCAGAGTTAGCATAGTGGTAACTCTGATCCAGATAGTGCTAGACAGTAGTTGAATATTAAATTAGTGTATTTTGAAAACAGATGCACATTTTATAAATAAATGAGATATATTTGAAAATAAGGCAAGCACAAGTTAAACTGACTTTGTAAGCTGCCTAGAAAATAAATGAGGGGAGCAACAATTCTTGGTTTAGAATATCTGCTTTCATTTTTTTGTAATGCGCAGACTTGAGAGATGGGAGGAAGAACAGCACAGAACAGCAATTCTACCATGCTGATGCCTAAGGCCCTGATAGATCTGCAGATGGTGTGCTCCCCTCCCCTTCCTTTTCTATGAAGAATTTAACAAGGGCATTTGACTCTGTGGGCTGGGGTTTTAATTAGGCACTTGACACTGTGCACGTGTGTGTGTGTGGGGGGGGAGGGGGGAGACAGCGCTTTAATTACAGTGGCTCTGAGAGCCACTCTAAAGCACCACAGTGGCTCATGTATGAGCACCCCTGCGTGTCAAAATGATGGTGGGGGTGCTTGAACTAAAGCTCATTTGATTTTTTGAAGCACACAGACATTTACACACAAGATGCAGGAGGCTGCTCCCGGAGCACAGCAATTGCTATACTCCAGCAGACGATTAATCAAGTTTGCTCCAACACACTATAATTACAGAGCATTGGAGCAGCCTACATACTTGTGTACAGGTAAGAGTGGAAACTGTTGAGGGTTGATGGCAGTCTGCTGGCCACAAAAGGTGCGAAACCACTGGTGTATGCCCACTTTTTGGGCTGAATCCCATCCTCCTATTTCTGAAACCAAATGTTCAGAATCCAACTGAAGGGTGTGACCCCTTGTTCCCACCTCAGTTCTGAAAGATGGATTTCTTGTAATGCATTTGTTTGCAGTTAATATTAGAAGGTTGTCCTGAGGTTCTGCGTTGGGGTTTCCGCAGCGTGCACAAGGAGGACTATATAGAATATCGGTCCATGGAAGATCCCATTTTATAAATGAGGAAACGTTTACATCCAAATTTAAGGACACTCCACATTTTCCCATTACCGTCCATCTGAAGAACCCAGAGACTTTTAAATACTGAACTGTCCTCAAAGCATCCCTCCTCCTAATACAGGGAAGTACAATTCCCTCTTACTGCAACTAGAGGTGCACCAATACATCAGTCCCTTACTGGATTGTCACAAATGTGGGGCATATTGAAAGTACTGGAAATCGGCTTTTGTTGCCTGATGTGGCTGATAATGTGGCCAGTAAATGCCCCGTGCAAGCGCACAGCCACAGCATGCAAATAGCCAGGAGTGCAGCTCAGCAGCTTGCAGACCAGCTTCTGGCTCGTTAAGTCTGGTGTAGGGGAAAGGAAGAAGCGTGGGGGGTGGGGGGGGAGCAGATTGAGGGCTGCAACTGGCTCACCCAGGGGGTGTAGGGGAGGGAGGGTGGCTCCCACCCTGCACACACCTTGGGAGGGCATGGGGGGTGTGCCCCTGGATCTGTGTGTGGAGTGGGGCATGCTCTCCCAGGGTGCATGCAGGGTGGGAGCCCGCCACACCCCCTGGATGAGCCACAGCTCTGTTCTGTGTCCCGTTCAGGCTGGGTAGCACCTGCCCCAACCCTACTCCCTCCCTCACCATGGGGGTCTCAGTCTGCCCCGCTGGAATCTCTCCTCTACAGTGGAGTGTCTCTCTGGTGTCATCCTTTGAAATCTGTTGCCTCTAATGTTGTGGTAGTGCCAGGAGGCCATTTATGTCAGTGCCACATCATGCTAAGCATTACATAAAATGTACAAAATTTAAGGCTTGGCCATTTTTGTCCCCGTTCGCTGTTTTCTTCTCTGCACACTGTCCTTTGTTTTCTCTTTGTTGGCAGGCACACCAAAGCCCTAATCCATATGCCAATGAAGTCAGTACAAAATACTCATTGATGTCAAATGGCTTCAGAACAGGGGGTCAAAAGACTACACATAGCTCAGCGTGGATGCATCTACTAGTGTGCATACAGGCCTGGCTGCACATGTTAAAAAGCCAATCCTTCAAAGGCAGAGAGGGGAAAGAAAACTGAGACCAGACTATTATCTGAGCCTGACTTGAAGAAGCAACTACACTTAAGTCCTGTGTTTGAGTAGAGAAAGACTACCAACATTCTGTCTGGTATTACTACTACAGGAGGAATGAGGAAAGCTAAGAGCTCACCTACATGGAGATCTGCAGGAAATTTAAGACAAACTGACTAAGGGCATGGTATCAGTGTGTGACTAAGGTCATTAGATATCCACGTAGATCCTTTCATTTGACAATAAAGCAATTTAAAGGGCCCTTTAGCTTTACAAGTAAGAAACAGCTATTTAAGGCTAAATTATATTCTGAGATGTAAATTAGGGGTGTACCGATAGAGATTTTTTGGGTCAATACTGATGGCCAATTTTTAAGGAGCCGTATCAGCTGATACCGATCTGATTCCAATATGCAGCTGGGCAGCTTGGAGACCAGGGTTGGGCTGGTAAGTCTGGTGTGGAGGAAGGGAAGGGGCATGGGGGAACAGTTGAGGCCCCTCACAGTGAGGGAGGGAGGCAGAGGCAGGCGCTGCACAGCTGGTGCGGGACAGTGGCTCACCTGGGGGTAACAGGGGGGCTTCTGCCCTGCAGGCAACCTGGGAGTGCATGGGGGGGGGTGCCCCTAGATCTCTGTAGGGCAGAGCAGGCTAGGGCGGGATGCTGCTGTGGGGTGAGGCAGCGACAAGCTCTTCCTGGCAGGGGCTGGCCTGGACTGTGCTGTGCTTGGGGTAGGTGATGGTGCTGGGAGGGTGCTATGGTTGGGGTTGCAGCCACCACAAAATTCACTATAGGCCCCCCTATAGGCCTTTCCCAGCACCACTGTTGTGCACCTTGCTTGCAGCATAGCCTGGCCCAGCCCCTACCAGGAAGAGCCTGGCACAACCCCTGGCCCCAGGGGTCCACCCCATCCCACCCTGTGCAGATCCAGGGGCACACTGCCCCCATGTCCTCGCACAGCAGCAGGAACACCACCCCCAGCTCCGAAGAGCTGCTTATGGCTCCATCCTGCATCCGCTCTGCCCTGCCATGCCCCAACCCCACACACTCCCTCACCCCGGGGGCCTATATCTGTCCCCCCACACCCCTTTCCTCCCTTCCCCCACACCAGACTTACTAGTCAGATGCTGGTCTCCAAACTGCCAGGCTGTGCTCCTGGCTTTTTGCATGCTGTGGCTGTGCAAAGCTTCTATCGCCCATTCAACTCAGAGGAAATTTGACCTGATTCCGTGGCCAAATCTCCAAGTCATATTGGGAGACCCATTAAAAGGTCTGAATTGAATCCGAAGCCTCCAAATCTATTTGGAAAAAATACTGAGATTCAGATCCGCCGAGTGGAGGCAGGCTTAGGCGCCCATGGCTGCCCTACCCAGCTCCAGCCTCCTGGCACTTAAAAAAAAGCAAAGAAAAAAAAAAGCCCCACATTCACCAGCTGTAGCAGCAGCTGTGGAAGCTCTGGGACCATGTGGCAGATCCCCCC
>NW_017728923.1:1925035-1929784 GCF_001723895.1 Crocodylus porosus
GGGGGGGCTCTGCCATGTGGCCCCAGAGGCCCCACAGCTGCTGTTACTGTCGGTGAGTGTGTTTTGCTTATTTTTTTGATTCCTGGATTGCTGGGGCTGGGTGGGGGGGCCATCAGAGGCAGGGTGATCAGGAAGCAGGGGCTATATGGGTGGCTCTGCCAGAAGGCCCCAGAACCCCCATAGCCCTTGCTGCAGCCAGCAAGTGGAGGGCTTTTTTCTGGCCTATAGGTCCCTTCCAGTCCTGTAAAAGTAGTAGAAAAATATGGAAATAAATTTTGCACTGGTTGCAGGACAGGCTGGAAGTGTTTCTAGGTTTAATTTCTATTATTAGAGACTATAAAGGAGACTGTATAAAGAATTTTATGGTTATGAACCATGGAGTGAATAGGGGTAGTTTTTATATGGAAATGGTGTCAATTTAACATCCAGAAGAAAACTTTATTAGTCTTACCACATCTCCATTCCATAAAGATAATGAACTTTATCTGCTTTTAGTTATTTGTTTTATCACTTGGGTCACTTTGAACAGCTTTCTTACAGTGAACAGAAAGAAAGTGTTTCTTTTCACATCTTCAGAAAAGGTTACTATAGGCCAAAACTTTTTACTTATAGGAATTCTTTCTTCATACACAGGAACTGAGGGGAAAAAAGGAAATATCTGAATTACAAAACTAGAGAGGAAGATACAAAATGCAGAAAACCCACTAGTTTTCAATGAAGTTTTAATATGTTTGTGATTTCTAAAAGTTGATCTCAGCTGTTTTTACAGTTTGAAACAACAGAATTTTGTTGTTTCTACTATAACTACCACAGGCTAAAGAGTCATGAAAATGGACCAAGAAAAGAGTTTATTATAGGTACTCTGGATAACTTTGTTCCTTACTCTGTTTAGGAATCTCGTTGATTGCTTATTAAATGTTTGGAATTAAGATTAATGGCATTTGATGAGGCTGACACTTTACCTACATCCTGCACACTTATGGCTTAGCAAGGCATCAATGTTTAGAATCAACATTTTTTCACTGTAATGAGCAACATTACATGAGCTTAACTGACAGTTAACTCTCCCTACCTTCCCAAGCATCTTCTCTACAGTTATACTACTATCTATTCTATAAGGATTGTTAAGCAGTTGCCAAATTCAATTGTGGTGCCTATTTCTATAACATACTGTATAGCATTCTAACAGAAAGCAAAGAATTTCTTTTGCTGTCCAAATCAAAACCACTACTAACCTCCTGATGATGCTGTAATGCAGAGCCATTCCCTAGCTCTCACTGGTAATACTAGTCAAGATGACTTCCGTCTTGTTGAAGCATTACTAACATCTGCTTTCTGTGCGTTCCAGTTATGCTGAGATTTTAGCAGGCATGTGAGCAGGTTATGAAAACCACTGCCTTCAAAACTACTGGTTATTAATTACCACTCCAATTAAAAACAAAACAAAAACCTCAAACCAACAACAAACATTAATAGCCCACTACTTGTAGTAGACATAATCTTACATTTGTGAACTCTGAATCACGACTACGATGTTGATGTTTTATACACCAAGCGGTCTACGACTTAGATGTGAACACAATGATCTCCTTATGGCACAAAGATATTATAGAAGACATGGAGGTCATCTAGTACATAATTATGCTCTTCCCTTTTCAATCTGTGCAGGGCACCTTTATTTCTTCTCCAGTTTCTTCCGCAAGGCGACATTTGTACCAGCCTACTTCAATACCCAACAAGAGAAGTCACCATATCCCAGAAGCAGGTATTTTTAAAAGAAATGCAAGCAACACCTTTGGTGTTAGCTTGCTTCTTTATGCGAGCACACAAATATTTGCACTAACAGTATGCCATATTAACACTACAGCCAACTTCTGTGGGGAACAGCTGTACTGCTACCCAGTACATCCACAGGTGGCAGACGGTGGAATGACCTTCAGGGAAGGTTAGCTGTGAAATAAGCAGGGGTAACTGCCAAATAAGCAGTCACTGACCAAACAGCAGCAGTACCACCAGGATGTGGCAAGGACAGCAGACAGCAATGCTTTCCTTCCTGAAAAGCCACATATATCCTTCGATAGTGCTGTGACATGGCAAGTACAGGTTGCCACTATAATAAGCCTGCCCAGCTTGCAGCCACGGATCTGCAAGTCCTCAATGCTGGAACAGGCGGAAGAAGATACTAGAATGTCAACGGCTGTGAAGGCAAATGCAGGCAGCAGCAGAACGAGATCCCCAGTTGTCTTGGCCTCCTTGCCATTGGATCAAGGTCCCGTTCTGTCAAGGGCCGTGTAGAAGCTGATGTGCAGCAGCTTCTCCACAAAGAAGTCATGCACAGGTATGCGTTTTCAGCACTTTCCTTGAGCCCTTTGGCAAACAGCTATTGGCAATGGGAGCAGGATTGTGAGGTCTGGAAGCTCCTAGTCGTGAACTGGCATGAAGCGGCAATTATAAGAAGGTTGTCTAGCACTTGGATAAGACAGGAGTATGATTCAGCAGCTGTAACTGTCACTAACCAGCCCTCATCAGGATCCGCTCTGCTCACCTCACTTGGGGAGGGGACTAAAAAAGGTGCCCTAAACATAGCCTGTATACCTTCTGCCTGACTGGATAATTGTGTCCACTGGGATCCCCTTTATTGCAGTTGAAAATATCAGTGAAGACACTATTTTCAGGACCTGGAACATCAGGACCCTCATGGACAACCTTAATAGTGAATGCCTAGAGCACTGCACTGCAATCACGGCCTGAGAACTCAGGTGACAACATCGATGTACCTGCACTGAGCGAGGCCCAACAAGTGGGAGATGGGCAGCTCAAAGAACATGGAGGTGGCTACTACATCTTCTGGAAGGGTAAACAGGAAGGAGAACAATGATTTCACAGAGCTGGCTTTGCCATTAAGAATAAACTCATAAACCAACTCAATGAGTTTCCTAGCAGAATTAATGATCACCTCAACTCTCCATCTTAACCTGGCAGGGAGTCAAAATCCCACTGTCATCAGTGCATATGCCTTAAGTCTTAATACTGCCAATAAAACCAAGAAGGAATTCTATTTCACTCTTAACTAAGTCCTTTCCGATGTTCCGAGGGAGATAAACTTTTTTTTTTTTTTTTTGTGGTGATTTTACTGCCAGATTCGGAAAGGATTCTAACCTCTGGAATGGAACCACTGGCAAGGAAGGAGTAGGAAAGGTCAACTCCAAAGCATCCTCCTCTTGACCAAACGTGCAAAACATGGACTTACCATCACCAACACCCTGTTCTGCCAGAAAAACAGGCATAAGACATCATGGCAACACTCATGATCTAAGCATTGGCACTTGATTGCCTATGTCACTGTCTGTGTCTGGGATTGCAAAGATATCCGCATCATCCAAGCTATGTTAAGAGCTGATGACTGCTGGACTGATCACTGACAAACTGACTCTGAAACGATGGCTGCAGCAGAAGCAATACCAATGGAAGACTGACGTTGAAGGACTTAAGGATGCAAGTAAGTGAGACTTCTTCTAACAGCACCTCAATGAAAGACTGGTGAATTCCAATCAATAATGGAAGAATGTCAGCAGCATGTGGGGTGCCCTTAAAACTACAGTCATCAGCACTTGGGAAGAGACACTTTGATTCTCTACCAGGAATAGGGATGACCTGAGCAGGGTGCCGGGCCCAGGGCAAATCAGCCTGTGCAGGGCCCTGCCCCCGGCCACGGAGGAGTCAATGGCGGATTTAAAAAAAGTGCACAGCCTGGGGCGGTTGGCCCAGCTCACACCGCCACTAGGGACAGACCTGACCAGGAAACATCAAGTCTGGTTTGATAAGAATGACCGGAGGTCCAAGAGTTGACTGAGCTCAAGCACAAGGCCTTTGGTATTTGGCAACACAACACCAAGTCCAAGCAAAAGAAACTGAATCTCCAAGAAGCCAAAACAGAGGTCCAAACAAAGACCCATGATATGAAGAACAAATGGTGGGAAGACAAGGCTAAGTAGATTCAACATCTTACTGACATCCATGATATGCACAGTTTCTCCAGTGCCACCAAAGCTATCTATGGTCTGAGCACTCAGGGACCAACTCCCTTGAGACCTAAGGATAGAGGAGACCTGACCAAGGAAAGAGGAACCATCAATGCTCATTGGAAGAAGTGTTTTGAAAACCTTCTCAATCAAGATTCTGTTGTTGATGAGAGTGCTCAACTCCATCCTGCAAAACCCAGTCAGAGATTCTCTCAGAATCCCTCCAACCCTTGATGAGGTGAGGAAAGCAATCAAGCAGATGAAGAATGACAAGGCATCTTGAGCAGATGGAATCCCCACAGAAATCTTCACGCAGGGGGAGAGGAGTTCACGTCACAGCTTCATGCCCTCATCTGAAGGATCTGGAATGATGAAAAAAATCCCAGATGACCTCAGAGACGCCATAATTGTGACAGTTGCCAAGAAAGGAGACAAGTTTGACTGTGGAAACTACAGAGGGATCACCTTGCTATCTACCATAGATGATATCATTGTGAGAGCCCTCCTGAACCATCTCCTTCCACTTACTGAAATGCTCCTCCCAGAATCTCAGTATGGGTTTCAGGCATCAAGACACAACTGACATGATCTTCACAGCTCACCAGCTGCAGGAGAAATGCCAGGAACAACAGAAGCCTCTCTACACAGCCTTCTTTGACCTCATTAAAGCTTTCAACTGTGTCAGCCAAGTGATGTTGTAGAGCAGTGGTCTCCAAACTTTTTTTTT
>NW_017728923.1:1929884-1936901 GCF_001723895.1 Crocodylus porosus
GATCGTTTTGCAAACCCCACTTTGGAGACCACTGTTGTAGAGGATCCTTTTGAAGTAGGGCTGCCCAAGATTTGTCACCATTCCCTGCTTGCTCCATGACAGTACATGAGCAGTGGTTCTCAGTAATGGATCTATCACAGACCCCTCTGAGGTTAAAATCGGAGTTAAGCAAGACTGCATCATCACTTCAACTCTCTTCTCAATATTCCTTGCCGCAATGCTACCTCTGACCATCAATAAGCTTCCAGTTTAGCTCCATAATAGAGCTAAACTGTCTAAAGTAAGCTGTTTAGCCTCAGTCAATTCCATGCCAAAACCAAAACCACCCTGACCACCAAGACCACCCTGACGTCAATCACTGAGCTCCAGTACACTGATGATGCTGTAGCATGTGCTCACTTGGAAGTAGACCTTCAGGCAATTGTCAGTCTTTGCCAAGGCATACAAGAAAATGGGGCTGACACTTAACATTTCAGAAGATTAAGAGCCTCCACCAACGAGCTCTTAAAGAACAGTCCTCAGCTCCTGTAATCCAGATTCACAATGAGACTCTGGAGAATGTTGAGTATTTCCTGTACCTTGGAAGCCATCTCTCGCAGAAAGCTGACATCAACCAAAAAGATCCAACATTGCCTCAAATGTGCAAGTGCAAGCTTTGAACACCTGAAGAAATGGATGTTTGAAGACTGCAATATCAGATCCAAAACCAAGTTTATGGTTTAATCAAGCAGTTGTGATCCCCATCTTACTATACAGATGAGAGATATGGACAACGCACAGGAGACATCTAAAGTGGTTGGAGAAGTACCATCAGTGCTGCTTGCAGAAGATCCTCCGAATCTAGCAGAAAGACGGATGCGCCAATATTAGTGTCCTCCTATACCAGGAGTAGAAGTGATGACCATCCAACATCAACTTTGTTGGGTTGGCCATGTCATCCAGATGTCCTACTCCAGACTTCCCAAGAAAGTTTTATTTTCCCAGCTCAGCCAAGGCATACAACTCAAGAGAAAGGCAGACAAATAGCTTCAGGGACATCCTCTAGGCCAAATTTAAAAAAATGCAACATCAATGTCAACTTGTGGGAGACTACTGCCTTGGGCTGCCCCAAATGCAGGAAGAATTTGTTGCAAGGATCTCAGGACTTTGAAATCTTATGACAACAACAGGAGATAGAAAACTGTGACCGGCAGAAAGAGTGCATCATGGACCAGATGAAGAATCCAGCACTACCCATTCCACATGGAAACACTTGTCCAAGCTTCAGTAGAGTCTATCCATCCTGGATAGGCCTCATCAACCATCTTTGGGCACACAGATAAGAGGCTCCCTGCCTCTGCATGCACTCCTAGGAAGGGGGGAATAGGGGTGGGGGCACATGTCCCACAGATCTGTGTGAGAGGTGGCAGGCAGCTTGCATCCGCCCCCAGCTGCACTGCCATGGCAAGGTGCCCCCTGCCTGCTCAGCAGCAGCAGCAGAGATGGCAGTGTAGAGTTGTGCCCCCCAACTGCTGGGGGGATGGCAGCTAGGGCTGTGCAAAATGGGCTGTATTTGATTCAGATTCAGCCCAAATTGGGGACAGTGATTCGATCCATTGATTTGGATCACTGACCCTGATTCAATTCAGCTGAATCTGAAGATTCGATGCCGATTCGGGGAATCAGTGATTTGGACACAGGCACAGCTTTGAAAGTTTTCTTCTACGTACCCTGAGGTAGCAGCACAGCTCGTGATTGCTGCAGTGCTGGGGAACATGGAGTGTCCCACAGGAGCACGAGGGGCTCTCCAGGGTGCTTGGCAGCAAACCCGGAAGTGGACCAGAAGTACTTCAGGTCTACTTCTGTGTCTGCCTGGAAGCACGCTGGGGGGGGAGGGGGGGTCCCCCCATACCCTGTGGCTCAGCAATCCGCTGCAGGGCAACCCTGGGTGTGCCCCCCCTAGACCCAGGAGGCACCAGTCGCTGAGCCAGGGGTGGGGGTGGGGCACACTGGGTCCTCCCCGTGCTCTCCCCCAGTGGACCAGGAAGTGGACTGGAAGTGCTTCTGGTCCACTTCTGGGTCTGCTGCTGAGTGTGCTGGGGAGCCCCCTGTGCTTCTGCCCCAGCATTGCAGCATTCAGAGACCCTCCTACCTAGCGGTATGTAGAAAAAACATTTTAAGCTGTATTTATGTCCGAATTGCCAAATCTGTCTGAATCTCTATGAATTGATTTGGAGGGTTCTGATTTGATTTGGGGTTCTGACCCAAGATTAAAGGGTCCTCCGATTCAATTCGGAGATTCGGCCACCAAATTGGGCCGAACCTCTGTCTAATTGAACCAGGGACTGAAGCTTCGCCCAGCCCCAGTGGCAGCAGGGCGGGGAGCCCCAAGCCTGAAGCAGGCAGCCCATATCTGCCCCCCTCTCCCCCCAACCATTGGCTCTGCTCTGGCAGAGCCATGGGGGAGGGGGTTGGTATGAAGCATCATCTTAGACCCCAACTCCCTGGCAAAAATAGAAGTCAGCACCTATGGCTGGCATGTTTTAGAACGGAGATCTCTTTCAATAGTGTTGCACAGAGTTCAATGGATTTCCTTAATGAGGTTAAATGTAGTTCAATCTCTCTATAAATTGCCCCAGGCTTTGTTCGCAGCAGCAATGACTTCTCTCACCAGTTAAACTGAGCTACTGAACCAGCTTTGCCAATACAGATTTAAGCAATAACCTGATGCTAATTTATAAAGTACCTTGAGAATTGGTTAATTGCTTCCCACTCTGGCTTTCTTTATTCTTTGGGACAGGCACAAAATCTAGAAGCCTGCTATGCACTAACACTGGTAGTTTCCACATCTCACTTTTAAAAGGTAGTTAATGGATCTTGACAAACCGACAGAAGGGTGAGCTGAGTCATAACACTTAATAATTTATCTTGGGGGACCACAGTTGCAGATGAAGAATGGTCAAAGCAAACTGGCATTAGGACTCAGTGTTTCAATTCATAGGGGAGAATTATGGCATTAAACTGCAGCTGCATATCAACTGTGATCCATCTATAATGCATTTAATTACAGCCAAATGCAAAGAAAAACCAGGAGTTAAAGTCTCCAGTTGGACAAACATAACTTGCATTAGTTGCAAAGCAGTTTTCTTACTTAGGTAATTAAATACTATTTCCTTTCCTGGAAGGGGGAGTGGGGTTCCAAAGAGGACGGAGCTAGACTTTTCTCAGTGGTGAAAGACGACAGAACAAGGAACAAATGTCTCAGGTTGCAGCGAGGAAGGTTTAGGTTGGATATTATGAAAAACTCTCTCACTAGAAGAGAGGTGAAGCACTAGAACAGGCTAACAGAGAGGTGGTGATAAAAACCCCCAAAGATGGAGATGTCAAGGCCCAGTCTGACAAATCCCTGGCTGAAATAATCTAGTTGGGGATGGTTCTGCTTTGAGCAGGGGGTTGGACTAGATAACCTCCTGAGGTCCCTTTTAACCCTAATTTTCTATGGACACTTTTATACGTACTCCGGGGCTTGGGGTGGGGAGGAAAGGAGATGGTGCTTTAATTAGTGTGGCTCTGAGAGCTGCTCTAATTAAAGCGCCACAATGTCTCATGCATCAGCACGCCTGTGCTTCAAGATGGTGGCAGGGAGCTTCAACTAAAATTCATTTGATGAACAATGGCATGAATAATTCTTTCTTCCTTGGTTCTGAATATACACATACTTAGAGACAGGCAAGTCTCTCTTAACCAAATGTTGTTGATTCAGCCTTTATTTTTTCCTCATCATGGAATCAGTCTTTATCCCATTAGACCATTTTTGTTCTTCCTTCAACTCCCCACAGTGTGTCACCTTCTTACTGACATTCAGCTGCACAGAACAAATACAGTATTGTAGGCAGTCTTGTTAATGTCCTATAGGATGTAGCCACTAGCTCCAATCTCTATTATGTAATGGCACAATCACTACAAAAAAGAGAAGAGGAGCCGATTTACTGCCCTATTACACTGCAAGTTTGCCTGCATCCCAGTGTCTATTATCATTGTTAGGTCTCTTTGTCCATTACTAACCATAAGCATGTTTCTTTCCATTAAAATGTCTGTACTTACGATTACTCTCCTCTCCACCCCACTGCCATCCCTCCAAGATATTCTGCTTACGTTTATTTAGGCTGAATTTCAAATCTCATTCTTTTAGCCAACCCCTCCAGCTCCCATTGCATTATTTTCTGCCTTGACAGATGTTCATGCTACTTCATTTTACTAGTATCTGCAAATGTGGAGTTTCATTATATCCAGAAAAGGGACAACAGCAGTCAATCGCTTTATCAGAAGCAAATATAGAAATTCTACTAGGTGGGGAGATGAGTAGGTAATGGTAATCAGTCTTCAAGCTCTGGAGAACTTAAACCATTAACCAGTAAGATAAATCAGCAATGTCTGAAAACAGTGCTCGAATGACTTAGAATGCTAGCATGTACAGACAATGACTATAAGACACCACTAAGCACTGTGTCCATTAGCATGCTCAGACATTAATAATAATGTTGCACCTGTGCAGGTGCAGACCTACTGAATCCGCTCTTGCCATTGATTAACATGTAGTCGGAAATGCAGCAGGTACTTATACCATTACATTCAATCCCAAAACCCCAAGAACTCAATAACAGAAATAGGCATCATTTCTCTAAAAGTGCTCACCATCTATTACAGACGAACTTTTAGAAAACGAAGTACCTGCATAACCACTCTGAACACTAAAATTCACAAAATCCCAACACATTTGGGTCCCAGAAATGTAAGTGGATTGCCTCAACACCAATAATGGCTACTTGTACAGACTGGCAATGGAGAAAACTAAAGCTGATCTACATGATTTGGCCAAGACTAGGGATGTGAAAGGTTAAATGTTTAAAAGATAAGTATATTTGTTTAATGCGTTACCGGTTACTGCTTAGTGTGGGGTGCAGTCTGGAGGGGAAAGGAAGCGGCACAGTGCCCCAGAAACCAGAAGGCAGCAGGGCAGGCAGGAGGGAGGAGGGGGACTAGTACCCACAGCCCAGAACAGGGGTGGGCAAAATAATGGCCCGTGGGCTGCAGCCAGTTCACCAAAGGATTTTGTTTGGCCTGTGGCGGGTCCCTTGGTCCCACCCAGCCCAGGTGCGGGAAGCAGCTCAGGCTGTGGCTTGTGTGGCTGCTCCTGCCGCCCCTGGATGTGCAGCAGGGCTGGGGCCATGCAGCAGTCAGGCTCCGTTTTACAGCAGACCCGGTAGCAGTGGCTCCTTCTGGCTGAAACACTGCCTGCCTGTAAGAGGAAACCCACCATTTCCCCAAGGGAACCTAGGCAACATGGGAACCCCTGACTGGTAACAGGGGACCCCCCCCATGACCTCCCACAGTATGTGCAACAGTGGGAGCTGCCCCACCCTCCCCATGCCCCCCAGATGAACCAGTCCCATCCTGCGCTCCACCCCACCCCACCATGGCTGGGCAGCGCTTGCCTCAGGCCCTGCCTCTGCCCCAGCCCTACTCCCTCCCTCACCATGGGGACCTTGATCTGCACACCCCCCCACCACATTCCTTCCCCACCCTCTGTTATTCACCAAACAAAAACACAGACAAAAAAAAAATTACAAGCAAATGTTCTTCAATTTCTTGTTCTGCCCCAATACAAAAGTGTTATAATACATGCTCAAGTTACAAACTCAAAGGGAAACTCAGATAAAATGAGCAAGGAGGTAAACTAAGACTTGTTCTCAAATTCCTTTAGCTCTCTTAATAAGGAGTACTAGAAAAGGATTTCTACATTTGTGTAGCTTCTGGCTCAGATGGATAGAAGAAGGTGAAATGGTCTTGCAGTAGTTTATAACAGTTTGACCTTGTCATCCCTTGGGGCACTCTGGTGAACAAATGTTCCCCCAAATACTGGTGGTCACCCCCGATAAATGTATAGGTGGCCATCAGATCACCCCTGAGCCTGAGTTTTTCCAGGCTAAAGAGTCTCATAGCTCTCAGCCTCTTGTCATAAGGTTTGTTTTCCTGACCTCTGATCATGCATGTGGCTCTTCTCTGGACTCTCTTGAGCTTCTTCACATCCTTTTTGAATTGTGAAGCCCAAAACTGGACACAGTACTCCAGTTGTGGCCTCACCAAGGCCAAGTACAAGGGGAGAATGATGTCCTGGGATTTGCTTGAGAAGCATTTATGGATACAAGCCAGCATTTTGCTCGATTTACTAGCAGCAGCATCACATTGAAGGCTCATGTTCACCTTGTGGTCAATCATGACCCTCAAGTCCCTTTCATCCATAGTGCTAGCCAGCGTAGCACTGCTGAGCCTATAAGCATGCTGTGGGTTTTTCTTCCCAAGGTGGAGAATCTTGCATTTTTCAGTGTTAAACACCATCAGGTTCTCATCCACCCATTTCCTGTCCTCAGGTGTGGATGCTTTACTCCAAAGTTTGGTGTCATCGGTGAACTTGGCCAATTCACTTCTGACACCAATGTCCACATCATTAATGAAGATGTTGAATAATATAGGCCCAAGGACAGAGCCTTGAGGGAACCCACTGGTCACAAGGCACCATGCCGATTGACTTGCGTCAACCACCACCCTCTGGGTCTGACCATGGGGCCAGTTCCACAGCCAGCGAATCGTGGTGGACCTGAGGCCACAGCTGGCCAGTTTTGCCAAGAGGTGATCATAGGATACCAGATTGAAGGCTTTTTTAAAGTCAAGATATATTACATCAATCTCCTCTCCCTTGTCCAGGTGATAGGTCACATGGTCATAAAAAGGAAATAAGATTCATCAAGCCAAGTTCAAGTTCAACCTCAATTCTGTACATGGTCTTTTTATGTAACAATTTGTATGGGTTTACTAAGTGTATTTTTAAACTGATTAAACCAATGCAAAACACCTGTCTAAGTCAATATAAAGCTTCAGTAAACTTGATTCCATCTATGTTTGAATCAATTAAGAGTGCCGTGTGTGTGTGTGTGTGTGTGTGTGTGTGTGTGTGTGTGTGTGTGTGTGTGTGTGTGT
>NW_017728923.1:1937081-1943186 GCF_001723895.1 Crocodylus porosus
GCTGGTTGATAGTAGTGCACCTTGCATGCTCACTTAAAAACCAAAGTTATTATTTTACAGACAGATGTATTCCTCCCTTCCCCTCCACCCCCTGCCAAAAAAAAGTAACAAAATCCAGTGAGATTTTTTTTGGCCAGGATTCTCAGAAAGAGCAGCATTATCAAGGGTATCAAATTATTAACACAATCCCTTTACTGAAAGGAGTAATTCCCAAACAGCAAGTGTCACAATAAAAAGGTGGATGATTTCTTTACGTGAGAGAGCGTGAGCAGGTACAGGCACCAAACCAGTGGCAAGATGTTCCTTACTTCCTTCTCTCAGTGTAATCTCAAGATGCATGCCAAACACTGCACACAAATACTTCTGGAGCAATAAACTGCCATATTACAGTGTTTACTTCTCTAGTTTTTCCAAAGTTATGCTTCATTGGTAAAGCTGTAGTTTAGTACTATACAACAATGTAAAAGCAAAAAGGCTACAGTTCTTTCAGAAATGAAAACACAAGTGCACAGTATTTAACCAACAAATCCATCACTGAAAAGAACATGTTTATGGATATTGCCACAGAAAATGAAGGAGCAAAGAGTCATTTAAATATTAAATAAACAATAGGGATGTAAAATCTTAGCAGGAACAAGGAGTTATAGAATTTTGCTTCCCTATAGTTGGGCAAGGTCGATTAATGTTGGGGGTACAGGGTTGACCTAAAACTAACTATCCTGAAGTAAAAATCTGTCTGTGGTTGACTCCACTAGCACCAAAACGGCTATCATAATATTATAAATCAGAGTGACAGGAGACTAAGGATTTAATTACCTGCTTATCCTTAGCACTTGTTCTTCAGATGAGATATGAGGCACACCGACTAAATAGAACAAACACTGTATGAATATTATGTATATACACATATGGTTTGTGGATGGATGTGCCCTCAGTCTCAAAGGCTGTGCATCTGGCTCTGTTCACAAGGAATAATTGTACAGTTTTAAAAGCTACAATGTAGCTCAGTTAGAGAAAGTAGTAAGGTGCACCTTGCCATTGGTTTGGTGCCAGTACCTAATCTCTCTCATGAGAAGAGATCCTCCTCCACTTTGTTGTGACACTTACCATTTGGGAATTACTCCTTGAAGGATTATCTGTTAATAATCTGATATCCTTGATAATGCTGTTCTGTCTGAGAATCCTGGCAAAAAGCTCCAAGTACTTGCACTTCATGGCTTTAGTCGTTCATGATTATAGCCGCCCAGGATAACTGCACTTTTAGTACAATAAAACAAAAAGAAGAAATGTAAGATTCTTGTAATAGTAGTGTGGTGTTTACCTGCTCTTTCTGTCACTTTATAATAAGTAGCTTACTCTGAATCTATATGAACACAAGTGTATATACCATATAATAGCATTGTAAATTACAGAGTCTAAATCACAAACAATTTCGCTGATAACCTCTTACCACAGATCCATGCTAGGCTTTTTCCACCCCATCCTATTCAAAATATTGGCCCTGTTAAAAACTGTATAGAACTCGCAAGATTACATATGAAGTATAGAGCTCTTTCTGTCTTCTGGGACTGTCTAGAGAAGTGTTCACTACCTGGATGATAGGCTTTGAATTCTTTCTTTTTTTTTTTTTTCAGATTTGTTGCTACCAGCTCTGAAACTAGAAGACATATGAAGAAAATGGTGAGGTTGCTACACATCAGCAGACCTGTCAAAACTATGCATCACTCCCAACATACAACCTAAAGCAGGGGTGGGCAATTATTTTGGGTGGAGAGCTGCTTACTGAGTTCTGGCAAGCCATCGAGGGCTGCATGGCAGGCAGACAAATATTAATTTTCTACATTTTTAGAATGTAGAATAGAATGGCCTGGTGTACCATATCCGGCCTGCAAGCCGCATTTTGCCCACTCCCAACCTAAAGTCTGGTTTAAAAAATGACACCTTTTTAACTGCCACTGGATTCAGTTCTGTTTTGAAACGATGAAATAGGACACTATTGCAACATATTTCGACTGAACTAATGTTTTTTTAGTTGTTCTCTTCCTTGGAAACCCTCTAACAGGATGATCCACTTTGTAATGGCCTGCATTCTGCTGGCACAGCTATACTAGCTGGGAGTGTGAGGTCAGTTGTTCAGATGATGAAACTATGCCGGAAAAAACTCCTAAAAAAAATAAAATAAAAAAAAATAAAATAACCATCTTTCTATAAACCAACAACCTTCCTATAAATGCATCTATGCTGATATTGCTTTTGCATGTTTTGTTTTCAATATTCTGAGAAGTGTTGCTTTATTCTCTCTGTTAGGAAATGCTGCATTATCAACTGGGGATTCTGCTAAAACAGCCATGCCAGCAAAGACCGTGATGCTGATAGGTCCTTAGTCCATGATCTCTTCTTCCCAGGACAATAGTTTTGAACAGCTATTATTAGCCTTTAATAGTATAATTCCAAAGCTCAACTAATGAAATGCTAATTATGCCCCTTAGTTTAAACTGCAGAAAGAGCCAAGAGAATGACAAACATCAAGTTACAAAGTCCAAGAGAATGAAGACTGCAGGTAGTTTCCATTTCTCATTGCAAATAATTCAAAATAGTAGTTGAATCCACAGTAAGTCTTCATCATTATATGCTCCCTTCAACACACATGATCCAAGTCAGTCAATCATTGATATAAAGTAATTAGTTATATCTGGTTTTATAGCATGCGGTCATATGACCTTCTGGACAAAACAAGACTGCAAGGCCAAACACAAGCATTCCTTATTCAAACTGCAGTTGCACTAACACTAAAAGACAGAGAAACTGTTGGGCAAATACATCAAGAATTATAGTGGGACTAGCCAGTAAAGGGATCCATGTGAACAAGTATTTCTTTAATCCCAGCTTCAGGAATTTAGTATTCTCTTTGCTTCAGGGTCTCATGAAAGGCACTCTTCCTTGCCATCCTCATGCTTCAGTCACAGAACAAGCCTGTGCATGGAGAACAAATAGCTACTCTATTTTTTCATAGCATTATTTGCATTTCTCTTTCTTCAAGCATTTGGTTTGGGAAAATTCACACTCCACTAACTTTAAGATACAGAATTTTAGGGATTTGATCCATTCTAGTTATAAGCCAGCATAAAGTCACCTTTTATAGGTGACTAACACTGTCCAACTTGGGTAATGAGTACTCTAAATGGCCAGGCATAGCACGTGGTTATTTTATGCTCTGCTGCCAGTATCTTGCTTGTCCCCACTACATCAAGCTTCGACAGAGGTGCAATCAAGGACACCCTTATTATCTAAACACACCCCCATAGTCGCATGATCAGAATAGTCACCTTGGTTTTGGACATACTGAGACACACAAACAATCTAGACTGGTTTGCTTACCTGTTCTTGCATTTACAAAAAGCACACCCTCTACTATGATTTCATTTTCACCTATCACGTTATGCTGTAAGGCTCCTATCTGATTTGCACAGCAGCTTCCTAAAAACATGCAAATTTAACATGGAAATTAAGGTTAAGGTTCTCTAAGAGCTTAACCACATAACAGGTTTTCTATTTTTACTACTTTCATTGTTTAATCTGTGGCTACTTTGCAGTCTCCTTATTTCTGGGGAAGAATGACTAATCAAAGTGACCCAACCATGTGTATGATGGTAGGAAAAAAATCTAGAGACATGAGATGTAGGTAACATTTTTTTAAGTATGCTTTATTGTTTGCATTCTATATTTTCCATTGCATGGAATCAGGCCAAAGGTTTATTCTACATTAATATATATATATTTGCCTATATAGCTAAACTAACAAACCCTGCTAGTACATACAGCTTATATAGATAAACCAGTAATTTTGCCAGCATAGTTTATTAAACTAGTTCCCCAGATGAGATAAGAGATGATAAGGCAATAATATTTTTTAGCTAACAGAACTGCATCTATATAGAGTTTTGACCATTATAAAACAAAGCCTTAAAAAAAGGTGTAACTTTGCTAAGTACAGACAGTCAAAAAACCCAAGGCTGAACCAATTTAATCTTCACAGGTTAGTTTAAACTGTATAGATTGAACCAATAAGCAAATGAACAGACATTCACATGTGATTCAGGAAACATAGCCACATGCCTGCAGTGGCCCAGGCCAGAAGGCCGCTAGAGCATGCCTCCCTGCTCTGCTGGAGCTGACAGCTTGGGCCAAGGCTAGCCCGCTCACCCTGGGAAAGGGGGGGGGGATGGGAGAGATGCAAAGCATCCTGGGATGCAGGGGGACTGTGAGTAAACTTGAATCTGGAGGGGATCTGGGAGAAAAGGTCAATAAATCGATTTAAGCTAGATCAGGTAAGTCTGATACTACATCAATCCAGGTTTATTTTCAACCTGTTTTGGCCATTTTGAAAATGGTTTAAGTGTTCTATCGTGCTAGAAATTTGAACCAGTTTCTGATCACTTATATTGTGTAATTTCTGTCACTAGCCATAAACCTTCTATAGACATGCTCCAAGGAGGTGAGGGGCAGGGGCACTTTGATTAGCAAGCCACGCTAATTAGAAGTGCCTGAGCATCACATGAATGAGCATAGGGATGCTAATACAACGAGCTTTCATTCAAAGGGCCCCACTGCCATTTTTCAGCATGGAGACACCAATACATGTGATGCTAGAAGCTGCTGGAATGTGTTAATTTCTGCAGTCCAGCAAACTCAGTTAATCAAGTCTGCTCCAACGTGCTGGATTTACAGCATGTCAGAGCAGCCTCCCTGCACGTGTGTAAGTGCCCTAAGCGATTTAAGATTGGTAGAAGTTTCTTGTGCAGATGGAGCGAAAGCAACAGTTTCTACTATATGTAGCCAAGAAAGAGATAAGTGAGAGCAAGATTATTTAAAGCAGAGAGTGTGAAGACACGGAAGAACTTTGAGAGCCAACCCTTCAAAAAGATGTTGTAGTCCTTTTTTGTGAGTTTGCAAAAAGAATGCCTGAAAAGACACCACACTGTCACTGAACCAGAAATATGTCTTTTACATTAGAAATGCAGACTTTAGGAAAACACTATGGTTCATGGGAAAACTACACGCATTAGTTATATCAAGGAAATGAAATAAGACTATTTTAAACTCATTTTGGTTTGTTTTTATTAATTAAAATAGTCTCTGTAAAACCTCTGCTTCTACAATGAAAGGCTGAAAAATGTTCTCAAAACACACTTGAGTCATTTAACTATTTCTTTAATAAGATTAGGAAAGATCAAGTGTTAAATTAAGAGTGATACTACTTAAAAAAGGAGAAAATTTCAACACACATTTGGTTTCCTTCACACATACAGAAGAATGGCCTAGTTCTTTATATCAGTTTTCCTCTCTTTCACACACATTGGACCCTTGCTTGTCACCTCTACAGGAACCATAACGTTTTCAAGTTTTCTGTATTAAAAAAGATCTTTTAAACTTCTAATCTGTCTTGTCAGTTGCTTTCAATTTAAACTGAAAAACAGACCCCTTTATCTTTTTAGTCTTGTGCAACTGATCCACAGTTCCCATGCAAAGGTGACAAACTTGTTTCAAGATGTTAGGACTCAATTACCTCCTAAACACAGCTGCACTCTTTGCGATTACAGCACACAAATCAGAAGATGTCAAAGAAACAGTTTCACACCAAATTATTACATATTATTTATGCAGACTATGCGTTTTAGCAACAGTGGCATGGTTTACAAATTCACCCTATAACACAGTTTGTAGTTAAACCCTACTAATGAAAACTAATTGTTGAAACGTGGAGACGATACCACCTGACAGCACACTGGTTCCAGCAAAATCCCAATGAATATGAACGTAAGAAAAGCCATATCTGGAGCCAATTCTTTACAACTCTTGGATTCTTGCTGCGATTTCCCTTGACGCTTTAGTTTTGCAGATAAAATATAGCTAATGTTTGTAAGAACAAAGTAAGCTGCAGTACTGAATTATATTCCCCCAAACACTGAAAGACGGAGTTTAAAATTCAAAGGTTTAAGAGCGTCATACTATTTTACTGGGGCAGAAAAACTGTGATAGGTGAGTAGGTATGAAAAGAATTAAGGAAAAACAATGGAGAAATATTCCTTAAGTAGCCGTTGTGTG
>NW_017728923.1:1943406-1945188 GCF_001723895.1 Crocodylus porosus
TCTCTCAAATATAGTCCTTAACCTGAGCCCTTTCCACACATTAGATGCAGTCAACTCAAACTGAATAGCTTGTCATGGAGCAAAGATCAAAGGTTGAATTAGAAAAAAAAATTAATCAGCTATTGAACACATTGCCTGTCTTACCTCAATACAACTCAATACATAAAAAACTGTTAAAGAAAAAAAATGACTATCCCACAGAAATCAAAAAGCCTTGAACAGGTTGCCATAAATAACAATGACAAATGGTAAACAAAGTAAGATACAGTCCCAGTTGCGTGAAGTTTACAATCTGAGAGAAAACATAAATACAAGATATGGAGCTACAGTTTAGTTAAAGGACTCAATGGGATTTTTTTTTTTTTTTTAAAGGAGAGGAAGCAATTTCTGGACAAGCAGACATGCAAAGGCAAACAAAGAAAGAGAATGAAATGGGAAGACTATAAGAAGTTAGTTCAGACTCTAGCTAACATTTACAAACGTTACTGTTTATCACTATTTTAATTATTGATACTATATGAAAAGCAGAGAGCTCTTTTCCTTTTCATTTGGATTCTAGCAACTTAAAGCACCTGTACATTTTCAAATATTAATGACAGAATAGGCATTCAGTACAAAGATGCCCCATGGACAGTTACTGTGAAACATTATCCACAGGCTTCTTGTAAAGGACAATGGATATGCATATCATGTACTACCTGAAAATAGGTAATGACAAGGTACTAATGTGAAACACTGCTGGAGCCCCAGTGAGCAAGGTCAGTGCTATGAAAAGGAGAATGTGCAACTTGAGTCCTCACTGCTTTACACTGGCCATTGCAATGACAGGCTCCTCACTGTTACTGACAGTGTTCAGGCAAAGCAAATGAAGGAAGGTTTAAGGCATAAACTGCTACACTGGTATTCTGCTTAAGACAACCTTTAGGATATTCAGCATGGAAAGAAACCAGCTATCCAGCATGCATGCAGCATCCTCCACAGCACAGGGGACTGCCAAAGGTGACCCAGACATGACCAGTTGCTGCAAGGGGTCACATCACACTTGAATCTGTTATACTGGACCCAGGGGCAGTATGGAAATCCAAAGCCACAAACAGGTTTGCAGTAACAAACGACCATAAATCCTTAGCTCATGAGGATCTACATTACTACATTTAAGAGAGAATCTGGTCAAGATTCCTGTTTTACTTCTTACAACAGCGAAGGGATCAGCTGCAAATCAAAACTTTTGGGTACCAGTTTCTTCATGTACTTCATGTAATAATTAATGCGGCCATGTGTATATGACAAAATGGGCATGAAAAAGGAAGATTAGGACTAAATGTTATCAATAGCCACAGGGCTTAAAATCTGTTTTGAGACATTACTGTGACATAATCACAGAGAACCACAAGTATTGGTCACTACCTTGTAATTAAATATAACAGGAGACAACAATGGTTATGTAAATGCTTTGCAAAATCTAGACACAGTGGGACAAACTGATGCCAAAATCTAATTGAAAGTCACTTAACATAGGTTCTTTGGCAAATTTTGTCATTAAAAGATATACCCAAGGGAAGAATATAATCATTATAGCTCATCTTTGATTCCAAATACAAATGGCAAACTTTGCATGCTTGTGTAAAGCTTTTGATAGGCATTAAAGAAAATGAAGTAGCTAATGTGTGAAGAAAGGCATAATGAAAAGCCATGCAGTCAAATCTTAAGAGATCTTCAATTTACTTTCCCAGGTTAAATTAAGTGTAGGTGCTGTGCCATCTGCCTTGATCACTGGAACCA
>NW_017728923.1:1953398-1955186 GCF_001723895.1 Crocodylus porosus
AAGAGAGGTGGATGGCCATGTTAGTCTGAAGTCATAGCATCTGATGAAGTAGGTTATTGCCTAGGAAAGCTGATGTGCCTCAGGCATAGTCTCTAAAGTGCCACCCTGCCCTACCTCTTGCCATTCAACCCACACATCCTGAGGAAAGGAAGGATGGAGAGCAGCAGAATAAGGACCCTTGACTTCAGAAAAGCAGACTTTGACTTGCTCAGGAAACTCATGGGCAGGATCCCCTGGGAAGCCAGTCTGAGGGGGAGAAGAGTCCAGGAGAGCTGACTGTACTTTAAAGAAGTCTTACTGAGAGTGCAGAAGCAAACTATCCCGATGTGCAGGAAGACTAGCAAGTATGGCAGAAGACCAGCTTGGCTTAGCAGGAAACTCTTCAGTAAACTAAATCACAAAAAGAGGCTTTATAAGAAGTGGAAACTTGGACACAGTGGTGATGTGTAGGTGGTGCACGTGCATCCCCTGAGAGTGCAAGTGCACCCCCTGACTGGCTGCGCTTGCTGCTTTGGCAATGGGCGGGGGGGGCAGGTGGGAGTGCCGGTGCCCCCCATGGAAGCACCGACCAATCACTGCAGCTGTTCCTAGAAGCAGCCCTGTGCGCTCCCGGAAACAGGTGCAGCTATTGGCCATCACGGCCTGTCTCTCAGGCAGCGGGATGGGCCATGGGGGGATACCTCCCCTCATCTGGACAGCAAGATAGGTCGCAGGGGGATCCCCCCAGTTGATGGGACTTGTCGCAGGGGGGCATGTACCCCCCAGACTAAGATGGTACCAGTCGCCCATGTTTGGGCAAATAACTAGCAGCTAGGGAGGAATATAAAAGCATTGCTGAAGTATGCAGGGATGGAGTCAGGAAGGCCAAAGCACAACTGGAGTTACAGCTAGCAAGGGATGTGAAGGCTAACAGGAAGGGTTTCTACAAATATGTCGGAAGCAAGAGGAGAATCAGGGAAAGTGTTGGGTCCCTTACGGAATGGGGGAAGCAACCTCGTGACAGAGGATTCAGTAAAGGCTGAAGAACTCAATACCTATTTCACTTCAGTCTTCACAGCTCCTAGGCAGCACAATTTGGTGAGCAGCCCACTGTGGCAAAAGAATGGGCTAAGGACCATTTAGAAAAGCTGGGCATATGCAGGTCTGTGGGGTCAGACGGGATACACCTGAGGGTGCTGAGGGAGTTGGCTGATATGATTGCAGAACCATTGGCCATCATCTTTGAAAACTCATGGTGATCAAGAAAGGTCCCAAATGATTGGAAAAGGGCAAACATAGTGGTCATGTTAAAAAAAAAAAAAAAGGGAAAAAGGAAGATCCAGGAAACTAAAGATCAGTCTGTCTTACCTCAGTCCCTGGAAAAATTGGACCAGATCCACAAGGAATCCATTTGTAAGGAGAAAGGGATGATTAGGAACAATTAGCATGGATTCATCAGGGGCAAGTCATGCCTGACCAACCTGATTGCTTTCTGTGATGAGGTGACTAGCTCTGGATGCAAGAAGACTGGTGGATGTGGTGTACCTTGATTTTAGGAAGGCTTTTGATATGGTCTCTCACAGCATTCTCGCAGGCAAGCTAAGGAATTATGGGCTGAATGAATGGACTATGGTGGATAGAAAACTGGCTTGAGCATCCAGCTCAGGGTAGTAATCAATGGGTTGATGTCTAGTTGGCAGCTGGTATCAAGTGGGGTGCCCCAGGTTCTGTCCTGGTGCTGGTTTTGTTCAATATCTTCATCAATGACCTAGAAGATGGCTTAAAGTGCACCATCAGCGAGGTTGCAAA
>NW_017728923.1:1956096-1969604 GCF_001723895.1 Crocodylus porosus
CTCCATTTCATACTTTGCACAACACCAGGCGTACTGGCTGTTCTACACTGCATCCCTGTGGTGCCAGGCTGTTGGGACCTCAGCCCTCTCCAGCTTTGCCCTCCTTTCTGTAGCTAAGGCCATTCACCTAAGTCCACCCACTAGGACCTGGCTTCAAGGCTCCTACCTTCCCTTCATACAACTCCAGGCCTCGCAGATGCCCTAGTGCAGCAGGGCTTCTTGAGCCCTCTATTACAGCACTCCTCAGCGCTTATGAAGCCTCCTCCTCCCCTACAGCCTGTGCCACAAACCACTGCCCTTAATATTAGCGTAAACAATAGTCCCCTGTGGCCATATAAAGAAAATTAAGGTAAGAAGCAAACTGCCTGCTTACATGTGATTGGGCGTCTGTCTCCTGGCTTGTCGTGTTCTTCCTGAGGAAACTGCTGCAGCTTTTCTCTAGTTTTCAGAAGTTCCCCTCTCTGCTGTCCCCCTGGCCTTCTCCACCTGAGGTTTATATGGTTCTGGCCTTTTCCTGCTGGTCATCTGACCAGCCAGCCGGGCTTGATCCTTTACCCCTGCTCGACTGAACAATTGTTCCCAGAAAGTTCTGGATTTAAAGGGGCCGCCCTGCTTCCTGGTAGCAGGGCTAGGTTTTCCTGTTACAGTTAGATACTGGGGAGAATTTTCTCACTAGGAGGGTAGTAAGGCACTGGAACAGGTTATGCAGAGAGGTGGTAGAAGCTTCAAGGGTTTTAAGACCCGGTTAGGGAAAGCTTTGGCAGGGATGATTTAGTTGGGGATGGTCTTGAATTGAGCAGGAGGTTGGATTAGATGACCTCCTGAGGTCCCTTCCAACCCTAATTTTCTCTGATTCTGTGATTCTATGTCTAGCCCTTTGCAGCTGCACCTGTATTATTAATGCCTTTATGAGTCAGCATGCTGCAGGATTTCATTATTGGTCATTTTGTACCACCACATATGGAGTAGAACATGAAAGTGCTTCCAATGGAACTTTTCCAGCTGACAAATGTGCCTTGTTGTATGATAGCCATGCATCACACCCATACAGCAGTGTGGTAACCACACCACCTCTCTGCATCTTTAATTTGGGGGACTGTGAAGGGGTCAAGGCCCCAGGGGGCCAGGGTTGGGTGGAAAACGGCGGAGTTCCGCCTAACTTCTGGGTGCGAACCCGGAAGTGGGCTCGGGAGCCTTTCCCTTCCCGGAACCCAGACGGATCTGGGTCGGGACCGGCCCAGATAGATAAAAGGAGCCCCCCAACCCCAAACAGGCGGAGGGAGAGGCTCCAGTGGGAGCCTGCGCCGGCGGCAGCGGAGCCGGGAGCCGCGGAGCTGGAGACGGCGGAGCTGGGAGCCGCGGGGCCAGAGACGGTGGAGCCGGGAGCCGTGGAGCTGAGGACGGCGGAGCCGTTGGCAGCGGAGCCGGTGGCCACAGATCCGGAGGGTCCTGGTAAGAGGAGCCCCGAAGGAAAGACCCTTCTCCGGCGGCTTCAGGCCATTTGGCCACTTAACAAGACTCGCGGGGGTGGAGGTAAGCCCCAATGTGCCCCCGGGCCGCGAGCGTCTGGCGGTAGGGGTACGTTGACCCCAGGGCCGCAGGAGGCAACGGCACCCAGCCTAAGCCAGGTACCGTGAGGATTCTGATAGGGTCCTGCAGTGGGAGGACGGAACCCCACTGTGGGACTGGTGGACAGACTAAGGGGCCCAGGGTCCCTGCCCGACTGGGGCCGAAGGCTATTGGGAGAAGGAAATAACCTCCGCCCCAGAGAAGCGGGCATCTACGTGTGGACTGACTTTATATTATCTTGTTTCTTGGACCTTGTGACCTACTAGGGGCTAGCCCCTGTAGGGAGCCACCCAGAGGGCGGCTAGCCCGGAGGACCGGGTGAGGTTGTAGGGGAGGAGGAGCCCTCAGGACCCCTGGACTTCAGAGTCCAGGGATCGCGTCCGGACCGCCCGCTTCCCCAGACGGGTGAACCCCCCAAAATTCCATCAAGTCGTGGCAGGAGAGATCGGCGGAAGCGCAACTCGGATAGCAGATTCCCCCTCTTCTCCAGGGCCATCTTGGGGATACGGGGGACTAGCACCAGGTAGTCCACCCCATCCCCCCACAGGGACACTATAGTACTCAGCTGATTTTTATACTGATTTTGTAAGCCTTTCAAAGGTCACACTCATTTATGGATATGGGAGACTACCATCTGTTAATGTTGGCATGATCATTCAAAATAGTTCCAAGGTAAGTGAACACATGAATGTTTGGAAGTTCATTTCAACTGATGGCTTTAGAAGAATCAGTATACTATCTTCTAAGGACTTGACTCATAACCTGAGTTTTCTTAAGACTGATGATTAATCCAAAACTGGTTGCAGAGGCATCAGCAGGTAAAAGTCTCTGGTAAAGTCATAGGCATTCAAGTATTTTTACACACAAGCTTTTACACCTACAAATGCATAAGTGACCAATAAGCACTTTTTTTACAGCACTGTAAATATATATAACTTTGTAAAGAAAGTGCTGGCCAGATAACAAATCTGTATGTTGGAGGGCTTGCAATCTACAGGAAAAAACAGTACAAGACATGATAATAGAGCATAAGCATAATTGGGAATGGCTGTTGCGGTTGACTGCTGTGTGGAATAAGTTGTTTTAGGAGTTCCTAGTATCCACCCAAAGGTACTAGACAGAAAAGTGAAATGAGATAGAAACAACAGGATTATCAACACTCAGCAATGAATGTTGTAGCTCCTGCATAAGATCAAAGCCTTTTCTGTAACAGCATCAGTGGTCCATTTGTGATATGGGTAGTGTTTTGGAAGAAGATCTATTAACCCAACTATTTAATTTCAAAATTCTGGCCTTTAGCCTCTTTTGGAAAGAGTACCAGAGAGCTATTCAAAATTGAAAGAGAAAAACAGACCTGTTAATGTGCTGTTTATTTCAGGGATTACTCATGGCTCACTTAGCATTGCTGTGGGAAGTTACAAATCTATGTCATTTGAGCACATGACGATCATTTTCAGAAGATGTAGTGAAAAATCAGCTATTCATTAAAGCATATGTTGCATGATGCATCATGTGATATATGTAATTTATTCTTACTTTCATTTTTGCAGGGTAAAAGAAGGCTCTTACACAGGAAGAGATGCATTCTCTGCCTCAACGAGAGAAGCAGACAGAAATGAAGGGAGCAATGGGGGAATAGGACTAGGAAAAACAGATTGGGACAAGAAATGAAAAGGTGGGGGTGAATTTATGTTAATAGATTTATAGATTGTAAGGCTGGAAGGGACCTCAGAAGATCATTGGGTCCAGCCCTTGGCACCAAGCAGGTAAGATAACTGGGGGTCAAGGGACCCCAGAACGGTGACTGTCTAGTCTCCTCTTGAAGATTTCCAGGGTAGGTGATTGCACCACCTCTGGAGGGAACTTATTTCACAGTCTGGACACCCTGACTGTGAAGAAGTTTTTTCTAATGTTGAGCCTGAATAAATCTTCCAGGAGTTTGTGGCCATTACTGGTTTTCCCTGTGGATGCCCTGATGAACAGTTGCTCACCAAGGCCTTGATGTACTTCTCTAGTGTAGTGGTAAGCTGCTACCAGGTCCCCTTTCAGCCTTCTTTTCTTCAGGCTGAAGAGTCCCAGATCCCTCAGCCTTTCCTTGTATGGCTTGACTTTTAAGACTGATCAGATGGGTGGTTCTTCTTTGGACTCACTCAAGCTTGTCCATGTCATTGTTAAAGTGCAGTGCCCAGAACTGGATACAGTACTCCAGCTGCAGTCTCACCAGTGCTGAGTAGAGCTGAAGAATCACCTCTTTGGTTTTGCTGGAGATGCATCGATTGATGCATGACAGAGTATTATTTGCCCTAGTGGCTATAGCATCACTACCAGATCATATTCATACTGTGGTCTGTTATTACCTCTAGGTCTCTTTCATTCATAGTGCTAGTCAGTTTGGTGTCGCCAAGCCTGTAGGTGTGTTGGGGTCACTCATCCCACAGTGGAGCACTTTACATTTCTTGACATTGAACTTCATCAGGTTCCGATCTGCCCAAGTTGCTAGCCTGTCTAGGTCCGCCTGTATCTGTAGCCTATCGTTAAGCATGACCATGCTCCCCCCATAACTTGGTGCCATCCATGAATTTAGCCAGTGAGCTCTTCACCCCCACATCTAAAAAGTTGATAAGGATGTTGAAAAGTACTGGACAGAGCATCAACCCCTGCAGGCAGAGCCGACCCGAGCAGGGTGCAGGGTCCGATGCAAATCAGTTTATGCGGGGCCCCACCTGATCCTGCATGCCCTGGATGTGAAGAAATCGCCGCCGCCATCAGTGGCTGTGCCAGTGGTGGGGGGGTGGGAAGGGTGGGGTAGTGAGCAGCCAGATGTAAAGCCAGCAACACAGAGTCGCCACGGCTACTCTGCCCGGCTCTTTAGGCCCCCCAAAGTGCAGGGCCCAGGGCAGTCACCCTCAGTTGCCCCCCATAGGGATGACCCTGCTGCCCACTTCTTACCAGGATGACACAGATTCGTTCACTATGACTCTGTCCTGCACTCGGTTTCTCACCCACCTGACTGTCTCAGAGTTAAGCCACAATCCTCCAATTTTCTCATGAGGACATTGTGGGATACTAGATCAAAGGCCTTTTGGAAGTCAAAGTATATAATGTCAACCTGCTTTCTTGTGTCCAGGTGGCAAGTTACCTGGTCTTAGAAGGAGATGAGGTTGGTAAGGCAAGACCTGCCCGTGATGAAGCCATGCTGGCTGTCACTCAGAATCTTACCTTCTGCAAGCTTATTGCAGATAGCCTCCTTGATGAACTTGCTGAAGAGAATGAGGCGCTTCAGTCTTGCTGAAGAGAATGTGGAGCTTCTACGTACCTTAAGAAGTTCCTAAGTACCTATTTGGCTCATGTTACTGGAGAGTCTCCTAATCCTCAGTGCAGTGATTCTCAACCAGGGTCCCTGGAGATCTTTTTAAGGAGGATGCAGGGTATTGCACAATATCAGTACAGGTCGGTGAGAAAACACCTGCACACAATTTACAAGACAGAGTTTGTTTCTGGTAGGGGTGAGTGCAGTAAGGTAAGATGGTTGGTGGGTGCAGACTAGGAGAGGTTGAAGATGTGCAGTAAAGCCATGTTTTTTATGCAAATGCTAGAGAACGTGCTGCAGTCTTCTGTAACAGCTTGAAAGTGTTATTGTTTGTGTTTGAGAGCTGGGAAGCTGCTTGTATACAGCTAAAGAACAGCAAGTCCATCTCTGCAGCATGAGAAGAAAACATTGTCTGTAGGGACTGCTAGCTCTGAAGTAGGCAATGCTGCATGCACAGAATGCTTCCTTTATTGGAAAGCAGAAAAGTCTGGCAAAGTATGACCCTCTGTGGTTTAAAAAGGAACTACCATGCAGATAAAGGTAAATTATTTTCCATAGAGAGCATCCTAATAGAAAGCTTGTCTCACAAGCCACTGCCCCTCCAGTTTGTGATAGTGTCTTGGGGCTTACCTCTTTTCCCTTGGGCAATCAAATAACTTCCCTGTGGCAACTGTAGCAAGGCCTGACATGCATATGTCAGGAAAACACTTCCTTATGCCCCACTACTTGCAGAGTCTCCCAATGCTTAACAAAGGGTGTTTGTGCCTGAAAGTTTGTGAAGACCTTTTTTCCAACTAGTTCATCTAATAAGAGATATCCTTGCCTGCCAGTACTTTTAATGCAGTTCAGCAGGTAGGCACAAAGGGGAGCCATTGCAACGTGACCAGCTGGAGAGCTCTTCATGGGTAACTAGCAAGTGCTCCGTGGGAATGGGATGGCAATGGCGGGACTGCCGTGCCACAGGCCCTGCCGGTGGCACTGCAGTACGCCAAGCAGCAAGAGCATGGTGGCGGCAGTGGGTCTACCACACCGCAGGACTCACCAGCAGTGCTGTTGTGTCCCAAGCCGCAACCAACAAGGTTCAGGAAGCTTGAAGAAAAAAGAAGCTGGTGCCAGCATGGGTGTGCTCTGTAAGTGTGTGCTGACGCCAATCGCCAGCAGGGGCTGTGGAGCAGAGATAAAAGCCCCATGTTCTGGTCTGACAGGGGGACTGGAAGGAAGTCCCAGGCAGTCAAAGGAAGGCTGCAGCCAAGGAGGAGATCCTGGGAGAGATGGTTGGTGGCAGCGTCTGAGCGAGGAGCTGCCCCTGTGGACCGACTCAGAGGAGTCAGTCCACTTACCTGGAGAGGAGATGTGGAAGTCCGGCCATGGAGAATGGAGAAAAGAAAGCGGCAGGCCTATAGGACAAGACGAGAGCGACAACTGGTAACAAAACTGCGTCTGTTCCACGTCAGAGTAACAATGGGTTGGCGCTAGGTGGGGTGTAAGGGAGGTGGAGCCCCAGTGTCCTTGTGCTAACAAGTGGCCCAAGCAACACACCACTGAGCCGGGTTAACAGGAGTCCCCAAGAGTAAAATTTCATCAAAGACATGGCAGGTGAAAAGCTTCGGTAGTCTGGGTAACTGGTGCCAGGGGTCAAACTGTCGGGCTGTAGGACTACGGTTAGCTCTGGGCGGCTAGAAAAGCTTAAGTGGGGAGCTCAGGACAGGCACGGCACATTACTTAATGGATTTAATATAGGCACTGGATTTATGACACATTACAACCTACCTGACATCTAACACACCAGGTAACCTTGCCTGTTAGCTGACCACTTATTTTCCTTCACACTTTCTTCCCCCCACCTCCTTCTACCCCTTACCTTTGTTTTCCAAACTTTCACTCATTTGTATCTTCACAGGTATTGTTTACCTTAGCTTCTTTTTTACTTTGGAGAACTCATAACATCATTAGATTCTCCCATTGCCTGAAGAAGGGTGTTGTTGTATGTCACGCACACCATAATGGTGGCATCGATGCGCGAGGCACCAAGATGGTGAGCCCCACCCTTCTTCTCCACAACCATCACAAAAGGGTAAAACAAACGCTCCCATACCATTACTTTCGTTATCAGAGCGTCACCAACATAGATGAGGTAAGCTAGTCTGCAACGCCAAATAAGGCCAGGACACAGAACCCTGAGAGGTGATAGATGAAAACAGCCAGCTCACTGTTGAGCACGTCTCCTGAGTGATATAAGGGATTGCACAGCTGCACCCAAGTGAGGTCATTTATCACCCGCTTTGATTATCACAAGGGACGCTAGCCTGATCACCTAGCTTCCGCCTCCCGTTCGCGGTTAGCAGCTGCCAAACGCTGCTTCATTGCCGGCCTCGACACGATTAGCAGTCTACGTCTCTGCATCTCGTTTCTCTCCTCAATGCTCACTGTGAGTAAATAAACTTCTGTCTTCAACTACTCTCCGTCTCCGTGACTATCACCTAACTTCCAGTCTCTTTGGGCGATGTGAGCTGGACTCATGTTAACTGTCTCATAGAGAGCTAATCGGCCCTTCTAACCCCGCTGTTCCGGTCCTTTGCGCTGTGATCGGACAGCAGCATGACATTGTATTATGCAATGGAACAGGAATAGTCAGGAGTCACCAACAGTTATAGTGGAGATGTGTGGGCAATCTGTGGTCTCAGTGGCTTTCTTTGTGAAGTCCTAATAATATGTTGTGGACTTACAGTTAAGAACTACCATAATCATGGAGTAAACTTGCCGAAGGGCTTTCAAGCGGAGAATGCTCACTGCTTTCCAAATAGAGTAGTTAGGGGAGATTCCTACCACTGGCTGGCTAATGAACCATCAGAGTCCTTACAGTATCTATGTGCACAGCAGCAAGCTAGTCTCTGAAGTATCTGTCTTCTCACTTAATATGAAGC
Organism: Crocodylus porosus; assembly: GCF_001723895.1. Lineage (NCBI taxonomy): Eukaryota > Metazoa > Chordata > Crocodylia > Crocodylidae > Crocodylus > Crocodylus porosus. Next base: position 1,963,900 of record NW_017728923.1, read on the forward strand.
AGAGCCTGCAATTAATGTTTCCAAAAGGTGTGAAATGGAGACTGAATGAATGTAAGCTCCATGGGTGCTCTGACCTGGGCACCAGAACCCTCTCAGCCCCTTGCACCTGTGCTTGAGAGTGAATTGCCACTCTGTGCCAGAGCCACCCCCTCCTCCACACAGTCTGTTTTCATTAATGTGCTTTCTTAGGTTAAGGATCATTCTCCTTTACAGCTGAACAAACAGTTTCCATTGCATGTAAAATCCAGCTAGCTGCTAATAGGCACCACTCTCCTCCCACTGCCGCCTTTGTGCAGTTGGGTGGACAAAAAAATGGCCTTATTACCTGGATTATTATCAGCATGGGACTATAATTTATAGAATATGCTTGGTAAAGTGCCATGTTGGAAATATTTATGGGCCACTTAGAGCCCTGCAGGGTGGCAGGGAGGGAGACTGGCCTAGGAGAGGAAAGCAGTAATTCCACCTTACAAAACACAGCAGGCCCTGAGAACTCCAGCTCACTTCCAGCACCAAAGTTCTTGGAAATTAAACCCAGTTGGAATTGCAAAGTCAGCAACCTCCTGTCCCAGGGCTATAGATCCAGAGGCAAGTGCAGGTGGGGTGAGTCTAAAGGTATAAACAGACGTTGCCACAGCTGATCCATTTTATTGAGTGAAACATGTCACCTGTTGTCCCACACTGGACAGGGCCCCAATCCTGTGGGACAATGGGTGACATGTTCCTAGCTTGCAGAGAAGCACTTCAGAGGTTCCTTGGGGTGTGTTTTTAGGTGGTGAACCCCAGCTTTCCCCACTTGTAGAGTTCATCTTGGAGAGTCCCTAGGGTATGTCAGTAAGCAGGGAACCCAAGCTTTCCTTGCTTACAGAAACACCCCCAGAGAATCTTGGAGGTACATTGCTGTAAATAGGGAAAGTTGGGGTTCTCACTTGCAGACACATGCCTCAAAGATTGCCCAGGCATATCCCTGTAAAAGGGGAAAGGTGGGCAAGTGTTCCTGGGACTTGAGGGGCCTGATCCTGCATGGGAATTTTTAGGTTGGCACAAAGGCAATATCTGTTTTCCCTCTAAGCTGGCACAGCTCAGATGTTCTTGTTGTCCCTTTGTTGTAGATGCTATACCAGGGGTTCCTCAAATTTTCCTTTGTGTTGACCATGCCTTAAGGGAGACAGTGCCTCACATACACCTCTCCTCCCTGTGGTGACTTTGTATAGGTCACTTTCCCTTTCAGTTTGCAATTGCAGGACATAACCAATAATCACAAGAGTTGCTTACATGCATGTATATTATCAGAGTATTTTTAACGAAGGGTCTTTATTGTACTATTCATACTCAGCCTGACTGTCCAGTGCTCTGCATGTTGTGCAGTCTTTTCCACCAGTGCCAAGTGAGTATAAAACACTATTCATTAGATTGGTGGCACTTAGTGGAAGGGTAAATGACTGGAGAAGGTGCAAGGAAACAGAGAATCAGGCCCACTGCCTACTTTTGTGCATCAGTTCCTTCCTATTCTCTCATCTGTTTAGTTCCTTTCTCTCACTGCTCCCTTGCACATTTCATTGTCTTCCCCCAGCCCATCATTCCTCCCTCCTCCTGGTTCTCAGACATGATTCTATTCACCCTTGTATCCCTAGAGATTCTTCTACTGGTGTCTGGGAGCCCCAGTCTCACTGGAGATTCTGTCCTCTTCCTCCTCTCATGTAGCGATGGAATCTAAAGGAAGCATCTATGTTACCTTCTCCTTGAATGGCCTGTAGAATCATTGGAAACAAGGAGAGACTATTCCCTTAAACGGCTTTTTCTCTGTAGACCCCCACTGTTTCATGGATCACAGTTTAGAAACTAGTGCATTGCACTTGTTCACCTCTCTTAGACTTGCTTAGTGACATAGCCTCCACTCTCTTGTACATCATCTTTGAGGGGACAGCTTTTCAGCTTGGTATGAGGAAGCAGGAAGAAAGGAATCCTTTGGGGCCAAGGAGGAGTGAAGGGACCATCTTCCAGGCAAGTTCTCTAGGGAACGTGTGCTTGGAAGAAGGGCAGCAAGAGAGAAGAGGCAGATTAAGAGACCCAGGGAAATGGCTGGAGGATGTCACGGTGCCAGAACCATTGCCACTGCACCTGTGAGATTTCTGTCCAGGGAAGACTGCTTACCATCGAGGCTTCCACCCAGGTCCAGGTTTGGTGCTGTGGGCACTGCGGTTTGCAGGTTCCTTCTGGTGACAGCCAGGTGTGTGGGAAGTGCCTTCCATGTGAGCAGTATCTCCTGGTGGTGTCTCTCAGGGAACAGGCAAGAGAGCTATAGGAGGAGGTGGTGAGGCTCTGAAGCATCCTCTGCCATGAGGAGTTCATTGATTCAGTGCTGGAGGAGACCTCCGGGACTGTGGAGGAGAACTGCCAGAAGCAGTGTTAGAGAAAGGAGAGGACATGGATTCCAAGGAAGGTGGAAGCTGGAAGCTTGTGACATCTGGCAGCAAGCAGAAATCTTCATCTTCACCTGCAGCAGTTTGACTGAAGAACAGTTCATCTGGCAGCCCTAGCAGCAGAGGGCAAGGAGCATGTTCCATTGGAGGAGGACAGGACAGGCCTCCCCAGGGTGAGAAGGATCAAGACCACCACCACCAAGAAGAAGCAATGGGTTACAGTGGTTGGAGTCTCCCTTTTGCGGGGGATGGAGGGATCCATCTGCCGACCTGACTTGTTATTTTGGGAAGTCTGCTGCTTGCCCAAAGCCTGGATCCAAGATGTCATGGGGATTCCCTGAAGAGAGGATCTGATGCATTTTCCTGTTCCTGAGAAATCAGGGCAATCCACTATTTACCTTAGCTGCCTGTACACGAATGCATGGAGCCTGGGAAACAAGCAGAAAGAATTGAAAGTCCTTGCACAGTCATGGAATTATGACATGGTTGAAGCAACAGAGACTTGATGGGAGCTTGCATGACTGGAGCACTGTCATGGATGGGTACAAACTATTCAGGAAGGACAGGCAGGGGAGAAGAGGAGAAGGAGTTGCACTTTATGTAAAAGAGTTGTATGGATTGCTCAGAGCTTCAGTATGACACTGGAGATAAGCCTGTTGAGAGTTTCTGGGTTAGAGTCAGAGTGGAGAGCAACAAGGGTGATGTCATGGTGGGGATCTGCTATAGACCACTGTACCAAGAGGAAGTGGTGGATGAAGCTTTCTTTATACAGCTAGCCAAAGTTTTCCAGTCACAGGCCCTCATGGAGGACTTCAGTCACCCTGACATCTGCTGGGATGGTAATACAGCAGTGCGTGGGCAATCCAGGAAGTTCTTGGAGAGTGTTGGGGACAACTTCCTGGTGCAAGTGCTGGAGCAGCCAATTAGTGGCCATGCTCTTCTCAACTTGCTGCTCACAAACAGGCAAGAGTAGGTGGGGGTGTGCTAGTATAGTGTTTCCCAACACTTTTCACCTCACAGCATACTTACACGGCCTCCTCCATCCCAAGTTACACTGGCTGAGGGGTGGGGGTTGCAAGTGGCCGAACACTGCAGACTGGTGGGGTGGGGAGAGAGAGGGGGAGGGTTGGTGGCAAGCAGCCAAATGCTGTGGCGTGGTGGTGGGGATTGGCTGGCAAGCGTCTGAAAGCTGCAGACTAGGGAGGGACGGTAGCGAGGGGCAGAACGCTGCAGAGCAACAGAAGTGGGTGGTGAGGCGTTTGAATCACTGGTTGGAGCCACGCCCCCCCGTCTGTCTGGTTGCCCACAGCAGCAGCAGGCGGGGGGTGTGGCTCCAACACCAAAATGCCATGGCATACCTGGGCGTGTCTGAGGGCACACCAGTGTGCGGCGGCACACTAGTTGGGAAGCGCTGTGCTAGTAGATGGCAAGGGCAGCAGTGACCATGAGATGATTGAGTTCAGGATCCTGAGGAAAGAAAGGATGGAGAGCAGCAGAGTAAGGACCCTAGACTTCAGAAAAGCAGACTTCGACTTGCTCAGGAAATTCATGGGCAGGATCCCCTGGGAAGCCAGTCTGAGGGGGAGAAGAGTCCAGGAGAGCTGACTGTACTTTAACAAAGCCTTACTGAGAGTGCAGGAACAAACTATCCTGATGTGCAGGAAGACTAGCAAGTATGGCAGAAGACCAGCTTGGCTTAGCAGGAAACTCTTCAGTAAACTAAATCACAAAAAGGAAGCTTATAACAAGTGGAAACCTGGACAAACTAGGGAAGAGAACTAGGGAGACAAAAAACTAAGGGTATTGCTTGGCCATTCAGGGATGAAGTCAGGAAGGCCAAAGCGCAGTTGGAGTTGCAGCTAGCAAGGGACATGAAGGGAAAAAAGAAGGGTTTCTGCAAGTATGTCAGTAACAAGAGGAAGATCAGGGAAAATGTGGGTCCCTTACTGAATGGGGGAGGCAACCTAGTGACAGAGGATGCAGAAACAGCTGAAGTACTCTGAATGCCCTTTTCATCTCAATTGAGGTGAAAGCTGAATGTCTTTTTCACCTCAATCTTCATAGACAAGGTCAACTTCCAGAGCAGGTTGGGCCCCAGAGGCCTTCAAGCCTAGGTCTGACCTTTGTGCTTTGCTCAAGCTGCATGCTTAGCTTGAATTGTGGTCAAGACCTGCATCTAGTGAAAGGAGTGGATGGAAAAATACTGTCCCTGACTTAAAATGAATCAGGAAGTTGGCTAACTAAATTGAATAAATATAACCTGGGCAAAAGAGGAACAGTCAGAACAAAACTTACCCCCACCTAAGAATGAAAAGATTATCTCAGAATAGAAAATTCCAGTTAAAGGTAACCATATTTGCAAACAGAAGCAAAATTATTAATATGCATTAGGAGGAAGGCTTAAGTTAATTTTATGCATTAAGAAATGCAGGCTACATGGTATATAAAGATGGTATATAAAGAGAAGTGAGAGAGTGTACTCTTTGGAACACTTCTGAAAAAAGCCTGAAGAGATCCTGTCATCATTCCAACATCCTGTCTTGACATCAGACATGGGAGCCAGGAGCCCTGGACAAGACTTCTCGGCCCCCGGACAAGACTTCAACCAGTGAAGCTGTGTTCACAACATTTTGGGGTAGTGAGCATCTGCTTTGACTAGCTACAAACCTAAATTTTTTTAATTGCTACTACTACTTCCATTTTAATTAGAATTAAAATGGAAGGGTTCGATAAACTGTTAGGGTTCAATAAACTTGCCATTAATTTAGGATAACCATATCTTAGTCTTCTTGCCTAGTATAAGACCTATTTTAGCGTCATAAGCATGCGACAACTACTGCACCCAGTGGCACAGTTTGGGGAGGAGGTGAACAGCCAACCATGCAAAAGTCCATGAGGCCAGATGGGATGCTGAAGGAGTTGGCTGATGTGACTGCAGAGCCACTGGCCATCATCTTTGAAAACTCATGGTGACTGAGAGAGGTCCCAATTGGAAAAGGGCAAATATAGGTCCATATTTAATACAGGGAAAAAGGAGGATCCAGGGAACTACAGACTAGGGCTGTGCAAAATGGCACCATTCTGTTTTGACTTGCATTTTAACAGAACAGTATTTCATTTTGAATTTCATTTAGATTTGAAACCACTGTTCTGTTTTGTTTCGTCAAAACAGTTGTGCTGTTTCAATGCTGTTTTGACCTTTTCTCCCAGCCTATAATGGGGAAGCATGAAACAGCTTATAACTTTGTCATTTCTTGCCTGATTTGGATGAAACATGCAGGG
>NW_017728923.1:1970379-1974827 GCF_001723895.1 Crocodylus porosus
AGCACCTGCAGGTGGTGTGTCTTCTCTCCTAGATGGAAGGAATAGCAAAGAAGCCAGAGGCTGGCCTGGCATGCAATACAGGCAAGAAAGCCAGTCAGTGAAAATGGAAATGGAGGCATGGGGGTTGGGGAGTGGGATGTAGCAGCCCAAGTAAAAGTGGAGAGGTACCTGGGGAGTCAGATGTCTGGCAGGTTGCAGTGTCAGAATTCCACTGTCTTATTGAGTCCCATGAGTTTCTGTACCTACTACCTAGGAAGCTGATGAAGTGAAGTTCATAAGCCCACCTCTGAAAAGTGGTATGTAAATTCAGAGAACATAACCTGATCACCAGAACTGAAGCCAACTTCCTACAGCTCAAAACACAAAACCTGCCAACTATCTCCAGTACCCCCACAAACTGCACAGCAGAATCTATCAAAGACAACAATACCCAACTACCTGTGCGGGCACGTTCCTCACAAAACACTCTGTTTCCAGTCTCTCAGGCCTGATCCTGAAAGGGAACAATTTACAAACCACTTCACAGCTGGGCCTATGAACTTCACTTCATCAGCCTCCTAGGTACAGAAACTCATGGACTCAATATAGATTAGATAGTGGAATTCTGACACGTTGCAACCTGCTGGACATCTGACTCCCCAGGTACCTCTGCACTTTTACCTGTGCTGCTATATCCCCCTCCCCCCACACCAGCCTGTCCCTTACCCCCTGATGCCTCCATTTCCATATTCACTGACTGGCTTTCTTGCCTGTATTGTGTGCCACGCCAGACTCTGGCTTCTTTACTATTCCTTCCATCCAGGACCAGCAGATACACCAACTGCAGCTGCTTACTCAGCCTGACAAAGGGTTTTTAAACCTGAAAGCTAGCATCCCATGCAGCTAAGCTGAGCTCACCTGGACCCTCACGACTCCACTGCAACCAGCAGGCATCAGGCCTGTCAAAGATGTGAGAGGTCTAGACTTTCCCAAGCCAGGACTGTGTGTGCGTGTGTATGGCTCCTCTACCTGCTTTTCACCAGGGGATCCTCCAGCAGTCTCACCAGACTGCCCTGAACCTGGCAGAGTTCAGTTTTAGTGGTCATGCCCTGGACCTGGGTTCTTCTTCTTCGCCATAGCCCCAGCCCATACCTCCAAGCTCATCCTGGCACGGGAGCTCAGTGAGGACATGTTCTTCCCCTGCTGGCTGGTGATGCAGTGAGTGCCCCCTCCAGCTGAAAGTGCTGGATGTGAAGAAACCAGTAGATGTGGTATGCCTTGATTTTGGCAAGGCTTTTGATGTGGTCTCCCACAATATTTTCACAGGCAAGCTAAGGAAGTATGGGCTGGATGAATGGACTGAAGGTGGATAGGAAAGTGGCTGAAGCATTGGGCTCAGGGGCCCAATAACTCATCAATAACTCAATGTCTAGTTGACAGCTGGAGTGCCCCAGGGGTCTGCCTTGGGGCTGGTTTGATCTTCATCAATGACCTGGAAGGTGGCTTAAAGTGCACCCTCAGCAAATCTTCAGATGACACTGAGCTGGTGGGAGTAGGAGACACACTGGAGGGTAGGCTTGGGTTCAGGGGCCCAATAACTCATCAATAACTCAATGTCTAGTTGACAGCTGGTATCAAGTGGAGTGCCCCAGGGGTCTGCCTTGGGGCTGGTTTGATCTTCATCAATGACCTGGAAGGTGGCTTAAAGTGCACCCTCAGCAAATCTTCAGATGACACTGAGCTGGTGGGAGTAGGAGACACACTGGAGGGTAGGCTTGGGTTCAGAGTGACTTAGACAAATTGGAGGATTGGGCCAAAAAGGAATCTCATGAGGTTCAACAAGAACAAGTGCAATATCCTACACTTAGGACAGAACAATCCCTTGCACCAATACAGGCGGGGGCCAACTGGTTGGGCAGCAGCTCTGCAGAAAAAGAACTGGGGGTTATAGTGGACAAAAAGCTAAATATGAACCCACAGTGTGCCCTTGTTGCGAAGAAGGCTGACGGCATTCTGGGGTGCATTGGTAGGAGTGTTGCCAGTAGGTCCAGGAAAGTGATTATTCCCCTCTATTCAGCACTGGTGAGGCTGCATTTGGAGTACTATGTTCAGTTTTGCCCCCCCACTACAGAAAGGATGTGAACAAATTGGAGAGATTCCAGTGGAGGACAAGGGAAATGGTGAGGGGGCGGGGGCATGTCTTATGAGGAAAGGCTGAGGGAACTGGGCTTATTTAGTCTAGAGAAGAGAAGACTAAGAGGAGACTTCATAGCAGCCTTCAACTACCTAAAATGGGGTTTCAAAAGAGGATGGAGTTAGACTGTTCTCAGTTATGGCAGGTGATAGAACAAGGGACAATGTTTTCAAGTTCCAGCAAGGGAAGTTAGGTTAGATATTAGGAGGAAAAGTCTCACTAGGAGGGTAATAAAACATTGCAACAGATTACCCGGAGAGGTTGTGGACTCTCCATCCTTGGAGTTTTTTAAGACCCGGCCAGACAAAGCCTTGGCCAGAATGATCTAGCTGGTGCTGGTCCTGCTTTGAGCAGGGGGTTGGACTAGATGACCTCCCAAGGCCCCTTCCAACCCTCATTTTCTATGATTCTATGATTTGGCATAGCTTGTACGTTGTGAAAGGCAGGGGGCAAGCAAATCTTTATAGTGTGACAGCAGATGGACTTTACTTAGGGCTAATTCAGTGGAGATAAATCCACTGCATGCAAGGTAAAATGTCTCATAAGCAAAGATTTTTCCATTGGTTGGAAAGTGATCTGTGCACAAATGGATCTTTCTGTCCCAATTCAGAGATATGCTGAATGCTTCATAGAAATTAGAGATGGTCTGCAGTGCCTCAGGGCTGTTTGCTAAAGGGCCCTCACTGTCATTTTGCTTATTGAAAATCTCTTAAAACCCTGGGTCATTTAAAGATATTTGAATGGTCTATACCAGGAGTTGGCAACGTTTTTGGGCAGAGTGCCAAAAATACCTGCAGCCTCGACTTGTAAGATGTTGGAGTGCCAGGGGTGGATGATGGGGAAGTCATGTGGGGCCCAATCCTTGTTGTGGGAGTGCAGCCCTAGACCCTTCCCTGCTGTTCACACCGAGGCATGCATACCAAGCAAAATGCCTGTGTGCACCACGCTCTGGCACACGTGCTTGGGGTTGCTTACCCCTGGTTTATACCCATCTTGCCCAGGTGTCCTGATTCCAGAAGGAAGAGGAAAAGTAGGAACTTGTGTAAGCCTGGCAGCCATATTCAGGCACATGTAGGACAAATATTTCCTGAATGTGCTTAAAGAGAAGACAAATTTGCTCAGTGAATCTAGGAGAGTCCTATTCAGTTGGAGGATTCGATTTGGAAGGGGTAGGGGAGTAGAGTGACAACAAGAATTCAGGGAATCGCCAAGGATGGGAGGGATCCAAAAATAAGGACCACTGTTGTGGCGCTGGATGAGTCTCCATGCATTTTAGGTTGCTTATAACAGTGGTTCTCAACCTTTTTTGTACCAGGATCCATCTGTAAACATTGATGGCCAGCATAGGCAGCAGAAGGGGAGGGATAACTGGGCTCAGCTCCCCCAAAGGCAGGCAGCAGGCACGGCCACAGGGCAGCCCAGCCACAGGCTGCTGCAGCGGCAGGGAGGGGCCCACACACACGCATACCCTGTACAGCAAGGGTCACAGCTGGCTGAGCAGGCAGGTTAGTTTCTTTCTGTTTTCTTTACCTGGGCTTTGGTGGGGGGGAATGGATTGAGACACCCACAGTGCAGGAGGCAGTGGGGTAGGGGCAGGGGCAAATCATTTGCCCCTGCCCCATGTCCTGCTGCACTGTGAGGATTGCCCCACGACCTGGGCTGGCCAGGGCCACATTCACGGGGCCAGGCTGGGTCATGGGGAAATCGGAGTGCGGCGGCTGGTCTAGGGGCACGGGTGGTCAGCTTCTGCTGATGCATGCACCACAGGGGAGTCAGGGGAGGGGGGCATGTTCCCCCCGCTTGGCTCCCCTGGTCTGTGCCCCTGGACAACCCGCCAGGCTCTTCCCTGGGACAATGCGGGGCAGGTATGAGGGTCCTGTGGGCTCTGTCCCCTCCACCCTGGTGATGCAGCTGATACTGGCCTCATTCTTGCTCCCCCCGGGCAGTGTGGGGCTGGGACCGGTGTGGGTCTGGGGGGCAGTGAATTCGCAGGTGTGCCAGTGCTGGGCAATGACCCTGAGCATGGGGAAGGGATGGGTGCACATCTCTGCCTGGTCCCAGCCCCATTCCTCTCCCACACCCCATGGCCCTTTCCCATGCGCACACATGCTCAGCCCATCCAAATTATTTTTCCTCCTTCTGCCTATGATGGCCAGTCTTGACCCAGTGCCCCTCACTCCAGACCCGCTGCCCCTCATCCCCAGGCCTCAGGTATGTAGGGCAGAGGGTGGGTGTGTGCCAAGAGGAGGGGTGGGGGATGGGGGACCACAAGCGC
>NW_017728923.1:1975547-1977022 GCF_001723895.1 Crocodylus porosus
CTACCAGTAAAAATCCCTGGCTTCAAACAAAGGTTGGGCTCCCTGGCCTGGAGAATTCCTCTCCCTATTAACCCTGTCTAAGGCACCCCTCTGTCCGTCTGATACCCCTCCTGAGTGCTGCATGGGACTACTACTGGTCCCTCTAATTCAACCCCACACGGTTCCTCGCCGAGCGGCTCAGCCTGGCAGGAGCTTGCTTCCTGCAGCCCCTCTCGCTGCTTAAGCTCTCTGCTCCCCGTCGGGGAAGACTCCGGGAGCCTTCCCAAACCCGTGCCAATCCCACCTGGATTGCAGGGTCACCTCTCGTCACCCTCTCCTCGGGGCCATCTCCGCTGTCAGCCTCTTCATCCAGAGTCCCTGGAGCTTCGCCCCTGACTCCACCGCTGCGAATCAGGGCACCCACCGCCTCACCACTGGCGTCCTCCCTCCAGCAGCCTTGCGGTAGCCTCTTGCCTCGTGGCGAGTCGTCTGGATCCTCCTTGCCTCTGAACGGGGCTCCGAGAGCACCTCCACTGGTGGCTCCGCTCCAGCTCTCTCCCCCTTTCTTCTTCCCTTCGATTACTTTTTATTGTCCCGCGCCGGCTCCACTGGCTGCAGTTTCAAAAAGACGCGGCTAATCAGCTGCACGGGTCCCACCGCCTCTTCCGGTCTCGCCGCGGTGTTAGCTGCAGGTAAGGGAATCGCCGTTTCTTTCTTGCTTCCCTCGCCTTCCCTGTTGTGTTTTGGATCCCGAGACTCCCCGTTAGCCCCTTGGGGTCTGTTCTCTGTAGTTTCCCTGTGACACACTCATCTACTTCAACAGAGTTTAACTCTCTGCCACTGAGGTTATTGTGGCACCTCCAGTTTCACTGTCACTATCTGTAGAATCACTTGCATTACTTACTAGTTCCATTTCAGAATCAGATTGAGGCAAATCTGATTCCAAACAACCTGGCCCACATTCTCTTTTACTGCAGGATGGTTTTACCAATGTGTCTATGGCAGAGGTGGGCAATTATTTCGAGTGGAGGGCTGCTTAACAAGTTTTGGCAAGATATCAGAGGTTGCATAGATAGCTCCATCCCTTGACAGTTGCCTGCCCACTTGCCATATTGGGACCTGAAGTCCTGCTCCCTAACCCCTGACCTTTGCCATCAGAAGTCCCTCCCCTTGCCCCCCAGAAATACTCTTTTTAGGAGAGGGGTTGCCATCCCTCCGTCCCAGGGAAAATCCTGGAAAATTCATTAAAGACTCTGTGCGATATGTTCATTGAGGGTAAGATTCTGAATGACAGCCAGCATGGCTTTGTCGTGGGTAGGTCTTGTCTAACCAGTCTCATCTTCTTCTACGAACAGGACTCTCACCACCTGGACATGGGAGAGAAGGTCAACATATATACCTAGACCTGCAGAAGGCTTTTGATTTAGTATCCCACAATATCCTTGTGGAAAAATTGGAAGATTGTGGGCATAACTACTCAACAGTTCAGTGGGTGG
>NW_017728923.1:1983157-1986249 GCF_001723895.1 Crocodylus porosus
CTGGTTCCCAGTGTGGAGGTTGCTATTGGACAGCAGGCCCTACTTTCAATGTCTGTATTAGTGGTGAACCTGATGGGAAGAGACATCACAGTAGCTCACGGGACAATGTGTAGCTGAGTTGGTTGAAGCTGACATAGTTGTATCACCTTTGCCACCTTCACAAACCTGGATTGTAGACCTTGCAAAATTTGATTTTGGGAGTTCCCCAGTGCTGGTTGCTTGGAAGACATGACTGCAAAAGAAACTCAGTGCTCAAGGGAATGTATTCTCGCTGCATGAGTGGGATTTCAGGTTGGCTAAGGGAGCAGAGCATTCCATTTGGCTGCAAGATATCTTATGGACCTTTTTTGGAGCGCGCATGCCGGATTGCCCTTTCAGAGATGGAGGATGTGAGGCAGCACCTCCAAGAGTTCTTGGACCATGGCATTATCACAGAGGCCCAAAGCTCATATTCCTCCTCAGTTGTGGTGGTGTGGAAGAAAACCAGCAAGATTCAACTGTGCATCAATTACCTCACTCTTAACAACTGCACCATGGTGGACCAATATACCATCCCCTGAGTGCAAGATGCTCTGGATTGCTTATTAGGAAGTCAGTGGTTCTCTGTGCTTGATCTGTGGAGTGGTTAGTATCAAATCCCACTGGCAGCTGAAGACAAGGAAAAAATGGCATTCATATGCCCCCTGGGTTTTTACCAACTTGAACAGGTGCCCCAGGGGATTTCTTGTGCCCCCACTACTTTTCAGTGATTGATGGAGAAGGTAGTAGGGGACATGAACATGACACAGGTATTAGTATACCTAGATGACCTTATAGTGTTTGGGAGGATGTTGGCAGTGTTGCAGAGCACTGAGGTGCTCTGCTCCTATAAAGAGGGGAGGTGTGTCGCAGAGCACGAAGGTGCCCTGCTTCTTAGAGCAGAAACAGTTAGGGAGGGAGCCCTTGCAGTGAGCGGGGAGCCCAGCTGCTAGTTACCAGGGCAGCCAGAGTAGTAATAAAGAGATACAGGTGCTGGTTGCTGGGGCAACAGCTGTGGGTCAGCTGACCGGAAGGGGGCAGGGCCTGACGTATATATAAACCCAGGCTGAGGCCGGAGAGGCAGTTCCCTGCCAGCAGCTATAGGGGTGGGAAATCTGCCAGAGCGAGGAAAAGGAAGAGGCCAGGATACTTGGGCAGTTGTTATGGGTGAGACAGGGAGAAACCCTGTGATGGACTTGAATGTGGTTATAGCCGGATGGCTTGAATTTATATTGTAGCCAAGGGGCTTGAGTTTGTGTTGATGGTTTCTGTTTACTGTTTTGACTGGAGGACTGGGTGAAGCTATTAGGGGTTGGAGGAGGCCCCATAGGGGCTCCACAGTAGGGTGGGGACCCCGGCACCAGAGAGGGCATAGCATTTGGGGCTGTACCGACTCCAGCCCTGAGAAGGGGAGTGGAGAATTGGAGGCCAGGTAAGGCCGAGGCTGCCTGAGCCCTGCGGGGGTTCGAGACCCTGAGGAGGGGAGTTGGGGCCAGGCATGGCTACAGCCACCTGAGCCCCAAGGCTGCAGTAACACCAGAGCAAAGGGGGCAGCATGAAAAGCACCTCAGAGCAAAGGGGGCAGTGATTGAAGGGCACCTGTGAGGCGCAGTTGCGAGACAAGGCGGTGGAAAGCCAGAGCGCCTATGGGGTGCAGTTGCGAGATAAGGGCTGTGGAAAGCCTGAGCACCAGAGAGGGCACAGAGAGCCAGACAGACTGAACAACATCTGGGATATCAGCAAGGCTTGGGGTGTGGTAAAGGGGTGGTTGGAGACACGCATAGCCAATAAGGCTGGGGTGCACCGAGGCACACAGTACAGAACAGGGACCAGGATACAACAGAGCACTATGTCCAAGGAGACGAAAGGCAGCCCCCCTTTTATATATATAAGATCAAGATGTGGCAGGCAAGAACGAGGGTGCTTTAACACGAACGTGGCACGGTAGGGGGCGCTAAGGGAGATCACAGCTGCCCCTAGGACCCCATGCCGTGACAAAGAGCATGAAGAATGACTGCTAAACGTTCTGGATCGGTTAGAAGCTGTTGGGTTTAAACTTGCTTTAGACAAGTGTCAGTTTTACCATTTGTTGGTTAATTATGTCGGGCATGTAGTATCTCAGGAGGGAATCAGTAGGACCCGGATAAAATTACAGCTATGGCGACATGGCCAAGGCCTAAGAACTTCTGGGAGCTCAAGAAATTCTTGCGGTTTGCAGGATACTACAGATGATTTGTTTGGGATTATGCCAGGCTGGCAAAACCTCTGAACAACCTCACCCGGGGGTATCGGACCAAGTATGGGTGGGTAAATGGCAGGGTAGCCCCACCCAGGAAAAAAGCAGGTGGATCCACTATGTGTTGGCAGGACCCGTTGGAGGGATTCAGACCCTGATGGGATGAGGTGTGAACAGGCTTTCTGGGATCTCACTGAGAGTTTGACACATGCCCCAGTGCTAGCCTATGCAGACCCACAGCGACCGTTTGTGTTACATACAGATGCCAGTCTTGAGGGGTTGGGAGCTGTGCTGTACCAAGAGCACCAAGGAAGACTGAAGCCAGTAGCCTTTGCCAAATAGGCAATGCGTAGGGGGAGCATGTGAACCCCACAAAGAGCACTGGTACCCCTCCAACAGTGAGCGCTCCAGCTGCTAGGGGGGCATGGAGAGCACTTGTGCCTCCCCCTAAAATCAGCTCTGTCGGCGAGATGTTGGCAACAGAAGTGCCGGCAGTGGAAGTCCCAGCACTTCCGCTGCCGCCGTGCCTCACGTGGAAGTGCTGGCACTTCCACTGCTGCCGTGCCCCTGGCACACTCAGTGACCAGCTACTGGGAGATATCCCCTCCCCCAGTTGTGCTCCGCTGGTGCCCCCCCAGACTCGGGAGGCACCAGTTGCCCATGTCCACTCTCACCCAGAGGGTGGTGCTGGATGGGTCCTTCTCAACCTGGAGGGACGTGGGCAGTAGGGTCCCCCAGGGCTCGGTCCTCGGGCCTGCACTGTTCAACATCTTCATCAGTGACTTGGACAAGGGGGTAAAAAGCACCCTGTTCAAATTTGCTGATGACACTAAGATGT
>NW_017728923.1:1987474-1991542 GCF_001723895.1 Crocodylus porosus
CCTGCGGGCTGGATAGAATGGCCTGCATCCAGCCCACAGGCCACATTTTGCCCACCCCTGCTCTAGATCAATCCCCAGTACCATGACTCAATGATGCTGGATGGTGGCATGCTCAGGAGGAAGACATCACTATATGGTTAATTCTAGAGAAGAAAAGGGGAAAAGGCATATTGCCAGATTTCATGCCTGAAACACTTGGGGCCAAACATCTCTTCCATGAATGGCCCAGATTAAGGGTGATAGAAGGGGTGTTGCCCAGTTGTGGCCAAACTGGACGGGAATGTACAAAAACAACTAGTGTTGCCCGATGACTACTGAGTCTTGGAATTAAGAGAGCTGCACAATGACTTCGGGCATCTTGGGGTTGAGCGAACCTTATGATTGGCTCGGGACCAATTCCATTGGCCAGAGATGACTGGGGATGTCCGGAGGAAGTGTGAAGCTTGTGTATGCTGTGTACAGTGGAAAACGTTGCTAACTAAGACAGCTTACCTGTACACCATTCACATGTTTAAGCCACTGAAGCTGGTGTGAACTGACTTTCTGACTATAGAAAAGGACTGCAGAAACAACAGCAACATCCTAGTGTTCACAGGTCATTTTACGAGTGAAACCCGGGTGTCCCCAAAATGAGTGTCCTCCCTTACCAATGGAAGGGGAAAGCCAGCAGGGCACAAGTGCTAGAGTGGAAACTACAGTTGCTCGCAGTTCCCTCCCACCTATTGTGTCTCAATAGAGGCGGGACAGAAAGCGATGTCTTAACCAGGTAAAAATTTAATATAGGTATATATAAAAAGGTAGGTACATTAAAGAATGGGCAGAAGAATCTGTGGAGTCAGCACCTGGCATTTTTGGTGCATGCCTATAACATTATCAGGAATGATGCCACTGAGGCCAGCCCATATTGGCTCAGGTTTGGAAGAGCCTCGGCTACCAATAGACCCCTGCTTTGGAGTTGCCAAATATCAGGACAAACCTGTATCGTATGGGCAGTATGCCCGGAAGTTGAGAGAGAGACTGTGGTGGGTGTACCAACTAGCAATGGAAGCTGCTAATTGAAACACAGCTCATCACAAGCAGAGGTATAACCTTTGAGTGCACCCACAAGGCCTACAGGTTAGGGATAGAGTGTTACTGAGAAACCTTGGGGTGGTAGGAAAGCATAAAATTGCTGACAGATGGCGGCCCACTCCCTATGTCATTGAAAAGCAGTTCAAGGATCTCCCAGTCTGTAGAATACGTCCCAAGAATGGTCAGGGCCTGGAGAAAACTGTCCACCAAAATCTGCTTCTTCCTGTGGGAGAGCTGGTTGGGGCCTCCACTGACTGATGAAGATGCCTGTAAGTCTCTAGCAAGAAATAGGGTATGGGCTAGGCTTGTCAGAGCCAGCTGACATATCTTCAGCCTGCAGGGCCCCAGTGTGGGGCTGTTAGTGAGTCTGAAGAGGACTATTCCATAGCAATCAAGCTGGGGACAGGAGAGACTTGGTCCCTGAAGCCTCAGCCCATTTTAACAAGGTGGTGATCCTGATTGTCTCCCCTTGATGTGGGGGAGAAGGTAGTGGAGAAGGTAGTACAGCCTCAACAGATCCAAGAGCTTCCCTGAGCCATGTTGGGGAAAAAACCCTGTAGTGGGAAAGAGGGAAATACTGATTGGGGGTTGATGCCAGAGTCCCCAGGTAGTCAGGACTGGGTTTTATACAACCCTGGAGAAGGCAGTGCTAAAGAACCAGTGCTTGATATGCCTCGTCCAGTTTGGATAAAGAAAGGAGTATCACAACTAACTTATGATGCTCCAGGGGTCAGTGGGGAAGTTTTATTTTTCTCATCCTGGAGGTATTAAGTAGCTCAGACTGCATCCAGCCTCATTTGCTGGGACAGCGAATTTCAATGCAAGGGAGGATGTAACAAGCAGTAAAGTTGTGATTACCAAAAGGGGGAGTGTCTCATGAGGAGCACAGCTGGGCAGCAGCACGGGAAGGCTGCCGCTGTAGAGACAATGTGTGGTGAAAGTGGGATGTTGGTCCTAAGGAAGGCACCATATTGTAGGCAAATGAAGCCTGCTTGGAGGGACCCATTCTGGAGAGAAAAAAGGAACAGGGGCCATTATGGAAGCCTCCAAAAGAAATCCCTGTTGGGGATTGGCTAGGGAGGTCCTGAATAACAGGGTTTCCCATGCTCCCCCCTCCCCTCTGGGGGGAAGAGAAAGAAATGGCTCACACCAGTGGCTGAAGGCTGGAGGGAGCCTTGCTGTGGTGGTTCTTACCTGGAGCCTGCAGAGCCACGGAGGGTGTTGCTGCAGGCTTGGGCAGACGTCTGAGCTCAGGAATCCCACCTGGGATGAGGAGGAGGAGGAAAGCTGTGCTGCAGCCTCGCAGGGAAGGAGCCCATAAGCCCTGGACAGGGTAAGTGTGCATGGAGTAGGAGGGACCAGAGGGAGGCAGCCCCAGTCTACCTGCGTGTGGGGTTGAAGGAAGTGGGACACAGGCTGCAGGGAGCCAGAGCAGCCACTTGGTTCGTGGTGGGGAAAGGGGGGTTTAGGATGAGGCACTCTGTAGAAAGCCAGGATAAGGAGGTGACAAAACCCTCCCCTGATTGCCTGGTGGGGTGTGTGTACTGGTCAGGGGAACTGCCTGAGCAGATCAGGGGAGAAACGTGTATTGGCAGAGATGCCAGTGTGGGAGTGGCTGCTGGCAGCATTGACACTTGAAGCAAGCACAGAGGGACCCAAGCCAAGGAGGACCTGCCCATGCTCCAGTGAGAGGGGCAAAGGAGTGGCTATTCCTCTCAAGGCATCACCCCAGGCTGTCAAGCGTGCAGAGAGCCATTATCTTCATCCTGGTGTATAAAAGTTATTGATCGGATGTGTACATAAGTAGAGGCAAGCCTATAAGTCTGTAATGTTCAGTGTTGATGCCTTAATATATATGTATGATTAGTACTCTCTTTTTAGGCTATGGGTTTCCAGAGGAAAGGTTATATGTTGTGACTTTCATTACTGGGGTGTTGGGTGTGTATTGTATGTTCTCTTTATAGCCTGTATGAGTTAAACCTGTTTATTTGTAATTGATATTGTATATAATTTAATCCTGTATATAGTTAACCCTGTTTGCAAGGCTCATCCTCTGTACAGGGAGACCCTCTTCTTGAGGAACCAGCAGCCACTAGAAGGGTTGGGCAAGGTCACTGGGTACTGGGCATCCCAGGATCCCACTATTCTGTGGTGGCCACGGGCAGTGCCATGTGCCTGAGTTACATTTATATGATGGGTGAATTAGTTTGTAATGTTCCTTCCAGTATTGATTTTCAGTTATGGAAAGAGGTGTACCACTTCTAAACATAGCTCAAGCTAATGGTTCATCTGTTTTTTCTTGATCTTCTTTTGACATTTTGTCCACAAAGCTTGATAAAAAGCTTGACTGTCTTGTACAGCTACTCATGGTGGATCGCAGATCTAGTGACAGTGACCTTGAAAGTGAGGATTCTGCTTCTTCTTCCCCCACACCTGGCAGCTCAACATTTTCACTTTCCATTTTTTGCAAATTTGCTATTTCACTTGAGCTACAAAGCTCTTGCAACAAAACAGGGAAAAGATTTTTATTTTAGCCTATTCTAGTCTGGCCACATCCATCAGAAGGAGAAGCATCAGTGAGCTTGCTTCCCCCTTCCCTGCCAGAAAGAACACTCTGCTGCAGTGTTAATTTTGGTTTTGCTTTTCCTTGCAGTCTGAGAGAAAATAAGTATTTTAGCTTTGGTTTTGATTTTACCTACACAGCCAATTCAGTGAATTCATAACTTGATTTTTGGTTTGGATTATTATGTGAGCATATCTATCCTCCTGTTTACAAATCAATAAAACATATACGTACTCTTTCACACAATTCCTAGGGATAATCACCTGAAAAGCATTAATTACAACTTTGAAACTGCCAAGCTTGCCTAATATTGTATTGACATCTGTTCATTGGTACTAATGAATTTTATGAAACAATGAATTTTTAGAAATGGAAAATTTCCCACTGAAAAATAAAGCACTGGAAAATTTTCCACCCTACTTCTCTGCTTTTGG
>NW_017728923.1:1991642-2004495 GCF_001723895.1 Crocodylus porosus
CACTCAGTCCCGGTCACCTACCAAACTCTCCGAGTGCTTTTCCCTTTCCCCTTCTTGGAGCACACTCACAAGCCTGGGATAACTGCAACCACCACCCAGAAGTATGGTTTGTTTCTGGGACCTGTGCCTCCTGGGGTACACAGATTTTATAGACCTTGAGGGTGTTTGAGCCACTGCAAGAACTTGGGGTGCTTCCTTTAGCCTGAAGCACAAAGAATAGCCTCCCTTAGTCAGCCAAGCATATGGATTTTAAAGGCATGCCCTAATCCCTCTCTCAGCAAGTCCACCACACTTGTTATAGTGGAGAGCTTTATTGGTTAAAGAGCTTGGGGAAGGGTACAGGACAGAGAAGTATTGAAGAACAACTCAAAGCAAACCATGTCAGCTCAGTAGCTATTTGATACGCGTCTACATTACAGTGAGCTATATATCTAGATAAGTTCCAAGTAGTTTACTCACTTCAGTATCCTGAGAGAGAGAGAAAGAGAGTTGCAGATATTCCAGTTGCTGTATGTAACTTAGCATGGCTGTTGCCCTCCCTCCTGGGGAGTCTTAGCTTTAGATAGCCCTTTTGACATTACCTTCGAGACCCAGTCAAGGCCAGATGTTGTCTGATGTCAACCAACCAATTTAAAAAAGCATCACTAGTCACCTAAGAGAGTGACATGGGCTCAAGCCCCTGCCCCCATGCCATGAGATCAGTGCTAACACAATAGAGAGGTGGAGTTCCCAGCCTTTAACCTGACGTCCCTCATGTCTGAAATAACCCAGGGTAACCCAACTGACAGACAGGTGAGAAGACAATGGCAAGGAAAAACCTAATAGAAGAGTCTGGGAAGCAACTGGGATGGTATTCTTCTACACAGTGCACATAGCCACTGTTTAAACCCCCTCCCTGACCCCAGGCCCTAGCTGGGGTTTGCCTGGGGGGGGGGCAGTCCCTATCTCCCCTGCTCCCACAACCCTTCTTTGGTGGAGCAGACAGCCCAGCCTAGCCCAGGGCTGGAAAGCATGCTGGGAGGCTGGGGGACTGTTTTGTAACTTGAGCCAGAAAGGGGTCTGGGACAAAAGTTTCATAAATTGATTTGACCCAAATCAGTTGAGTCTGATAGCACATTCAACCAGGTTTATCTTAAATCAGTTTCAGCCATTTTGAAACTGGTTTATTTGCACTGAACTTCTGTTCTGTTACAGGCTTAAACCAGTTTCTCATGACTTAAAGTGGTTTATGTGTAACTTCTGTCCCTAGCCCAAGTGTCATGGACTCCCTGTTGTTCACCATGCAAACCCCTACAAAATCAAGGCTGTAAGGAATTCTGAGACAATGCATGAGATTCAAGCATTAGCTTGGTAATACAGGGACCTACTTTTAGTGGGGTTGGACTAGATTACTTATGAAGCCCCTCCGGCTCTACTTCTCTATGCTTTCCATGAAATCCACAGCCCATCAAAGATTAAGCAGAACCAATGTCCTAAAATGCTTCAGCACATCCTGAAGTGTGAACTGCATTTCAGGTTATACTGAAACCTCCGCTTAGCGTGAAATTGTTCGGTGGAAAAAAAAATACCTGCTGTAAGAGGGCTCACTGTGTATGCACCTGATAAAAACCAAAACATGGGATCAACTTTCCTCTCTGCTTGTTTAGCTTTTGGCATGCGTAACTGTGCTCTGGCAGGCAGGATCAAATTCATTCTCCCCAGGGCCAATAAAAAACACTCTTTCCCCTCTAAAGAAGGGGAGGGAGGGAACACTCAGCTGGCCAGCAGTGCAACCCTGCCCAGGCCACTGCATTCACTCCCAGAGCCTCAGTTCTCTTCTTTCCTCTCCTTATAATTGCTGCATGCAGGCTCTGTGTAACATTAGGCACGTGGGGTCGAGTGGGGGCTGGACTGGTATGAAAGCAAACACACATCTGGAAGTTCCTTCAGTTAATTGGGCAATTATTCATACTGGGAGCCTGCCAACAAGCCAAAACCAACAACAACAGAGCATGGGGTTACTCCTCTTCCCTGCCTCCTCTCAAAGCATGTGTGTATGTGTGATGGAGGGACTGGTGAGGAAGGGGGTATGGACCCACTTCCAGCCTCTAGCCATGGCAGCGCAGACAAAACTGTTTTTCGGTGTGAAAGGTGAGCGTCTCTCACAGCAGTGAAAATTGCTGTGGGGTTCCTTTGTGGTGTACCTAGGTTCCACAAGAGGACAGAGATGCTGTCTTGGAATACCAGGAGAACCCCAGTTAACCTGTGTTGGGTTTTATTAGGCAACTTGGCAGGCAGGCAGCAGTGTTGGTGAAGGCAATCTGGCCCGGCTCCGCTGTGCAAATTTTGCTCCTTGTAAATAGCCGGTAAATTGCCAGGTCTGCTCAGAGGCTACTTGAGCATGGAGATTAAGATCCTTGTCAACATTTACCATCCCCATCTCGTTGCTTACTTCATTCTTAACATCCCCATCCTAGTTTGATGTCACATTCTTCGAGCTAGATTAGCCTTCCCTAAAGGAGGGGTTACCAATGCCTTTTTCCGTAAAGGAGAGGTTACTGATGCCTTTGTGCCCACACAGACAGGGGATAGCTTGCAGATATAGTGAGATTATTGGAGGTCTTTCCTTTTTTTCTCTAAACCACTGCCTCCCTTTAGAGATTGGGGTCATTCTCTGCTCTGGATTCTTTCCCAGCTGTACACCCTAGCATTGCACATCATTGGGATGAAGCTATGTCTTGATCCTGTTTGCACTGGAGCAGCAAGTGAGCATTCTGCCTTCACTTTGCATACTGTAAGGGCATACAGGAAGTTTTAACTCTCATGTCAGAAGACCCCATAGACAAACACTTGTCCCCCTCCTTTGAATTTCTCCTACTATTGTTGGATTTTACTTCTTATACCAACTGTGCTCTCCTCATTGATTGAAAGCGGGTCTGATGTGCAAAACGATGGCAAACACCAAAGGGCTAGCAACATCAAGCTTCATCAGTGTGATTAAAGACAGTTTCTAAGCAGGCTGCATCAGATCTGGAACTGGAGCATGAATGAGTTGAGGCTTCCACACTTTCCTATACTCCTCTTCTCCTTTCTTTTTATCTATAGGGAAAAAAAGGAAAGGAGAAGAGGAGTATAGGAAAGTGTGGAAGCCTCAACTCATTCATGCTCCAGTTCCAGATCTGATGCAGCCTGCTTAGAAACAGGCTTTTTCAGATGAATGAAAATCAGACAGGTGGCCTGTCTGATACTGCAAAGAATTTATTTTACTACTATGCTGCTAAGAGTTTTGCAAACAGTGTTAACATAACCAGTAGGGCTGTTGAAGGGTTTTTGGAAGAGTAATCTATTGCAAACAGCTGATCTGTGCCTCTGAAATAGAATCAGTTACATATGACTGATAAATGGCTCTTAGTAACAGTAGCAGATCAATGGCTGTTGTTTACTTGTATGCTGTATGTGTCAGGATGTATGTGTAACCTGCCAAGTAGAACAGTGGCTGCATAGCATTTCACAACACTTTTGCTCACCCAGGCACAGCATTTACAAGTATGTTTCTAAAACTTAAAGAAAGGGCAAACCTCTTTATGAGGTGCCAAGTGATTGCAGCCCCTGTTGTGGTCCATTGGCTTTGATAGTGATCTGAGGTTTGCACAATTGGGTAGTTAGCCAGAAAGTATAGTTCATGGGTGACTGATGTAGATTGACTTGCATTATGCAGAGGAGCATATCAGATGATCTTCTGGCTTCTTCAAGGCATTTAGTTGTTTAAATTATACTTTTGTATAGACCATAATTTTCAAAAATGTTAAGTGTTCAACAGCTCCTGGAGCTCAGGTCATTAATTTGCTTAGTTTACCTAGCATGTGCAGCTGGTGTCTTTTAAGTTGGGGGGGCACTTGCCCCCCCAGTGGACAGTCAGCAACTGGGGGGGGGGTCCCCCAGTGGCCGATCCCACAAACTGGGGTGGGCGGGGTTCCCCCAACTTGCAAGTGGCAGTGGCACGTCACTGGCTGTTCCAGGTGAGCGCAATTGGCCTTGTGGAACTGCTTCTCCTGGTGCCCCAACTCCCCGGCCAGCGCTCTCGGGGGGGGGGGGTGTAGAGAGGGGGGCCAAAGCTGAGCTCTTCAATGAGTTCTTTGCATCTGTATTCCTAGACACAGACCAAGACAAATCTCTCAGTTGGATCACAGGAGGGACACCAGTCCACCAACTGTTAGCACAGACTTAGTAAAGGGGCACTTGGAGGGGCTGGCTGTGTTCAGATCAAGGGACCCAGATGAACTTCATCCAAGGGTGCTGAAGGACTTGGCCAGTGTCATAGCAGAGTCGCTGGCATGGCTGTTTGAGCACCTATGGTGCTCTGGTCAGGTCCCAGAGGACTGGAAAAGGGCCAGTGTGGTCCCTATTTTCAAGAAGGAGAGGAGGGAGGAACTGGGAAACTATAGGCCAGTTAGTCTCACCTCCATCCTTGGGAAAACTCTGGAAAAAATCATTAAAGATCACATTTGTGGAAGCCCAGCAGGGGAAATAATGATGAAAGGAGTAGATGACTAACCTGCCTGACTAACTTTGTTTCTTTTTATGACCAGGTCACAAAATGCTTAGATGCAGGAGTCAAGGTAGATGTCATCTACCTGGACTTTAAGAAGTCCTTTGATACAGTATATCATTCTGTTTTCATAAATAAATTGACAGGCTGTGATGTAGAGGATTACATGGTCAGGTGGGTGGCAGATTGGCTTAGGGGTCCCACCAAGAGAGTGGTGGTGGACGTGTCAATATTGACCTGGAAAGATGTGGGCAGTGGAGTCCCACAAGGCTCAGTCCTCGGACCAGTGGTATTTCATAGATTTCATAGACATTAGGGCTAAAAGGGACCTTGGAAGATCATCAAGGCCAGCCCCCTGTCCCAGGGGCAGGAAGTCAGATATTCAATGTCTTCATCAGTGACTTGGACGAGGGTGTAGAGAGCACCCTGTCAAAGTTCACAGACGATACCAAATTATGGGGCAAAATTAACACACCAGAGGGTAGGGAATGGACCCAGGTGGATCTGGAAATGTTGGAAAAATGGGCAGAATGAAATAGGATGCAGTTTAACAAAGACAAGTGCAAAGTGCTGCACCTGGGCAAAAAGAGCCACCAACACACTTACAGGCTGGGGGATGACCTTCTCAGCAGCACAGCAGCGGAAAGGGACCTTGGAATCATAGTTGACTCCACGATGAACATGAATCGTCAATGTGACGAAGTGATCAACAAGGCTAACTGCACTTTATTATGCATTAGCAGATGCGTGATGAACAGGTCCAGGGAGCTGATGCTTCCCCTCTATGCAGCACTGATCAGGCCACAGTTGGAGTACTACGTCCAGTTTTGGGTACTGCACTTCAAGAGGGATGTGGAGAATCTTGAGAGGGTTCAGAAGAGGGCCACTTGTATGATCAGAGGCCTGCAGGAAAGGCCCTACAAGGACAGACTGAGGGACTTAGATCTCTTTAGCCTTCACAAGAGAAGGCTGAGAGGTGATTTTGTGGCTACCTATACATTCACTGGGGAGGCGGGGGGGGGGGAGGAACGGCAGCAGGAAATAGGAGATGCTTTATTTACTAGGGCACCCCCTGGAGTAACTAGGAGCAATGGCCACAAATTGACATAGAGCAGATTTAGGTTGGACATTAGAAAGAACTTCTTCACAGTAAGGGTTGCCAGAATCTGGAATGGACTTTCAAGGGAGGTAGTGCTCTCCCCTACCTTGGGGGTCTTCAAGAGGATACTGGACAAGCACCTAGTTGGGGTCATCTGACCCCAATGCTCTTCCCTGCCCAGGGCAGGGGGTCAGGCTCGATGATGTACTGAGTCCCTTCTGACCCTAACATCTACGTATCTATGCTGAGGTAGAAATAACACAACCTGGAGTAAAAATTTTCATAGACTCAGCCTGTCCTCATAAGTCATGTGCCCCAGACTTCTCACCATTTTTGTCAGCCTCTGCTGGACTCTCTCCAATTTGTCCACATCCTTTATGTAGTGGGATGTCCAAAACTGAACACAGTACTGAAGATGTGGCCTCACCAGTGCTGAAAGAGGGGAATAATCACTTCCTTGGACCTACTGGCAACATACCTACCAGTGCAGCCCAGGATGCTGTTAGCTTCCTTGGCAACAAGGGCACGTTGCTGGTTCATATTCAGCTTATTGTCCACTGTAACCCCCAGGTCCTTTTCTGCAGAGCTGCGGCCCAGCTAGTCAGCCCCGACCTGTAGTGGTGCACGGGATTCTTCTGTCATAAGTACAGGACTTTGCACTTGTCCTTGTTGAACCTCATGATATTTCTTTTGGCCCAATCCTTCAATTTGTCTAGGTCACTGTGGGAGAGTGCCTGCTATCTGCCCCCTCCTTCCTCAGGACTTGTCTGCCATGACTAAGGAGATGAAAAAATGAAGTGACGTTAAATCCTGAGGGGAGAGAGAAGATATGACAGATCACCCACTGAGATGCTTTATCAGCACTCGTTTATTTTGACATAGAAACAAAAAGTGTATCCATGCTAATTTTCTCATTAGCTAGGGGCAGCAAACTCACCACTTGAGTTAAATGCAGCTTCGCAGCTGCTCTACTGCTGGCCCGGAGGACTCTCTTTAACTCCAGCCGAGCTGGCCATCTCTTAGGCGTTGGTTCCCTGGGGTTGCGTTCTCCTCAGAGATCTGGGCAGCCAGTCACTGGTCCCACCGTCTCAGTAGGGATCCCGCTGTTCCTTTCAGAGTGTAGCCCCATGCCGCCTCTTCAGCCACTTCTTGGCTGTCTCGGGGAAAGGAGCTACCAGGGCTTGTGGTTCCCTCCTCCCCGAGGTCCTGCCAGCCAAATCTCCCATTGCGCGTCCTGGAGGTGGGTGTTTCCCGCACTTTCTGCGTCTCATCAGATAAGGCGCCGCCTTTATCGTGTTCTTGTCTGTGGCATCCTCCGATCCTCACGTAAGTCTGAGGATAGCCATTTCCTCTCTTCTCTTCCAGTGCCCCAAGGGCAATGTCTAATGCTGCATCCCACCTTTTATGTCTGGCAGAGATCATTGTCTTTATTTGTTCCCGGTGTGTGTGCCTTAGCCCCCTTATCCACCTGTGATCTAGTTTCACCCTGAGTTTTTCCCTTAGTAACAGGGGCTCAGCTAAAGCCCCCTGTTACACACCTCCACCCTTTTGTCCCCACAAAATTACGATCTGATGGGTCTTCTTTATCTTCGACCTGAACCGCTGAGTTCATTGCTCTTGCATCTCTGTCCATTGTGGTTTATGGGCATGACAGGAAGGCCACGTTCCTATTTTTCTTTCCTGCTCAATGTTTTACTGAAAAATAAAAAGGTTGTAAAACAAGAGACCATCTCATTAGCCTAGCATTATCAAGCTTGGCGGTTCATAGCCAGCGCAGGGGTGCATGGTCTGTTATTAGCATGAGCTCCTGGCCTAGTAAATAATATGGAAACAGCTCTACTCATCTGATAGCCAAACACTCCCTTTTGATTGTAGAGTACCGTGTCTTGGCTGGTATTAGCTTTTTACTAGTGAAGGCTATGGGTCTCTCTTCTTCCTCATCCTCTTGGGAAAGGATGGCTCCCAATGCTGTGCCGGAGGCATCAGTTTGTAAAAAAACCCATGGTTTCAAAATCCAGCATATACAGCACTGGGTGTTGGCACAGGGCTGTCTTCACTTGTTCAAATGGTTGAATAGCCTGGGGATCCCACTGTATTCTGTTTTTCTGACTTTTCATCATCTCCGTCAGCAGTGCAGCCTTTTCCGAAAAATCCTTGATGAAATGTCTGTAGTAGTTAGGGAAACCCAGGAAAGATCGTAGTTGTTTGCGGCAATGGGTGTTGTCTGATGGCTGCCACCTTGTCAGCTAGGGGGTTTATTATACTGGGTCTCCTTCTTTCCCAGGGAACACTTCTGGGGATTCGCGGTCAACCTTGCTTGATGAAGCTTGTTGAGGATCTCCTGTAGGCGTTGGCAGTGGGTTTCCCAATCGTGGGAAAATACAATAATATCATCAATATATGCAGCCACGTACCCTTGATGGGGAGCCAGCAAGCGGTCCATCAAGTGTTGGAATGAGACTGCTGCCCCACAGAGCCCAAAGGACATCCATCTAAATTGAAACAAGCCCCATGGGGTTCCAAAGGCTGTTTTTTTTGTCAGTTGGAGCCATTGGGATTTGCCAATATCCCTTAGTGAGATCCAGGGTTGAGATGTATTTAGCTTGGCTGACCTTTTCCAGCATTTCTTCAGCCTGAGGGATAGGGTAAGCATCAAATGTTGCTATTTCATTTACCTTCTGATAGTCAGTGCATAATCTTATGGTCCCATCAGTCTGGGACCACCACCTTTGGCTTCTCCACAGGCTTTGAGATTCTTCTATGATGCCCAAGTTTCTCATCGCCTTGATTTCTTGTTTGACAGCGGGCCATAGGTGACGAGGTAGCCTCCTCCATTGGTCTCGTATGATCTGTCCTGGTGGGGTTTGGATGCGATGTTCTACTCCTTGGGCTTCCCCTGGGGTCATGCAGAATACATCGCTATATTCTGACATTAACGCCTTTAATGTATCCTGCTGCTCCCAGTTAAGTTGGCTATCTATCTCAGGTCAGGGCGTGTCCTCCCTTCCCCTTTGAATTTTCCTGTCTCCTTCAAGTTCGTCGCATACAACTGGATCCTGAATCATCCATCCCTCCCTTTGACGCCACTTCTTCAATAAGTTAATGTGATATATTTGTTTTCTCCTAGTGGGCTCAGTCTGTAGTACCACATAGTTTACTGGCCCCATACACCTGGTTACTTGGAAGGGACCCTGCCACTGGGTTATCAACTTGTGTGGGTTGTTGGGTAATAACACTAGCACCAAGTCTCCTGCCTTCAGTTCTCTTTCTGCGGTATGTGTGTTGTAATTTTGTTTCTGTCTTTCTTGTTTCTGCTCTAAGTTTCAGGCTAATGCCAGTGCCCACTCTAACCACTCTTGAAAATCAGTCTTGGCCTGTGGCTGCATTGCGTCATTTGGTAGTGTGCCCCATCCTTCACAGATCACATCAAGGAGTCCCCTAGGGTTATGGCAAAAAATCAGCTCAAACACAGGGTACCCTGCGGATGCTTGGGGAACTTCTCAGATCGCAAACCAGAGAGGGGGGATCATAGTATCCCCTCCTCGGGGATTGCATGCCCATATCATCCCTTTTAGTGTCCAATTAAAACGTTCCTCTGAGGGTGGTAGATAGAAGTCTGGCGTTGTTTAATTTTGAGTATGTTACATACTCCCAGCAGGGTCTTAGATGTGAAGTTTTTGCCCTGGTCAATAAGGATCTCCCGGGGAATGCTGACCCATGCAATCCATCTCACAAGCACGCTAGCCATCACAGGAGCCATCAATGAACATAGGGGAACAGCTTTGGGGAATCGAGTGGCATAGTCAATGACAACTAGGATGAACTGGCAGCCTGTCCAACTGCAGGGAAAAGGGCCCACCACATCCATGGCAATCCTATCAAATGGGTGCCCCTCCAGTGGCATTGGTCTCAATGGGGCCTTGAACAGCCTTAGCTCCTCTGTTTTCTGGCACTCTGGGCATTCCACGCAAAATCTTTCCACCATTTTGTAGAGCCCTGGCCAGAAGACCCGCCGCTTTAACCTAGCTTCCATCTTATCCCTCCCCAAATGACCCTTCATGGGAAGGGTGTGAGCTACTCGAAGAAGATCCTGCCAGTATTTCTGCGGGACTAGAACCTGTTGTTTCTTACCTCCCTCTTTCTGGTTCTCCACCCAGTACAGGATGCCCGTCCTTACCTTGAAGTGGGGGTTCAGGCTCGCCTGGTCTGGGTCCACCACCTCTCCTTTCTGTCTGGCCAGCTGTGTTTGCCAAATATTCTGGAACAGTGGCTCCTGTTCTTGTTCCTCTCTGAAGTAGCTATCTCCAATAATCTGCTCCAGATCCAAGTCTCGTCCTTCTTCCTCCTCCAGGGTACCAAAACATATCACATCAGAATCACCCTGCCATTCTCCCCCATTCCTTCTCAGCACTTAGGAGACTAGTCCTTTCAGGTGAGGCCAGTCGACTCCCAGGAGCACAGGGGAAGGCAGGATTTCAGCTAATCCCACTGCGATTTCCTCCTTGTGGCCCATAATGGATAGCTGAAGTCACCTTCTTACCTAGGTATAGGAAGCCCCAGGTATATAGACCATTCTCACAGGTGACTCTGGGCTTCCCAACTGTGCAGGTACCAGGTCGGCCCTTATCATGGACTGGGAACAGCCAGTGTCAACAATAGCCGGGATGATGGTGTCCCCCATGTGGACCTCTACTGGTTTATTTTGTCACCTGGGACCCTTATGCTGTCCGAAACTACAATCCATTTTTTCCTCATGGGGACTCTCCGTTGTTGTCTCGGTCTGGATTCTGTGAGGGCAAACCCAATATATGTGCCTCTTTTCCCCACATAAATAGCAAACAATGTCTTTGTTGTCCCAACCTCGGGGCTCTCAACCTGGTTTTCTGAGTCACTCCCCTTTTCTTCCTTTGTTAGTGGTCTCTGAGCATTGCCTGATACCTATCCCACTTGAATGCTCCCTCCTAGGGGCCTCCACCTCCGTTTCAACTGTGACATAGTCCTCTGTCAGGTGTAAAGCTTCTTCCATTGTTTTCAGCTGATGTTGCCTCACCCAGCGTTGGGTGTTGCCCCCTAAGTCATTCAGAAATTGTTCAAGTACAATGTGGTCTACTACCTTCCCTATGGACCATGTGCCTAGTTGGAGCCATTGTTCTACAAGGTCCCGCAGGGTCTGAGCTAGCAGGCATGGCCGCAATCCCTCCGCACCTTTCTGAGCTTGGAACTTCTGGTGGTAGGACTCCGGGGAGATCTCAAGGTGGTACAGTATGGCTTCCTTTATTTAACCATAGTCTCGGGACTCTGATTGGGTGAGAGCCTGGTAGGCTGCTTGTGCAGGGCCAATGAGCAGGGGCCCTATGCGCACAGCCCAGCTGCTTGGGTTCCACTTGCATGCTGCTGTTGTTCTCTTAAAGGCCTCTAGATATGCCTCTATGTCATCCTGGAGGGTCATTTTGGGAAACCAGGACCCATCACCTTCTCTCCTTAGAGCCACTTGTTGAGCTTTGATCTTTTCACTTAGGTCTTGTTGCTGAGAGAACAGTTTGATTCGGGCTTCAGCTTCCTGGGCCCATACACAGTCTATTTCCTCCAGTTATGCCTGCTGACCCTGCAGTAGCTGGAGGGTGGGTGAGATTGTGTTCCTGTTGCCAAGTCACTGGTGCCTAGATGTCCATGGACTCCATGTTTTCCACGAGGTCCCATGGGTTTTTCCAAACAGGGTTTCCCAGCCAATGCACCAATTTGTGGGAGGGTGCCTGCTATCTGCCCCCTTTTTCCTCAGTATTCACCTGCCATGACTAAGAAGATGAAAAAAAACAAGTGACGTTAAACCCTGAGGGGAGAGAGAGGATAAGCCAGACCACCCACTGAGATGCTTTATCAGCGTTGGTTTATTTTAACATAGAAACAAAAAGTGTATCCACGCTAATTGTCTTATTAGCCAGAGGCGGTGAACTCACTGCTTGAGTTAATTGCAGCTTCCCAGCTGCTGGCCGGAAGGACTCTCTTTAACTCTGGCCGAGCCAGCCATATCTTAGGGGTTGGTTCGCTAAGATCATGTTGTCCTCAGAGATATGGGCAGCTGGTTGCTGGTCCCACCATCCCAGTAGGGATCATGCTGTTCCTCTCAGAGTGTTCCGCCTCTTCATCTGCCTCTTGCCTGTCTCGGGGAAAGGAGCTATCAGGGCTTGTGGTTCCCTCCTCCCCGAGGTCCTGCCAGCCAAATCTCCCATTGCATGTCCCGGAGGTGGGTGTTCCCCCCCTTTCTGCGTCTCATCAGATAAGGCGCCGCCTTCATTGTGTTCTTGTCTGCAGTGTCCTCTGATCCTTGGGTAAATCTGCAGATAGCCATTTCCTCTCTTCTTCTCTTCCAGTGCCCCCAGGGCAATGTCTAATGCTGCATCCCACCTTTTATGTCTGGCGGAGATCATTAAGTCTTTACCTGTTCCCAGTGTGTGTGCCTTAGTCCCCTTATCTACCTGTGATCTAGTTTCACCCTGAGTTTCTCCCTTAGTAACAGGGGCTCGGCTAAAGCCCCCTGTTACAGTCACTCTGAATCCTAACCCTACCCTCCACTGTGTCTCCTACTCTACCCTGCTTGGTGTCATCTGCAGACTTGCTGAGGATGCACTTTAAGCTATCTTCCAGGTCATTGATGAAGATATTGAACAAAACCAGCCCTAGGACAGACCCCTGGGGCACTGCCAAGTAGACCACTTTCATCTACTGCTAGTGTCATATTGGAGAAATGTGAGTAAGATGGTATGTGTCAGATTTGTACTGAGAAGACCTCCTAGCTGCAAAGCTCAAGGGACAGGTCCTGCCAACAAAACCTGTCCCATCTGTTTTCAGCCCAACCATCACACTGGGGGGGTTGGGAAGTCAACCCAGCTGGGCTGAGTTCCCACCCCCAGCGGTAGATCACGTGATTTTATATTTACAGACTGTGTGCCATGTGCCAGATTAATGCATTCCACACACCCCGCCTACCATTCCCACACTGCACACATACACACCCATACGCCCCCACACACACTTCCCAGCCACACACCCCCATACACCTGTTACCACCCACACAATATATAAGAGTAAGACTCTATTTTGAGCTATTAGTCAATCACCTCTAGATACACTACATAAACACACATAAATTAGGACAAAAATGTTTTTTAAACAAAATTAAATAAGTTATAGTAGATGTTTGATTTTTTTATTTTACAAATTTTTTT
>NW_017728923.1:2005325-2007020 GCF_001723895.1 Crocodylus porosus
GTTGTAAGTGTCTGACCTTTGTCGAATCCTGCCCCTTTGGGGCATTGTAGTGTCCCCTATACCCCCTGGTTTATACTGGTTATGTTCCCAGTACTGTTCTCTCATTAAAAGGTATATGGTTAAGTCCCCATTGGTGGTCTGGTTCTGCTCTATAGGGGGAGGAGAGTCCCTACACCTCACCGTGCTTGTGCACCTGCTCTGATCCCTTTAAATGGAGAGGGGGTACCTCTTGGAGTACTGCCCGAGTTACAGTATCAAAGAAAAAGTTTGTCATTCTGACTCATGACGATGTCATTACACACAAAGATTGACACCTTGAAAAACTGGACAACCAAGTATCCTGGCACTTATACAGGGAGACACCCTCCTGTCTTAAGGGACCAGCACAAAATTCTCAAGATGGACTACTTAGTTCAATGCCCTTCAGCTCTGAAAAAAATCCAAAAAACACTACTGAGTTTCGGGGCCTTTCAGACAGGTTTCACTGTAACAATTTCCAAGGAATCTTACTCTGATTCCAAGTAACTTATTTGTCCATGACAGCACCTTGGCTATTAATGAATAGAAGGAAAAAATTAATAAAAGATAAATGTTTATGTATTACTGGATGAGGGAAAAGTCAATAAACAGAGTTGGCATCTGAGGAAACCGAAAGTAGACATTCTGGACCTGTCCTAGACAGACAGGTGATCCACGGTGTCTGGCAACACTTCCTACTCCATGTTGTCATATCAGTACATATAAAGAAACAGATTTTTGAGGAAATGGGGGGGGATATCACTTTTGGAGGGATGGGATAATGTAGCTGCCAAGGCAGGAGCAGTGTTATGGAGAAAGAGTGAAAGCAAAAAAGCAGTGCTGTTCTGGGTAATAAATAACACTTTTTCTATGGAAAACACTCCATGAATGATGGGTGGGCAGGCAACAGGAATTATATGGGAACTGACTGTCTCAGTGGCTGGCTCACTCAGAGAAGTTGTTTATAGCTTTGCCAATGAATGTTGCTACAGGAGAGTGTTGCTGACAGCTGTGACTCACCCTCCGGGCCACCTTCCTCCCCTGGTACTACCCTCTATCCTGCTTTGCCACGTACTGCCAAAATGTACCATTTCTTCCTAGACTTTTCTTGGGAGAAAAGAATCTCTGCATTGACCCTTCCAGCCTCAACCCTCAAACACACCCACCCATCCACCCACTGACTATTTACTTTGAGGAAGTGAGCTCATTTCCAGTACCCATTGGAAGATGACACAAGCTGAAATCCCACTTGAAACTCAGAAAAGACTGGAGTCATAAATGCAAGACAGGTGGTGCAATAAAGCCTTGAAATGCATGTTGCAGTGACATGGAGACAATCCTGTAGGTCAGGGTGACCAACCTGCACAAGTGGCACAGGCAGCCCCCATGTGTGGCATGCGGCAGATAGGGGAGGGAAAAAGTGAAGTGGCAGATCAGACAGAGAGCAC
Source organism: Crocodylus porosus (assembly GCF_001723895.1). Taxonomy (NCBI): domain Eukaryota; kingdom Metazoa; phylum Chordata; order Crocodylia; family Crocodylidae; genus Crocodylus; species Crocodylus porosus. The sequence continues at coordinate 2,006,792 of NW_017728923.1, forward strand.
AAGGCTGGGAGCAGAAAGCAGATCAGGAAGGGGAAGAAAATCAGAGTGGCATTCAGGGAGGGTGCAGAGCTAATTTCTGGCATGCCTCCCAAAAAGATTGGCCCCCCACTGCTGTAGGTTATCTCTGTAGCCGCCTGTGTGTGTGACACATGCACAAGGCTCACTGCTCTCCCCCACCACCCTCCACCAACTGTGGAAAACACTTATCTGTGGAATAGCTCTGCAACAG